>NC_133342.1:32727656-33327656 GCF_030506205.2 Paramisgurnus dabryanus | reverse complement strand
TAATAAAATATTTTTCAAACAACAGAAAAGCCATTTAGTTATATCTGTATTTGTGTACAATCCTTCATTAAGGTGACCAGATGTTTCAAATGAAAATTGGGGACATTTCTTAGTTCAATGGTCAAAATTTTATTGAAATCTTATATGTTATTAAAGGAACAGTATGTAAGAAATTTCTATCAATTAATCATAAAATGGCCCTGATATGTCACTAGACGTTAAGAAATCATTTTCATTTCAAATATTTATATCACTGACATCAGTGGCCTGGCCAGGATATTGTCATTTAAAAAGTGGAGTTGCAGCCCTCAACTGATGTTTATGTTGTCATTTTGTGTATTGGCCACTAGTTGTGTGATTGCAGTACCAGTTTTAGCCACAAGGTTTGTGATTGCAATACCAGTTTTGGCCACAATCCTACATACTGTTCCTTTAACTATATAAAAAAAACAGGGGGCAAAATCTTTGTGAATGTTTTCATCTTCTTATTTTGGGGTTTGAGGAGGACAGAACACTAAAAAAATGGGACTGTCATCTTATCCTTCATAAATTAAATAACTTTGCAACTAATTCTTAAAATGTTGTTGAACAAAAACTCATGATTATGTTTTTTAACTGATGTGGATGTAAAGGATTTCTACTAGTCTGAAAAGGTCAAACATTGTAGTTTTTATTACTGCAGGATATTCTGGCTAAATAGACCATAATATTAAAAAAAAGTTATACATTGTCTTTAAGGGGAGGAGTAAGTGCAATATGTCCTCTTGTTGTCAAGCAATTAATTTATTGTTTATTGTGCTGTAGATTGTCAAGACTCCATCACCGGCACCATCATCCTCATCATTGAGTGCGTTTACATGCACAGTCTTACGCCAATTATGCTTAATAAACTGATAACACGTGGGGTCATGTAAACGCGTAAAGCGGTTTTCTTTAATCAGGGAAAGCCCATAAACAGCGTAAGCAAAAACCGATCGGCACAGGTAGTTTTTTTGCTCATTACGCCGATTTTGCGTGGCATGTAAACACCTTAATCCGCTTTCTCACGGTTTTGTCCATGTGCGCATGTCTCCGCGTATGAAAGATAAACGTCACACACGAAAGTAAGCGCAAGGTAACGCATAAAAGTCTCCGCTCGACTAAAGCAGTTGGCAGAGAAACTGTGAAAATAAAAGCTCCAGTTACATTTACAGGTTCTGCAGACACGAGGAGAGATACAACAGTACAGCTTAAGACAGATATGTCGTTGACTTTTTAATCGACTATTGTGTACTATAGGTGGTGACGTCACTGCCTGCGAGAAAACTGATAATTCTTCAAGTCCCATGTAAACGCAGTTGTCTGCATAGCCGGTTTATTGATTTGCAGGTAAACGCATGAAACAGTTTTCTATAATAAGCAGATTTTTGATAGTTATCCGCTTATTCTGTGCATGTAAACGCACTCAGTCACTCCTCCCACTTGGTCATTCTCAATTGAGTATTGATCCTCCTCACCTGTGACCCATCATCTCACTCCCTTTATAACTTGCACTCTCCCATTCATTCACTGTCTGGTCTTGTCAATGTTGGACTCTCAGGGTGTTTTCACATATACACTGTTTAGGTCGGCCCAAATGACGTGTTGCTCCGAGTACGGTGCGTTTGGGTCAGTGTGAACACAACAGCCGCACTCGGGTGCGCACTAAACAACCGCTCCGAGACCGCTCTAAACAGGTGGTCTCGGAGCGGCTGTTGCCGAACTCTGGGGCGACCCACCTGTGGTGTGAACACTGCTGGACCTCGGGCCGAACCAAATACAGGAAGTTCTCCACATGTTTGAGCAACTGGGCTTTCGTTGTGACGTGAGCCTGGTGTTATATTGTGGGTTAACAAAAAAACAAGCCAATCCTGGTCCGTTGCATAGAGATTCGCTGTCTCCTTTACGTTTAAACTGATGATTTTATAAATGCATAGCTGTCCTCCACACACAAATAGTGACATTACGGGCTTTTTAGCAAACGGCTCCGTGAGAAAGGCTTTAATAGAACAGCTACGCAATTTCGCGTTAAAGCAAAGAAACTTCGCAAAGACGTGCATCGTTTATCTCCACATCTTGATAGCTGCGCTCTCTCTGTCAAGCTGGTTGTCGTGGAAACGTGGGGGTGGTCATGAGACGGTAAGAGCTGTCAGAGACCAATGACAGCGCTGACCGTTGTCACATGGTGTACGGTGCGGCATTTCGAGTAAAGTAAAAAATATATATATGTGAACACGGACCGCACTAACTGAAAAATGATACAATGTATTTTGGTGCGCTCCGAGGCCGCACCACGGTGCGCACCAATATATGTGAAAACAACCTCAGACTCCCCAGTGCTACTTATCTAAGGACTTACCTGTGCTCTTCATCCTGTTGTTGTCTTCTTCTGATTGTCCCCTCCTCATATCCTCAACTACCATCTACCAAGAGAGACTGGTGCGTCTCTGAAGAACTATTACCGTTTACTCACTATTGCTCATTCACCTGCTGTGTTCATTTAATAAACGACATTTATCTAACCTCCTGTCTGCTTCCTGTTTCATTGTGTGATATAGATATACTGTAAAATGATGCTCTGCTTACATGTTTTACTTTCTTCTCTTGTATGTAAGTGTTCTGTTTTGTTTGTATTTGTATTTGTGCTTGATTATAAAAATTATTATTAATTGTGTTTCATTTTTTGTATGATTGTACATGAATTTTGATTCATAATTATTGCAGGTGTGATTACCCCAATCCTAAATGAAACATACGGTCATGCTGTGGCAGCTGGGGATTTTTTTTTTTTGTGAAGCGCGTCACAAAATTTAGCCTGTCGTGTGTGGTTCGTCATGTCAAAATACGTGCCTGCTGCAGACGCGTCTAAAGGGTTTATGATAAAAAAGATGTTTGCCAGATACTCGTGTCACACGTCGGGGCTGGCTGCTGCTATACTAAAGCCACGCCCCTTTTAACTTCCACCTCGAGGAGGTCCCCAAAGCCAACCCAATGACCAGACAACACAAGTGCACGTAAGTATAAAAACATAAACTTTATTTAAATTATTTAAAATGGATATGGGAGATGGGGAAGGGAATTAAAACTATACTCTTTGCTCTGCCCTCCAGGTGGGCCGTGGTTTGGAAGAGCAAGAGAGGGGGGGCAGAAGGGGTCCAATGCACTGCGGGAGGGGAATGTGGGACTCAGGCTCCTCCGCCTGGTCTTGAGTTCCCGTGGCGCCCTCCTCTTCCTCCTGGAGGCAGAAAAAAACAAGATAAGCGTTGGGCTTGTGATGCTTCCTTCGTTACATACCCTTTTTCACTTCACACCGTGTTTCTTCAGTACGTGACACTGGAGGAAGTTGTAGCGAGCGTTCTTTTGTCTCACATCTGTGTCTCTGCTCTCCCTTCCTGCAGACTGTCGCTGGAACACAGAAGATCGGTTAATTTTACTACGATGGACTCCCTCCCACCTTTTTCGGCCCGGAACGGCGTGCGGTAAGTGCAGAACAGGTAAGGTTTTACTCGTTCCTTTCCTACTTTCTTTCTCCACAGGCTGTTGACTCTCCACTTGGGACGACGCACAGTAAGTACGGTACAGGTAGGGTTTTCCTCGTGCCCTCCCTCTTTCTCTCTCTACAGGCTGCGGGCTGGGACACAAAGATACGGTTATTTCAAACTGCTGGTTGGCTCTCACCTCTCCACTTGGGACAACGTACAGTAACAATGTGTCTCTCTGCATTGTCCCTGACAAATAAACAAATAAATAAATAAATACAGACGAGGTTTTCCTCGTAAACTCCCTTCGTTCTATTCCACACAGCAACACTCTTGGTCAGATGGCAGTCAAATTTCACAGATGATGTATTTGGATTGAAAATGTGGTGGACTTACGGTGACCGGACTCTCTCGATTCACCAGACGATTTGAGACTGTTTGTGATGAAGCGTCGGGGACAAACCCTCTCAACGGTTGATGCGGTTGCAGAGGGGAAAATGCCACGCTGTCTCACCGAGCCCAGCGCTGCCCTCTCCTCTCCACTTACTAAACGGTAGAACACCGGACAGGGGCGCCCCTTTGAAGAGACCTCAGGACAGACGGGATCTACTCCACCTCACTCTGCAACAGTAGGCGTTATATAGATGACTGTACAAGCAGCATTAATTCTTGGTCGTACTCACACAGCCTCTAGCGGTCCAACTCTTCACCACCACTATTCAGAATAACCCAGATACAAAGAAACGACTGCTACAAACACCACAGAAATACTGTACATCCAGAGCGTGCTCACAGCATATGCCAGGTAATAACAACTGACACCGGCAGCCTCTTTGTTCTCCCACGGCGAGGTTTGCTGCGGCGGGGTTTTTTCTGACAATACACACACACAGCAGTACACAGCACCACGTCAAAGTGAAATTTCCACAACAACAGAGACTCACCCACCGCACTCAAAGTGAACACTTAGGACGCCCGTCTTCCTCCACTTCGCCGGAGTCCGTTTGGCGATGTTTAGCACGGCCCAGTCCACATTTACGTCGCTGTGATAGCCCCAGTTTATCCTTCTTCGGCTCGCCCACCACACTGTTTAGGGGTAGGGCCGTCCTCCTTTTCCTGGAGTTGTTTGCTACGAAACAGGTTAGTGTAAAGTGTGTCTTCAAACTCAATGTTTCATACTCACAATCGCTGTAAGTTCTCTTCTAATGTTCTCCTCTTTGTTCCACACAGGCGATCAATTCCAGCCACACAGAACGAGGCGTTTCTTCCCCCAACAGGGTTGCACAGCGGATTCACTTTGTCACAATATCTTCAATATAGCAAACACTCACGCTTCTCCTTTGGTTTTGTTTCTGTTCCCAGTAGCCTCCGATTGTCTTTCAACCCCTAAGGTTTACTACGTCCCACACAGCCACGCCAGCTTCAGCCTGAGAGAAAAACAGCCCAACAACAAGTGCACCAAACGAGCCCAACAACAAGTGCACCAAACGAGCCCAACAACAAGTGCACCAAACGAGCCCAACAAACTGCACACAAACTGAACACAAACTGTGGTTTTGGATGATCCTTTATACTGCCCTGCTCAGCGTGTACTCCAATCATCAGCCGCTCCTGTTAACTAGACGCACCTGCATTCAATTCGCTTTTTCCTCTCGCGGCGCTACCGGAAGTTCCGGTGTTCGTATTTTCCGGTCCGGGCGGAAACACTTCCGGGCGAACCAAACTCTCCAAATTTTGGTTCAGCCCCTGGAAAGATCGTCACCGTGTGACACTCGCTTAATCTTGTGTGTAATCAGAGTTTAGTGTTAAGTTAGTCTCTTGTGAGTCTTCTGTGGATGTGAGCGTCTGTTTCATCATATCAGGCACTTGTTTTTGACAAGACACTTGATGTACATGGTTTACATAACACTCCAAACACATATTTTGAATTTGCGCTGCTCAGAAGAGAAGTCACCAGCCACCAGTGCAGTCAATAGGGATTAAATATAACTCTGTCCTGTAACTACTCATCATCTTTAACTGATAGATACCCTACAATGGAACCGCCAATATTCTGACTCAGGTCCTGAATATGTTTTAGTCATTCTACACATAGATATGCATAATAATGGCTTGATATCTCTTCCACCTGCTGTCCAATGGAGGTCGACTTCCGCACCTGGCGACCATCTTGTCACAGTCAGCTCGCTCAGTTGTAACATTGTTTTATTTGTGCATGTACTTTTTATATAACCATAACTTGCTCAATTTTCTACCCTCTTTCAAACTGTTTGGTTTGTTATAAACATCAGAAATGTACTTATGACACTGCATACTTATGAATAATGTTCATGAAACATGTTAAAGCATCCAGAATTATAGTCACATTAACAACGTTTGTAAGAAACCAAACCATTTGAAAATTCGTCAAGATATCAGTGAGATTAGAGTATTTGTGTCGCGTGATTTTTTCCCCCAAACCAGTTCAGATAGTAGTTTTACTTAAACATGATCTCAGGGGCAGAAAGAAATATGATTGGTTCACAAAAATGACCAATGAAAGTGCTCATTGGTGTTTTAAGCCCTCAACCGGAGCCTTCAAGGCAGCTTCTGCAGTGAAGCAGTTCAAGCTGACCGTTGGTCAGGTGAGTAGCGCAGATATGTTAAGATGGGAATGACACTGTTTTGAATTTAGCTCAAAAAATTTTAAGCATTTAAGTTACGTTTTTCCGTGTTTTCACGTGTCTTTGGCACGACTTTCTATTTCGTACCAGTTTCACGTATTGGTTGTTCAATTGTTTTTCCTATTTTCTTACCATTGTCGCTTGGGATTAGAATGACTTTCTGTTACATAAAATGACATCCAAACCCAACTCTAACCCCAAGTAAAAACGGTTAAAACTCTGATGTTTATAAACATAAACCAATGCTTAAAATGACATCCGCATTCATGCCAAACCTAACACTCGCACAGAAAAAAACAGACAAAAACCACAAATCTAATCCCAATCCCAAGCAATAATGGTTTGAAAAACAGATAAAAAATTGATCAACCAGTACGTGAAACTTTTCACAAAATAGAAAGTTGTGCCACGGATGCATTAATCGTGGAAACACATTACTTAAACGCTCGAAACATTTCGAGCTTACCGGTAATTCAAAACAGTCATATTCATATCTAACCATCTGCGCTACTAACCTGACCAACGGTGAGCACAAACTGCTTCACTGCAGAAACTGCCTTGAAGGCTCCAGTTGAGGGCTTAAAACACCAACAAGCACTTTCATTGGTCTCATGTTTAAAGGGGACATATTATGAAAATCTGACTTTTTCCATGTTTAAGTGCTATAATTGTGTCCCCAGTGCTTCTATCAACCTAGAAAATGTTAAAAAGATCAACCCAATAACTTAGTTTTGGTAAACCATTTTCTGCAAGCATGTGAAAAATAGGTCATTGTAATTTGGCCCTTATTGTGATGTCAGAATAAGGTAATACCGCCCCCTTTATCTGCACTATCCAACCACAGCACAACCATTTAGTATGGAGAGAAAGAGAGAGATAAAATATTTCACAGCACAATTGAGTTTCAATTGCAACAAACCACCATCATTGTGATCAGTGGTTGCACTTCATCCGCTCATTTGCATTTTAAATGACACACCCAAAACGGCACACTTTTGCTCAGACCTATTTTAGACTTAGTTTTCATCTTTAAAAAAATCTCATAATATGTCCCCTTTAAGTAAAACTCCTATCTGAACTGGTCCAAGTATATATCGCTGCAGCCCGGAGACTGCAGGTGGGAGGATCTTATGCTGCAAGTGGGAGGAGCTTATGCTGCAAGTAGGAGGGATTTCAGAAATGTCCAAGTAGGAGGAGTTACGCTTTAAATGGGACGGTGGTGAATCCTCTGGAAGTTTGTACAGCCCACTTGCGGCTAAAGCTCCACCCACTTGCTGCTAACCCAACCGTTTGCAGCCGGCTCCGACCTCCGTTTATACCCCTTTCAACTGGTTTGGGAAAAAAATCAAGCATTTGGGTCCATGCAGATCACAGGTACCACAGAGCTCGCCTGGAAGCTTGCCAGTGACTAGATGGCCACATCTGCCGTAATACATCTAGCCTTTATTATGTATGATTCTACATGCTACTGGAAAAGTGAAGCAAAATTTAGAAACTGTGAATCTACATCCTTGATTCTCTGCTGAAGCAAACGAAAAAAAAAAAAAAAACTTGTGTATCTGAGATGTCTACTCTGTATTACTGTGCCCACCCTACTGAAAAATCCAGCTAAAACCAGCATAAGCTAGTTTTAGCTGGTTTAAGGTGGTTTACGCTGGTCCTCCCAGCCTGACAAAGATGGTCATGCTGCTGGTATTCCAGCCTGACCAGCTAAGTCCAGCTAGACCAGCTTAAAATGTGACCAAAACACAGCTAGACCAGCTTGCTACACCAGCAAAACCAGCTAAAACCAGCTCACCAGCTTTTGCTGGTCTTAGCTGGATTTTTCTGTAGGGCAATGAAAAAAAACACAACAACACTGAAAAAAAAAACAATAAAAAAATGTATGCATTGTACAATATGTATTGTTTAAACAGTATTTTTGAGAACTTTATTGTATGGTTGTCATAAACACATACTAATAGAATTGAATTAGTAAACAAAGAAACTTAATCATCTCAGTATCTACCGATGATTGTACATGAATTGTACATGAATAAGAGGCAGGTCTAAATGTTACAAACCCCACCCACATTTACCCAGCTTTACAACACACTGTCTCTGAAGTTAAATATGATTTTTTTATTCATGAAGCAAGAAATGATATAGTTTAATAGTGAACATGGAGAGATGTATTTTACTGATTCTTTTTACAACAGCAGGTAAACTTCACTTAACAACTCTATGGGGGGGTTTCCTGGACAGGGCTTATCCTAATTCTAGACTAAAATTGATGTTTGCGACTTAATTTAAAAACACCTTGTTCTGATACATCTTAACATATATCAGCGCCATTGTTTTGTCTCAAGATGCACACCAGTTTTGTTTTTTGTAAGGTTTGTTTGTAAAAACTACTTACATTTCGTAATATAACTAAGGCTTTGTCCAACAAACCCCTTAAAACTTAAATATGTTAAACATCACATGTATATTCTGTTAAATACAGATTCCAGATGGTGTTTAGTATTTGTATTATTATTGATGCTAATTTACTTCTCAATGTCCTTGCAGGTGTATTTGCTGATAGCATTAAACCAGATAAGGATACAAATATACTCAAGACTGAAGGAGAATCTGTTACAATGAGCTGCACATATGAAGCAAGCAGCAGTTATATTTATCTTTACTGGTACAGACAACATAACAGTGAACCTCAGTTTATACTGCGGAAAGGAGCTCGATCATATTCAAGCAGTGGTGATTATATACCAGACCGTCGGTTCAAGTCAAGTACATCAGATAAATCTACTGAACTCATTATTGACAGTGTAACTCTGTCAGATTCAGCTTTATATTACTGTGCACTGAGAGTTGGAGCCCAGTGATACAAAATACCTGAGAGGCTTTACAAAAACTCACACACAGTTATTGCTTTGAACAGTTTTTAATCAAACCACAGTCGTTCTTTATGTAAACCACAAAACTCTTGTGCATAACATAATACAGTAACACCTGCTGAAAATTTAACCAATGGATAAAAGTGAACATGTGCAGTTGATGTTTGAGTTATTTTCCACGTGATACAAAAAGTTGTGACCTAATGTACTTATGTATATGTAACTTTAAACAAAGGAACGCATCTGCACTATAACACAACATCTTTAAAAACATTTAAAGAAAATAACCAGAGAAAACACAAATGAAAAGGGTGGCTATATACACAGGTTGTAATGGTTAATCTGCAAAAGAATGACATGTACAGTCAACAATAACAGATTGCTGCTATAAAACAAAACAGTCAACTTGTAAAGCCTTTGCATTTGATGCAAATGAATTCAAAAACACTGCTTTTTGCTCACAATATGTTATCTTTAAGAAACCTACCCATATTTGAGAGATAATAAAAAGAGAACAAATGAAGGTAGGGTGAAATGTTTTTTTTTAAGCAGCTGGTCTGTTCTTTCATTTGAGACATTTTTATGGAAGCCATTTAACTTTTGTGAACATCATAAAAAATGCTGGCCCTGGCTGGCAACTTAAAAAAACACTGTGGGGAAAAACTATTACAAAGGAAAGAGAAGGGACAAAACATCATTTAAAATAAAATAAATAATATCCTTGTTTGCTTCATTTATGCTGCCAATAATTTTAGACTGTTATTCTTACACAAACTAATTTGTTAAACACATTCAAATTATAAATAAAACGTAATATGTGGTAACTTCCTGCTGTCATGCTGGAACAATTAATTAAAAGCCTGTCTCTTATAGACGCCTGGTATGACGATAGGTTTGGTAAAATAAAAGCCTGGGCTATTATTTGAAGTTTTACGGTAAGTATAATAGTCAACTTTATAATTGTTAATATTCTGAAATAAGACAGTCTTTAGGTTTAGTTTTTAGTTTAGTTTTAAGTTTTAAGGTTGGCCAGTTCTTTTCCTTTGCGACAGTTCTGCGGCGCTTGTGGCCTCTAGGGGCGCTAGGCGTGAAAAAATACATGTTTAGCGCCCCCTAGTGGCCAAAAAGTTATGTGGTGTGCCTTTAACTATATCACACTGTGCATGTGGTTTTGTATTTTTTACATATTGTGCCTTTAATATCCAGTTAAAGCTTTATTACTTTCACATTCCTCCATTGATTATTATAGTTTAATTAAAACTATGTTAAAAATAAAAGAAAACAATCTACAATGTTTGATGAATGTAAACTTGTGTTAATGTTTTTGAACTGATGTGGATGTAGAATATGAAAACTTGATAACTCAATTGCACATTTGCAAAATATGCTTTATTTTAGTAAAGTAAAATGCATGTTATTTTCTTTCGGTTTGAAATATAAACCCGAGATGTTATCAAATTTAATCACTCAGTCTAAGTTTTTGAAAGAAATTGTGAGACTAAAATGTTGTAGTTAACTTCTTAAAAAATCCATGACGATACATCAAGATGGAGTTCTGGTTTTGCAATTGCATATCAGTATACACTAAAGGTTGGTCTAAAAGTCAGAAACCACACCCACATTATAGCTTTACAACACGAGTTGTCTTGACTGCATGCACACATTTATTCACAATGCCAGTTAAGACATAACACAACAACATGGAGAAATATATTCTGCTAATTCTTATAACTGTGGCAGGTAACACATGCTCACTTTCAAACTCAAACATTATGAACATATTAAACGTATAATGTTAAATAACAATATGATCACCATTATGTTATATAACCTTGTGATAGTTGCTGTTTACGTGTATTTATAACATTCATGTTTCACTCTACCAATGTAAAGACTAGTATTTTAATGAGATCTAGCCAATATTTACCATTTTCTGCAGGTGTATTTGCTGACAGCATTGAACCAAAAGACAAGAATACAAATATACTCAAGACTGAAGGAGAATCTGTGACACTGAGCTGCACATATGAAGCAAGCAGCAACTATGTTTATCTTTACTGGTACAGACAGCATCCTAACAGAGAACCTCAGTATTTACTGTATAAAGGTGCTCGGTCATACAGTCATATTGAGAATATAGCAGATCATCGGTTTAAGTCGACAACATCAGATTCATCCACTGAACTCACTACTGACAGTGTAACTCTGTCAGATTCAGCTTTATATTACTGTGCTCTGAGAGTTGGAGCCCAGTGAGACAAAAAGCCTGAGAGTCTTTACAAAAACTTAAACTAAATTATTGCTTTGAACAGCTTTTAATCAAACCACAGTTGTTCTTTATGTGAACCACAAAGCTTCTGTATATGACAAGATACAGAAACACCTGCTTTAACCCACATCAATAAAACAAAATGATTAAAGATTTCCGCACTGAACTATTTAATGTTTATTTTTTAGTGATTCATAAAAAAACAAATGCATAACACATTGTTTGTTGAACATAAACTCATGATCATTTTTGAACTGATGTGGATGTACAACATCAATAGGATTTCTTGTCTAATAAGTTAAAAAAGTTAGTTTTTAGAACTGCAGGATATTCTGGCGAAGTAGACCATAACAGCATTGGCGGCTCATGACTGCTCATCCAAATTCAAAATAAATGTTCGGAGTGTCGTGTGTTGCTTTGGTTTTTAAAATATGTGTTTGTTGCATCATGTGAACCACACTGA
This sequence comes from Paramisgurnus dabryanus, assembly GCF_030506205.2. Taxonomy (NCBI): domain Eukaryota; kingdom Metazoa; phylum Chordata; class Actinopteri; order Cypriniformes; family Cobitidae; genus Paramisgurnus; species Paramisgurnus dabryanus. The sequence goes on along the minus strand of NC_133342.1, from coordinate 33,315,888 downwards.
AAAACATGATACTTTAGATCAACTTAAAAAATGTATGTAATTTGTTAAAGCTAAATTTATTAGTTTTTCCCAAACTATATTTTTAATTTGTTTGAAACTTAAAAATTGTAATTTAAAATCAATCAAAATAGTTCTTCAGCCCAAGGTAAAAAATAAATTGAAACAAAGTTAAAATATTGTTTTTTTATGGAGACCAAAACATTATTTTTACTTTGGTAAAAATTTTCCTGTCTCTAATTTCGTATACACTGTCTCTTTTTCTGGAAAAGTATTAATAAAATGATGAAGAAAGTCACAATATTAAATGCAATAGATAAATGAACACTTCCGTGTGTATATATGATTGCATCTTATAGACAAGTTTTCCGGGCACTTCTGGTTTCCCAGATAGCAAAATTGCTGTGGCCCAGATCTGGCTCACATCTGACACTTTCATCTGGCCCACCTTTGGCATGGAATGATGGCACTTGAGCGGTCCACTTCTTTTTTCCAGAACTTTGCCACAAGCAAGCCATAGAAATGTCACATGTCAGCCAAGCACAAAGCAAATAATGCAGATCTGACCCAAATCCGGGTAGTAGTTGATATAAATTCTTGCCCAGATTCGGCCCACACCTGGCATGATTCATGGCACTTGTGTGGTCCACTCCTGTTTAACACATCTCAACCACGAGCAAGCCAGTGTGATGCCACAATCAGAGTATAAATCTCAACCATGGTGACTATTAAATGAAAAACTTCATGCTGCAATGCATGCTGGGTATTAACAAATTACAAATCTCATCCGGGACTCCCAGCATGCATTGCAACATGGATAAATAATTAACTTTTTACAATTTTCTTTGTCACCATGGTTGAGATTCATAGTCCGATTCTTGATGTTTGTACGTCCCAAATATACAGCGGTTAATTTTTGCCAAAGTTTCTATAACTCATTATCATCAAACTGCTGTGAAAGTGCTGGACTTCATACATGTTATTGACAGATAAAAACTCTTAAAAGTAAACCAATTAATTAGATTATGATTGTTACCATTATATACCAACCACCACAGAATTGCAACTTTATTGTAAATAATTTTACACTACCATAACAAATGTGTTTTATACACACAAAGTAAGGCAACCACGGCACTTCTTATAAATAAGTCAAGGGTCCAACTAAAACAAACACTAATCACAATAATGGTGACTTAAAATTAAACAAAGCATCGACATCTAAACCTAATAAGTGAATTTTGCTTTCTACAGCAATATTTTTACTGTTTTCAGAAATAATGTTTTATAAAATAATAAAATGCAATGTTTCTCTATCATTTACATAACAAGCAAACAAGTCAATATAAAACAGTTGATATTTAAAACATTTTTGGGAACTTTCAGGGAACGTTCTTAGAACTTTTTTCTGTTAGCTGGGTATATGAATCACTTCAGACTCACACCCACATGAGCCAGTGCTTAATGTGCAATATCTTTGCCAAACCTGGCCCTGATGCTTCTTTATACAGCTGGGCCACATTTGCAACATCATATGTGGGCCACTTCAGACTCACACCCACATGAGCCAGTGCTTACTGTGCTACATGTTTGCCAAAAACGGCCCGGATAAGTTTTAAAAGAACTGGGCCACATTTGCTACATCATATGTGGGCCACTTTAGACCCACACCCACATGAGCCGGTGCTTACTTTGCCATATCTTTGCCAAAACTGGCCCAGACCTATTTGTAAAGAACTGGGCCACATTTGCTGCAAAATGTGAGGGCCACATTTGGTTTATTCCAAGGTTAGGCCGTTTCTGTTGTGCAGCATTTTTGCCAAAGGTGGCCCACATGTGATTTGATATATTTGGCCCATTTTTGCGATTTTACATGTGAGCCACTTTAGGTTCACATCCCTTTTATTCGGGCCATAAGAAGGCCAGCAGTGCCGCATCTTCGCCTGAAGTGGCCCACATGTGCTTGCTATCTGGGTTACTTCCTGTTTCTGCCAAGAACTTCATTCACAGGCTGAGTAGTGGTGTAAAAATGGCTTTGGAATGGCAACACTCGACCGAATCTTGTTAAAAATGGTGTTTTGATCATTCCGCATCCAAGTAAGGAAACATCATGGGCGGACAACATGTCGATATGGCCTAGCATTACAACATCCAAGATCTTTTCTTATTTTATTGATTCTATGGTGGTGGATGGGAATGCAATTAATAACCTGAAAAGCTCAGAGGTGTTTCAGTCCCTCCATTCCGACAAAGTGGGCTGTGTACTTTTACACGATATGGGCAGTTTAATTTAGCCAATCTTATGCTTGTATTAAGATGTTTGTATGTATCTGTGTGTTAATCTATAACAGAACATGCATGAGTAACAAAAATCAAAAGTAATCCCCTCTAGCTCTCCTGCCTAGCATTTTAAATGCTTGTTGATCGGCACTGATAGGAAGAGAGACACTTTGCATACATTGCGAGTTACTTATACTTTTAGAGTTACTTTTATGACAACAGCAAGGTGTTTACAGTGTGCACAGAATAAGGGGGTGCTTGACAGTGCTTTAATTAATTTTCCAGCTAACAGAAAAAGTTCTAAGAACATTCTCTGAAAGTTCCCAACGTTCCCAAAAACATTCTGCCAACGTAAAAAGTGTCCAGTTTTCATGACGTTCTAAGAATGTTTCTGGGTTGTCTGAACATTAGAGGAATTACATTTTACCATTTTCTGTTTCATTTAATATCACCATTTTGTGATCAAATTGGACTCTTGACTCTGTTTTTAACTTATTATTTTCTGGTGAAACTTTTTGTTTTTAAAACCTGTTTGTTATGGCAATGAAAGAGACAAAAGTATCAAGTGTGATTATATGGTTGTGGTTAGGATATAGTGTCAAATATTGTCATGTAAAAAAACTGATATACTATTTTAGTTTGCTTAGCAAAAATGTTTTTTTGTCAATAATGTTATACTGAAGTATGACATCTGGCACTCTCATATCAGTTTGTCATATTAAAGAAAGTTGAAACATTTTACAGTTCAAAACTAACTGTTGTCTAATTTAGACACCCAAACATAAATAATCAAAGTATGGATCTTAATAATGTGACCATAAATGAAAAGCTTCAGGCTGCAATGCATTCTTGGAATCAACAAATTACAATCTTAACCAGAACTCCCAGAATGCACTGCGGCATGAAAAAATCATGAACATTTGGCATTTTTCTTTGTCACCATTGTTGAGATTCATACTGTGAGACTTGATGTTCGTGTGTTTAAATTATACCACAGTTAATCTTTAAGTACATATTTTTTTTTTAAATCTTCAGAATGACAAACTGCTCCGAGAGTGGCAGATATCATACTGTACCATTACATCACTGAGAGAGAAAGATGCACCTGCTAGTGATGGGCAGTCCGGCTCTTTTCAAAGATTTGCCTCTTCTGGCTCGGCTCCCTTAGAAGAGCCGGGTCTTCATTTAGTATCACTGGGAGACTTTTTTAGCCCAAATCTGCAACTGTGAATGGTTTGTGTGTTGGTATGTAATTGTTGTATAAATTGTTTTTATAAGAGCCTTATTGTTTTAGAATGTTTTTGTTAGAAAAAAATACAGTTACTATTATTTAACATTATAATCAAACTTTAATTAAACAACTGAACAATAAACACAGAACCACAGCAAACAAAATAAATAAATAAATGCAAAATTACTCTTTAGTGCAGGTTAGCATTTAGAAATATTAAATGCCTCAGCTTGGATGAAGCGATACGATTTCTCCTCTCTGTGACGATTTGGCCCATTTTAGAGAAGACTCTCTCTGAGGGGACCGATGTGGTGACAATGCAAAGTCTTCCCACCATTACCCTTATTAGACGAGGGTAGATTGAAGCCCTGGTTTGCCACCAGTTCAGTGGGTCTTCATGTCTTTGAATGAGTGGCTCCTCCAAATAGGACCTCATCTCCAGTAAAGCATCAGCTGTGGGATTTCTCCTTGCAGTGTCTCTTGCTCTTTCATCAAAGAGCCTCCACACAGAAGAACACTGTAAAAAATTGCTGTTAAAAAACAGCCAAATTTAACAGTATGATTCTGTTTTTTAACAAAAACAGAAGTATACTGTTAAATTCTGCATTCTGTAAAAAAACAGTTTTCAGAATAATGTGAATTTACAGCCCTGTGAGTCTACCATTAAAGACTGCGTCCCAAATCACACCATACACCCTCATTCACTATTCCCTACATTAGTTTCCTAATGATCCACATGAAATCAAGTCAATGAGTTCAGAAACTAAAGCATTAATGATGGACACCTGCTGCTAATAAACAGAATCACTAAAGAAAAGATAAATAAAAAAGAGAAGAGATGAGCAGAAACATTTACAGACACAAAGACTTAGATGAACATCAACTGAAAATAACACAACATATTAAATCTCTCCATATATCACCAGAGGAGAATTAAACATTTACACAAACACCATTACCATCTTCACTTATAAACCACTTTGACTTTATTTCTGTTATACATCTACAACAGTTCTTACTGAGAACAAACAGGTGTTTACTAGACTTTACAAGCATTTTCTTTAAAGTCACCATTATGGTGATCACTGTTCTCATTAGTTGGGCTCTTGACTTGGTTTTCAGTCTGGTTGCTATAACTGTGTCTTTATGATGCATGTTTATTATGGCAAAGAAAACCAAGAGATGTTAGACTCTTGTGAGGTTGGATGTCTGATTATTGATCAGTAGTTTGTCTTACCAGCCTTATGAAGCTTAATCATAAAAATTAGTAGTACTTAGGACTGTTTATGAATAAGTATTTACATATTTGAATCAGAATCATTACATGAATTATTAGTATAACAGTAATCTGATAGCTTGACAGAGTTGCCTACAAATGTATTTTTGCAAACTTGGAAACAGTCCTCAGCTGACACTCACAGACATCAAGAATCAGCCTACGATTCTCAACTAGGGTGACAAAAGAAAATGGAAAAACAGTTCATCGGCCTAATGAGTTTTGTACTATGCTGATACCCAGCATGCATTGCAGCATGAAGCTTTTCATTTGATAGTCACCATTGTTGAGATTCATAGCCTGATTCTTGATGTCTGTGTGTGTAGTTTGCTCGTGTTTTTTAATTTCATTTAATCCCATTGTTTTTAAGATTCCTCTGGCTACATCAACACTCAGTTTCTGTCACATTATAAGACTATTATAAGGGGTTGCCACCCATCTAATCAGTTATGAGCTTCTGTATAAATCAGTAAATTACTTTTGACTCATGAGACTTACACCATAACAGTCATTAGTTAGTGATAATACTTTATTTATACTTTTTTGCCATATTCAATGTCTTTCAAATCACATTGATAAGCATGAATAAATATAACACCAAGGGGACAACCCAAGGATCAAGAGTCCTACTAAAGTAAACACTGATCACAAGAATGGTAACTATTATTTAGGGATTAGACTATTAGACTAGAGCTGTCCAAACTCAAAACAACTTGCACTGACATATTTTAAAATACATCAAAACTGTTCAGGGGATTTACACACAATGATAATGTGAGAGATCTCTTAGTGTTTAATGTTTTGTTTTGTTAGGATTTGACTCAGTTTTTGGGTTACCATTGTGCTGAAGAGTAGTGTGGTTGTTTAGGTCAAGGATGGGCAATAGATCATTGATGTTATGCTGCCTGTTGTTTTATTTTAAAGCAGTAACTTTGTAGTTTGCTCATGGTGAACTACATGAGATTTGTGTGAAAGTTTAAATGTTTGCAGTTCAATTTTAGAAGTAATATTTGTTTTCAGTGGACTCAAATTAATTAAGTTCACAATACTAACACCACAATGTAAATATATATATTTATAAACTTGAATGGATCCTGCAATTGGTTTCCTAAATGAAATGAGTTTCTTTCAGGGCATTATAACATTAACATACTGTTAAAATAGGAGAGCTGTAAATTAACGGAAGTAGAACTGTATTTTAACAGAACCGTAAAATAACATTATCTTGCTGGCAACCAAGCTGCCAGTTGATTACTGTTATTTAACGGCACAATTTTTTAGAGTGAAGCTTGTGGTTCCTGTGAACCTGCCTCTGATTTATCTTCATCCTCTTGGCCCACTATTGGAGGAGCTGACAGGCTGCTGGGGTTGCATGTTGCTGCTGCTGCAGTTATTCTTTGAAGTGCCTCATCCAAGGCTCTGTTGTCACTGAATGCTAACTTTTTAAATCGTGGGTCCAGTGCAGTGGTTTCAGAAAGAACAACGTTGTACTCCATTCTCAGAAATTTCCTGTCCATGGATAAACAAAGAGTGGTGGCCAGCTCCTTTACTTTATCCACTTTTACACTTTGTTGGTGGTATGCTCTTACCCGCTGCAGACCCTTGCAGAGAGGAAGCATTTTGGAGGTTGTGACAATCATACATGAAAATCACACATTGTTTGTTATGTGATACTTTGCTCTTTTTTACAATTAAGAAATTATTTGTCTTTTATAAATAGTATATTTACTGCATTCTTTAACTCTATAGTAGTAAAGTAAAAACAAAATTGTTCAAGGTACCTTTCTGCACTGATCTCCACAGTCACCTCCTCAAAGAGGTGTTGACCTCTTTAATCGTTTCCCATTCCTCTTGAGTTAAAGTATCAACAGGAGCGTTGATGACAGCCAGGGTGGAGATAATGGCATCTTTTGACTCAATGAGGCGTTTCAACATATAAAAAGTTGAGTTCCACCTTGTAGCACACTCCTGTTTGGGCCTTAGCTCTGGCACTCCCATCTGGCATTGTTTGGATTTCAGCTTCTCTGTGGCAACTGTACAATAGCTTTCACTTTGTCCACAGTTGGTTTCACCACTTTCAGTACATCTTTAATAATCAGGTTTATTGTGTGTGCCATACACGGGAGGTGGGTCCACTTCAAAATGTTTATGGCTTTTGTTATGTTTGCTGCATTATCAGTAACACAGCTCACCACTTTGTCGTTTACTTGCCATTCTTTTGCCACTCTTAGTAGCTCCTCAGCCAGGTCTTCTGCAGTGTGTCTCTCAGCAAACTCAAAACAGTCAAGAAGGCAAGATGTCATCTTAAAGTTTTCAATAAAGTGACAAGTGACAGCCATGTATCAAGATGTTGTTCTGGATGTCCAGCAGTCAGTTGTCAAGCAAACAGCTGAAGCTTTTATGACTCTGTCTTGCCACATTTCAAGCTCGGTGTTATATAGTTTTGGAATAATTGTTTGGGACAAGGTTTTTCTACTGGAGAGAACATACGTGGGGTTTAAGGCTTGGACAAATGATTTAAATCCTTTGTCCTCCACAATAGAAAATGCTGATATTAGTTTGACTTGCAGAAGTACATGGTTTACCTGCAGTTTTTGGCAAGACAGTGGATGCTGCAGCAGAAGTACTTGGCTCAGGGTCAGTGGATGGCAAGCTCGCTTGCTCTCTCTCCTCCAGCTGCACGGATGGGTGGGTGGTTCTTAAATGTCTTGTGCAGGTTTGTTGTTGACCCTGCTCTGATTGATATTTTTATTTTACACATTCTGCACTCAGCTTTGCAGTCTCCAATATTATTGAAATGCAGCCAGATGCTGCTTCTTTTTCTCTTCTCACTCATGACTTAACTTTCCAACAACACGCTTAAATTTCCAGTGTTCTTCAACTCTTGTCCTCGAGGACCCCCTTCTAGAATGTTTTATATGTCTTCTTAATTAACACACCTGATTTAACTCATTAGCTTGTTAAGGAGACATTCTGGAATGAGGCTAATTAGTTGGTACAGGTGTTTCAAATAAGGACACATCTAAAACTTTCTGGAAGCGGGTCCTCAAGGACCAGGGTTAAAGAACACTGCGTGAATTACAATTACAATTACATTTACACACGGCTCCAGTGTTGTATAAAGTACTAGAAAGCAATACTTGAGTAAAAGTACAAGTATTGTACTAGAAAAAGACTTTGGTAGAAGTGAAAGTTGTCTTTTAAAATATTACTCAAGTAAAAGTCTTAAAGTATCTGATATATACTGTACTTAAGTTTTAAAAGTAATTTTCTGATATTTAATGTACTTAAGTATTTGAAGTAAAAGTAAAAAGTTTTTTTTTTTAAAGCGGTTATAACTTTGATTGTGAACTTTATTGTGGCTTTAAATAGAAAGCATATTCAGGGTTCCCATTATCTTCTTAATCCCAATCATCAAATAAAAATCAGTTTTTTCCAGGACTTCTCAGGCACAATTCTCTTAAGTTCAAAGAGCAAACAGCATATTTTTAGAGCTGACATCAAATAAAAAAGCAGAAATTTCACTTTTGTATGAACTTCAGGTAAAAATGTAAAATAAATAATAACTTATTTCTTTCAAAACATGAGCATATTTTTGAAAAAAGTGGAGTACTCCTTTAAGTTAGCTGCTTTAATAAGAAAAAAATGCCAACTCGTTGTGTGGCAATGAAAGCACTATGACTTTAATCAACAATGCAAGCGTACATTCACAATGTATAACATTAGCACAACATTATCCTATAACCACTGAGTTTTGAGTTAATTAACATAAAAGGAAATCTCAAGTTTGACAAAACGTATGATGCTTTTAAAAATGTGAATACAGTCCTTAACACTTTCTTTCTAACCGCTGCCACTGATAGCAGTTTTTAAAATATATTTCTCGATCTAATAGCCTACCGGAGGGAATATTCGGCCGGCAGTTATGCTATAATGTTACCATAAACAGTTAAGCGTGTTTCAGTTGAGAGTTCTCTGTGAATTAAATAAATCCATGGGAAAATCAGCGGTGTAACGTTAACGTTGACGTTTATTAAACATGTGTGCCTGGCCGTCACATTAGACAGATAATTATCTGATACGGCTTATGATAACTAAAGTTGAATCACATTGACATTGTGGCTTTACTTAATAACTATTATTTTAACGTACCTTGATGTGATTCTTCATGTTGGACGGGAGTTTTTAAATGACAAAATGTAAGTGATTTTCGGTAGGCATGAGAGGCACTTTATTCGGTAATCGGGAATCTTTAATTCCAATGTACAAAAACATTTCTTACAAATACGTCCACGGGTGTATAACGTTAGCTTTCTCACCCTGTTCATCGTCGGGGTTGTCGATTACGATAACGGGAGGTCCTCCGATAGGTGCTTTCAGTGCAGTTACAGTTGTGCTTCCTCATCCTTTGGCAATACTACGCTAAAATAGAGTGTGCGTGAAATAGAGTGTGCGGAGCGTGCGTAATGCAATCTAGAAGCACTGATTCGCCAAAACCTCCCTTATTGAGGTCGCACACATTTCTTCTGATTTTATTTTGTAGTAACGAGTAACGTACATGCTTAGAGGAAATATATCGGAGTAAAATATATATATTTAATATATTTATATATAATATATTTTATCTAAAAAATGTAGTGGAGTAAAAGTGAAAGTTGACATAAATTTAAATAGCGAAGTAAAGTACAGATACGTGAAATTTCTACTTAAGTAAAGTAACAAAGTATTTTTACTTTATTACATTACAACACTGCACGGCTCCCCCACCTCTCTCTATCGCTTTGTGTACCTGGTCTGTACCACTGCGCCGCGTTCCAAATTATCATGCACATGCCATTTTTCTTTATTTTTCCAATACAGTCAAGTTTACAAATTTTCTTTCACCCTCAATACTTATATGACAGTGTGGATGTTATTCTATTTAAATGAAATAAAAATCTCAAAAGATACTTTAATAGTTTGAAAAATATGCAAAATGTGCTGTTCCGAATTATTATGCAGAATGCACTTTAACCCAATTTATAATGATATAATGAATTATAATGATCCAAAAACAGATATCTGTCAAATGTGCTGCATGGACACAAAGCAAACATTGTCCAAAAAACAAACACAATGTAAAATAAATAATACATTTACACAAGTTACCTAATAATATAGGAACATATCTTTGACATGACTTTAACTCTCCCATTCATTAAATTTGTAAGTACAAGTATAGGTTTTGTCTTTTTTTCACTGCTGTCCACTTCAAAGATCAGTCATATAATGATGCTCCACAATGATGCACCTCAACTTCAATAGGACTAAGATCAGAGGATGATGGTGCACAGGAAAATCCCCAGTGTTAAATTAACTCTACCAGTGTTAAATCAACACTATTTGGTGTTTATATAATCCACACCAAGATCGGTGTTAAAAAAGACTGGTGTTAAAAATATAACTCTGAATCAGTGTTAAAGTTAATGAGATAATGAAGTGATGATTAAGACATTAATGGTGAACACCTGCTGGTCATTCAAATCAATTACATTTTGGACATTTTCCTGTCTCTAAATTTTTATTTTGATGACTCGTTTTCTGGAGAAAATACTAAAATAATAAAGAAAGACAAATTATTAAATGCAATAGATGAATACTGTTGGGTGTATGCCTCCAAGAGCTGCAATCTTTCACGTTTGCCTCTCTATCAGCATCTCTGTTTGAAAAATAAAATGATATCTTGCAGAGTTATTTTCTAAATGGATAAGTTTAACTTCTAAACAGCTGTCAGAACAAAATACAAGTGCTCAACTATTCCAGTATCCACACGCGTGATTTAGTAGACAAATATTCTCTCTGATGTGATGTCTCACAAGTCAAATAGACATTTATCACAAAATGTATCACATTAAATCTTAAGTTTGTGTTTGTTAAGAGTTCATTTGAAGTCACCAGTACTGTGATTAGTGTTTCCTTTAGTTAGGCATTTGTCCCTTGACCTTCACTGATCTAGCTCTGCTCTTTTAGCAATAGCAACAATGTTTTAGTAAGATCACTTGTTCATTGCTTCATGTAAAGGGAAAACCTTCCAGACCTTCTCAGTTTATTTTTATTATATTCTACTCTACAAATCATTGAAACATTTGGTCACAAATTAATTATGAAGAAAAAGGCATAAAAAACTCTATGCAAATGACATTGAATGAGACTGCCGTATATGCTTTAGTGTTTTTTTTTTTTTTTTTTTTTTTTTGCTTAAGAGAGACTTCATGATTTCTGATACAAATCTCAACAATGGTGACAGTTAATGGTAAGAAAGTTGCTAAATTTTTGTCATGTTGCAATGCATGATGGGATTTATGAATGAGTTTTCTACAATCCTGGTACCCAGCATGCATTGCGGCATGAAGCTTTGTTGTTGTTTGTCACCATGATTGTGTTTTATAGGCTGATTGTTGAAGTCTCAGTGTGTCTGACTTACACCACAGATTAGATTTGGGAAAACAATATTTAACTCTTCAGGGTATGTGGACTTTTACAGCACTATTGGATTTCATGGGAGCCTCACAGGGTTGGCAGAACATAAACTAAAAACTTATATTCAGTGATTACTTTTTTATGATATCATTGAATCCCAAGACTTGTACTTTCATAATAATTAACATAGCAACAGTAATAGACTTCATTTCTCTCATCTTCCTCTGCTTTAACAAATGTGTTTTCTAAACACACTGCCACAATGAGCAGAAGAAAACTAACACTAAACTTCAAGACCCAAGTACCCAACTAAAGGAAACACTAATCGGAGCAATGGTGACTTACTTTATTAACCAGATTTACAGCAGTTCTTTAGAAGTTAAACCTATCATCCATGTAACTCTGCAAGCAAGTAGTAATTTTAGTTTTCAAACAGAGATGATGATAGTGTTCATCTAACTATGGTGATTTCATCTATTGCATTTAATAATTTGGCTTTCTTCCTCATTTTAGTATTACTTTCTCCAGAAAAAGAGTCAACAAAATAAAAATTTAAAGACAGGAACCATTCCAAAATTGAGTTGATTTGACATGGAATGACCAGCAGGTGTTCACTATTAATGACTCAATCACTTAATTATCTTATTAACTTTAACACTGATTTAGTGTTTTTTTAACACCAATCTTGGTGTGGATTATATAAACACCGAGCAGTGTTAATTTAACACTGGGGATTTTGCTGTGTGGTAATACCTTAATTTCTGTCTTAATTTATGCCCATATGAATGAACATAGGCAGTGATGATTTTTGCAGCATGGGATGGTGTATGGAAGTGGTGTATGGATCCTGCATGAAAGTACATTTATTTCAGAAGACACGATTCCCTTTATATCCCATTGTGAAAAAAACTCTTTTTAGGAACTGTACCTATCTTCTAGAGGTCCTTTTGACACCTTCAGGCACCCTAAAGGGAACCTACCATCTTACTTCCCAATATTCCAGTACAAATCATTACTCTGCCACCTCTCTCTAATGTTACAGTCTTGTTTAAATATAGTGGTTATTCACCAACAATCCAGAATTACATTAATCTACATTATTCAGTGTATCATGGCATGTCAATGAATAAAACTGTGTGAAAATAGTCTTATATTCTGAGCTCACAGCAAATGTTTCATTTTTGCAAGTTTTGGTTTCAGGAAGAGGTAAAAATACAGCTTTGAACTGAATGATCCCCACCAGCATGTTAAATATTTTCTTTTTTATATTCCACAAAATATAAATGTTTAAAGGGAGTAATTTGCTTTTTTAAGATAATGCACACTTTTTGTCTTTAGACCAAAGATCTTTTTTCATACCCATACTGTAGGAGAACTACAACTTGCTTAACATTTTAATTTCATTTAAATAGAATAACATCCACACTATCAGATAACTGTTGAGAGTAAAATACAATTTCTAAACTTACTGACTGTATTGGAAAAATAAACAAAAATGGCATGTGCATAATCATTTGGAATGCGGTGTACACTGGCTTTTTGGAGCGTCTATCCCCCTTTCTTCTTTCACTTAAAGGCTCTCTAAGCGAATCTGCGAGGCGTTAGTTATTGTTGACGTTTGAAACTGTTTTCAAACAGACGGAGCATAGCTAACTCCTCTCCCTCCCTTCCGTGCTTTCATGAACGCGCCCAACCCCCACCCCCAAATCCTTTTTGTCGTTTATTGGCTGGAATACTTTGTTTTGTTTTGTGATGCTAGGTTTGGCCACTTGTTGATATTGCCGTTTGTGAAGCCTGGGCTGTCTACAGAGATCGCGTTTTTTTACAGTTTGATCAGCGGACAGGCAGCAAGCAGATAGTGAGGAGATGTTTCCGGTATGTAACAAAAAATGTTTATGGTCTAAAACGCTTCAATTCGCTTAGAGCGCCTTTAATGGTATATTCCTAGTCTGTCTTTCAATTTGATTGGACGCATCGTGTGCCACATACAAATAGGTCCCGCCCCTGCCTGCGGCTGAAGATTCGGCTCTCTCACTGACGAGAGCCGGGCCTTCTCGTTCGCTACAAAGAATCGGCTCTTAGAGCCGGCTCGTTCGCGAACGACCCATCACTAGCATTTGCTGAATGAGCAAACACTAAATTAATAAATACATCTTCTAGATGATAATGTTCAACATTACATATCAACTACCATAACAGAATTGCAACATGGTCTCTTCTTTACCATACCAAATAGAACATACACAGTTATAGCAGGAAGAAAAAAACACAAAGAATCAAGAGTCCAACTAAAACAAACACTGATCACTATAATGGTGACTTTAAATGAAACAGACAACATCTAAACCTAAGTTAATAAATAACTCTACAAGTAAGATGGAAAATGCTTCAGTGTTATTTTTTAAACACTCTGTAGTGTGGATCTATATAAACACTAAGCAGTGTTAATGTTAATTTAACACTAGGGATTTTTCTATCTACATTGGCTTCACCAAGAAATTATTTATTTTTTGTAGTTGTGGTTCTGCTGGTCTTTTGTCTTCAGAGGTGTCAAATCCATGTGCCAGGAGTAAAAGTCCTCCCCAGTATTTTGTTCCAATCACCTGGATTTGCTTATTAGCACAGTTTTTCAGCAGGAGGTGACCTCCTGGCTCGTTGGTGTTTTAAGCCCTCAACCAAGCCTTCAAGGCAGCGCTGCCTGGAAGGCGCTCCCAATCCCCTGAGTGTTTCAGCCAATCACAGCACTGGTGCTAGATATTGAGCCTTCCGCCAGCTTCTGGCAGTTTGAGCTCACCGTTGGTCAGGTGAGTAGTGCAGATATGGTAAGATAGGAATGTGACTGTATTTGAATTCAGCTTGAAATGTTTTGAGCATTTAAGGGACGTGTTACACATTTTCACGTGTCTGTGGCACGTATTGGTTGCTCAATTGTTTTTGGATGCTTAGATTTGGGGTTTTCAAGCAAGGATAAAGTTGCGTTTGGCATAAATGTGGATGTCATTTTAAGCATTGGTTTATTTGTCAGAATTTTAAACGGCTTTCGCTTGGAGTTGGGTTAAGGTGAGGATGTCATTTTATGTAACAGAAAGTTGTTCTAACCCCAATCACAAGCAACAATGGTAAGAAATTAGGAAAATCAACTGAGCAACCAATACGTGAAACTGGCATGAAAAAAATGCGCCACAGACACGTGAAAACGTGGTAACACGTCCCTTAAATGTTCGAAACATTTTGAGCTGAATTCAGATGCCATTCAGTTGCCAAACGCAACTTTATCCTTGCTTGAAAACACTTTAAAAATCAGACACAAACCTAAAATCTAAGCATCTAAAAACAATTGAGCAACCAATACGAGAAACCGTCACGAAAAAAAGTTGTGTCACAGACACATGAAAACACGGTAACACGTCCCTTAAATGATCGAAACATTTCGAGCTTAATTCAAATACAGTCACATTCCTATCTTACCATATCTGTGCTACTCACCTGACCAACGGTGAGCTCAAACTGCCAGAAGCTGGCGGAAGGCTCGATATCTAGCACCAGTGCTGTGATTGGCTGAAACGCTCGGGGCATGGGGAGTGCCTTCCAGACAGCGCTGCCTTGAAGGCTTGGTTGAGGGCTTAAAACACCAACGAGCCAGGAGGTCACCTCCTGCAGAAAAACTGTGCTAATTAGCAAATCCAGATGATTTGAACAAAATACTGGGGAGGACTTTTACTCCTGGCACATGGATTTGACTAGCCTGACTACGTCAGACTTTGTACTTCCGCTAAATTTCATTACGCTTCTGTACTCAGTCTGAGATACCTCCCATTCAAACCGTTTTCCTCAGGTCTCAAAACAACCGGTCGAATCAACGAAAAGAGGGCGGGCTGAGAGCCGTGACGTAGACGCTAAGCGCCGAATGTACGGTTGTAGTTTGTAGTGGACATGGAGGCACAGAAAGGCTATTTGCTCTGTTGTGGAGAACTTAAAGGGGACATATTATGAAAATCTGACTTTTTCCATGTTTAAGTGCTATAATTGTGTCCCCAGTGCTTCTATCAACCTAGAAAATGTTAAAAAGATCAACCCAGTAACTTAGTTTTGGTAAACCATTTTCTGCAAGCATGTGAAAAATAGGTCATTGTAATTTGGCCCTTATTGTGATGTCAGAATAATGTAATACCGCCCCCTTTATCTGCACTATCCAACCACAGCACTGCCATTTAGTTCAGAGAGAAAGAGAGAGAAAAGAAGGACTTGACAGCACAATTGAGTTTCAATTGCAACAAACCACCATCATTGTGATCAGTGGTTGCACTTCATCCGCTCATTTGCATTTTAAATGACACACCCAAAACGGCACACTTTTGCTCAGACCTATTTTAGACTTAGTTTTCATCTTTAAAAAAATCTCATAATATGTCCCCTTTAAGCCCGAACAAGAAGAGTGTTTGTTAAACATTTTGAATGGAGATTATGTTGTTGCCCTACTCCCGACAGGTTTTGGGAAAAGTTTAATTTATCAACTATTACCGATCTTCAGCGAGAAACTGTGTGCAGCACAGCTTGACGTGCACAACGATCGAGAAATCATGGAAGGGAATTTCATTGTTCACAGTTAATGGTGGAGGACGCATGGGCAAACATTCTTTGGTGACGTTCCTGATTAACCAGAAAAAAAGGTAGGAAGATTTAATTTACATATGGTTATGGCTGTCTGGTGGAAGAGTTTGAGCGGAGAGAGGGGCGTTCCTCCACTTAGACGTGAGTGGAAAGACACCGTAAGGATAGTGTTCAACTAGCTCTGGCCCGATTTACTTTACATAATCTGCAGAAGTCGTTCATAGCCATGTTAACTCCGGTATTTCGCTCGATGGGTTTGTTTTCACATCATACGTGTGTTTTACAGCAGAAATTCGATGCGGCTGAGCCGGCGCATAACGCACATCATATCCAAACGTTATGTGATTGGCTTACGTTTAGACCAATGATTTTAAACTTCAGACAAGCCCCTCCCATGAGAAGGAAAACGATTGTCAATTATGCCCAGCCAGACTCTGTCTATGAAGCAAAGCAAAATAGCAGAGGATGGTTCTACCAGGCTAGGATTTGACACCTCTGTTTGTCTTTATTCTCTTCTTGTTCATCTTCTTTTAGTGATTCTGTTTATTAAAGGGGTCATATTATGAGATTATTTTAAGATGTAAAATAAATCTTTGGTCTCCCCAGAGTGCGTAAGTGAGGTTTTACCTCAACATACCCCACAGATAATTAATTACAGCATGGTAAAATTGCTAATTTGTAGGCCTGAGCAAAAGTGTGCCATTTCTGTGTGTGACATTTAAAATGCAAATGACCGGATGAAGTGCAAACACTGATCACAATGATTTGTTGGTTTGTTGTAATTGAAACTCAATTGTGCTGTCAAGTCCTTCTTTTCTCCCTCTTACTCTCTGAACTAAATGGCAGTGCTGTGGTTGGATAGTGCAGATAAAGGGGGCGGTATTATTATAATTTGCCTTGCTACCTACCTCACAAAACAGGCGAAATCTGAACGACCTAATTTTTCACATGCCTGTAGTAAATGGCTTACCCAAACAAAGTTACTGGATTGATCTTTATCACATTTTCTAGGTTGATAGTAGCACTGGGGACCCAATTATAGCACTTAAACATGAAAAAGTCAGATTTTCTCGCTATGACCCCTTTAACAGCAGGTATTTATCATTAATGGTCAATCATCACTTCATTCATCTCTTCATTATCTAATTAACTTCATCACTTCTTCAACCCAACCACAACCATACTTGGCTTTGATTTAGTCCACATTGGCTTTAGTTTCTACAGAAGGTTTATGTGGGCTAAGTCAGATGGGGCCAGCATGGAACCCGGGTGCAAGACCAACTTAGGGCCCAAATTGCAAGCCCATATGGGGCATACATTGGCCCCACCAAGCACTACTGGCTGGAAAGCTAACCCATGACAATTTCTAATAGCCTTTAACAAAGCGAGTCAAAACTGGTTCCTGAGTCAGACCTCCACTAGCCTGGTCCAACCGGACTCTCGTACATTAATTTCATTTTTACAGAGAGTCTGGCCACGTTGCGTCATTTCTGTTAAGGAGGGTCCTCTGTTGAAGTTTAAAACTATTGGATCTGCCAAGAGTCACTCAGGATCTGCCATAGGCGATTGCTAACGTGTGGTTGTGACGTATATCATGCGCCGAAACCGGACGAAAACAACCATGGAAACAACAAGTCTGCATAATCAGACCAACAAAACTTAGCAAATATTGTTCTTGCTCCGGCTTTAACTTCTGTATATTTGGCAGTTTTGCAACAACGGACCGAATAGCTTTTTTCACATCTTTCTTCGCTGCCATTACTGAACTACAACTCAAACTGATGCACAACCTCAATGTCATCGTTCTAAGCCACCCCCCTCTGTTCGCTGATTGGACCTGCAGATTTTTGAAGGAGAAAACGAAAATCTACACAGCAGTCCCAGACGTAGTACTGAAGCGAAATGAAAATTAAGCGGAAGCACGTAGGAGGGCGGAGCCACGCTAGACCTCCACCACCAGAGTTCATCGAAAAACTTTGTGTTTTTAAAGGGGTCATAGCATGAAAATCTGACTTATTCCATGTTTAAGTGCTATAATTGGGTCCCCAGTCCTTCCATCAACCTAGAAAATTTGAGAAAGATCAACCCAGTAATTCAGTTTGGGTAAACCATTTACTGCAAGCATGTGAAAAAAATAGGTCGTTCAAATGTTGTAATTAATTATCTATGGAGTATATTGAGATAAAATTTCACATACGCACTCTGGGGACACCAAAGTTTTATTTTACATCTTTAAAAAATCGCATAATTTGACCCCTTTAAAACACATTCATTATGGTAATGTAAAGTTAATAGTGCAGTTCAACTCTGTGGTGGTTGGTACAAAATTGTAAAGATCATTATAATTAACTGATTTACTCATCAAAAGGTTGTTTTCTGTTAATAATGTAAAAAAGATCTGGCACTTTTACAGCTGTTTATCGTTAAAGGGGACATATTATGAGATTTTTTTAAAGATGTAAACTAAGTCTTAATCTAGGTCTGAGCAAAAGTGTGCCGTTTTGGGTGTGTCATTTAAAATGCAAATGAGCAGCTAAAGTGCAAACACTGATCACAATGATGGTGGTTTGTTGCAATTGAAACTCAATTGTGCTGTGAATTATTTTCTCTCTCTCAATTTCTCTCTGTGCTAAATGGCTGTGCTGTGGTTAGATAGTGCAGATAAAGGGGGCGGTATTACCTTATTCTGACATCACAATAGGAGCCAAATTACAATGACCTATTTTTTCACATGCTTGCAAAGAATGGTTGACCAAAACTAAGTTACTGGGTTGATCTTATTCACATTTTCTAGGTTGATAGAAGCACTGGGGACACAATTATAACAGCTAAACATAAAAAAAGTCAGATTTTCATAATATGTCCCCTCTAAAACATTTTAGAACTTTGGACAAAAAGTAATTGTTATGTTTTTGGGATGTACAAACATCATGAATCAGAGTATAAATCGCAACCATGGTGACAATTCATTGAAAAACTTCATGCTGCAATGCATCCTGGGTATCAACAAATGACAAATCTCATCCAGAACTCCCAGAATGCATTGCAGCATGGATAAAAATGCATTTTTACAATTTTCTTTGTCACCATGGTTGAGATTCATACTCTGATTCTTGATTTTTGTGTGTCCCAAGCATACAGTGGTTAATTTATGTCTAAAGTTAAGATATATTTTTAAGATTGAAAATAAATATTTGATGCCCACAGAGAGCGTGCGTGTGTGAAGTTTTAGCTCACAGATACACCGCACATAATTTATTATAACATGTTAAAATTGCAAATTTGTAGGCCTGAGCAAAAGAGTGCTGTGTTTGGGTGTGTTTTTTAAAATGCAAATGAGCGGATGAAGTGCAAACACTGATCACAATGATGGTGGTTTGTTGTAATTGAATCTCAATTGTGCTGTCAAGTCCTTATTTTCTCCCTCTTACTCTCTGCACTAAGTAGCAGTGCTGTGGTTGGATAGTGCACATAAAGGGGGTTGTATAATTATAATTCGCCTTGCTACCTACCTCACAAAACAGGCGAAATCTGAACTACCTAATTTTTCACATGCTTGCAGAAAATGGCTTACTCAAATTAAGTTACTGGGTTGATCTTTATTACATTTTCTAGGTTGATAGGAGCACTGGGGACCCAATTATAGCACTTAAACATGGAAAAAGTCTGATTTTCATGCTATGACCCCTTTAAAACTCTGTAATGGCAAACTGCAGTGAAATTCTGCATTGCAGCTTTAAGGGGAGGAGCTAACACAAAAAATGTCATATAAAGGAGTCAATGTTTACTTCAATGTCAGTTTGTGTAGTAGATGAACTAATGATATCATTCTGCAAAATGATGCTGTTTATTTGGGTTTTACTTTTTTCTTTAGCAAGTAAGTGCTTTGTTTTACAGAATTACCAAATTAATGTTTCTTTCTGTTTGTTCTTCTTCATGAGATTAGCTAATGTTCATAAACCTTATGTATATTTATGTAAACATAAAAAAAATATTTTATACACAGGTAACAGTGTTGGAAACATCATCACACCAGTTCAAACTGAGATGTCAGAAGTAGAGGGAAAAAATATAATTTTGTCCTGTAACTACTCATCAGCATATAGTCTACAGTGGTATTGGCAATCTCATGGATCAGTTCCTGAATATCTTTTCGTCGTTCTGCATGCTACTGGAAACGTTTTACAACAATCAGAACGTGTGAATCAAGATCCTCGATTCTCTGCTAGAGTGAATGAAAAGAAAACTCAAGTGTATCTGGAGATCTCATCTGTTAAAGTCACAGACTCTGCTCTGTATTACTGTGCACTGACGCCCACAGTGACAGGAAACACAACAACACTGTACAAAAACTCACTGCTAAGACAAACATCATGTCATGGCTAATTAAAAGCAATGTTTTAAGGTTTGTATTTAAAATTTTCTATTTAACAACAGTTGACAACTACTAGCCATTTCATCACATTTGAAACTTTTATATCACAATGCACCTCATATCCTTACTCGCCCTAACCCAGCAGACATTTCAACATTGATTCACCGTCAAGGACAAGGCTGAATCATCATTGAATTACCTTTTAATTTTGCAAATTGATGTAGATTTTTAAACTTTTAGCATTAACTCAATGTTGAAACAAGAACTGACATTATTTCAACTATATTTCAACGTTGAAGGTCGGTCATATGCCTTCTGGGTATACATTATGCTTATTTGAAATATGCTCATAAAATCTTTTAATGTAGCTTACAAAGCTAAAGTCTTAAGTCTCAGATGCAATACTTACTACTTAAACTGAAAGTCTGAAACTTCTTATAATGTCTTATAATACACTGCTTCTGTCTATAGTCTCACTGGTCCTCCTATTGGTGAACTTCAGTCTGCTCAAAATCTCAGCGTATAAGAGCAGACATTATTAATGTGTTAATCTTTGTTACACTACCACTAGGAGGAGACATTTCACCAGATACAAGGGAATGAGTGTTTAGCCACACAACAGTTTGTGCTGTAGATATCATCTTGTAAAATAATACACTGCTTACATGTTTTCATTTGTTCTCTTGCATGTAACTGTTCAATTTAAGATTTCATATCTGTTTTTGTGCGTGATTCTTATCATTGTTATTAATTGTATTTCAGTATATTACATGAATTTTGATAGTTATTGCATGTGTCATCACTCTAGTCCTAAATTAAGCATGTGGTCAAGTGGGATTATATCCTGTAACTATTCATCATTTTCAACATATTTCCCTATGGCAGTGGTCCCCAACTCCAGTCCTCCACCCCAGAATGTTTTAGATGTCTCCTCGATGAAACACCTGATTCCACTCATTACGCTTCTTCCAGCCTAGTCAACAGAGAAAAGTTCTAAGGATGTTCCTTGAACGTTTCGAACAGTCCCAAAAATATTCTGCCAACATGAAAAGTTTTCAGTTTTTAATGTTTTTGGAATGTTTCTTGGTTGATTTAATTTTCAAACGTTATGATAATGTCATGTTTTAATGTTCGCACAATATTAAAAACAACTATTTTCTATATTTACTTCATGTCAAACTGTTCATATAATTTTAGGCTTTCTAGTTTAATATAACACTGCCAAAAAAACACAGAAAGAAGAAGTAAATGAATCGTTCATGCCAACGTCCATTGACCACTTGTGGGTTGACAAGTTGCTAGGGTCACTATTAAGCTAAGGTTTTACTTTCTACTTAAAAGTATTTTTTCAAGTATTTGTATTTTATTCGTGTTTTTATTTGGAAAACATATTCCAAAGCATGTTATCATATTTTTCTCTCTTATTACTTATTCATTTAGCTGATTATTATATTTGATAACGAATATGGTGTGTCACAGTGGATCCAAACCCTGGTCTCTCACACCAAAGGCGTGTGTCATATCCACTGCCCCATCACCACCCCTTACAGTGCATATACCAAGTTTTTGACTTTGACTATTTAAGTATATTAACATACTTTTAATGCAATTAGGTATTAAATCTATTTTAATATGCAATATTAAAGAATACACATTATGATTATAAGCTTTAGAATGTAGTGAAGTAAAAATTTTCCCAATTCAAACACCCTAATAAGGCACAGATGCTTGGAAAATGTAACTAATGTAACTAAGTATTGTCTACCTCTGCCATCAAGTCCAACTAAATTAAATTTGGGCTGATAACAGTCAGTTTTATTGGCATTTTTGCTGCAGCCGGTATTAAAACCAACCATTTTGTTAAATGTTTGCCACTCAACAGGGCGTGCTTTGGCATGGTCACGTGGAAAAGTGTCGTCAATGCATACCGTCTATGGAGATTTCTTTGACCCTGGCAAAACATTATTACTGTAATACGATTGGATAAAAGCACCAACAAAACGACAAAAGGTGGCTTTGGGGACCGAAGACCTTTATGTTTTTTTTAAAAGCCCCTGATCTTTGACAATTAAAAATGTTCACAAATGTAATCAATTTTATTATTTTTACTTCTAATTATTATCATCAAATGTGCTGAGTTTTTAAATTGTACAGTGTCTGTTCTGGACTGCAGGTGGCACTGTTGACAACACACAGTCATTGAACATTCTCTTTTATCAAAAAGCCTCACCACACTAGCCCAAACCACGAAAAGACCTACTTTCACTAAAATGGTTGTTTTTACTTAACCATTTAGAGTATAAGCATAATTATGGTATCAATAGACTTAGGTTGAAATTCACTAGACATTTGTCTAGGTTAAAATAGTCAGTCAGGCAACAGAATAGAGAAAATGGAAATGAGTGATGTTATGATATATCAGTATTAAATTAGGGGAGCTAGTCTGGGGCTAGGATAAGCTATGTCCAGGAAACCGCCCCCTAGTTTTATAAGTGCAGATGTTACGTGTTCATTTTTGTCACACTACCACTAGGGGGGAGACATTTTTACAAGAGAACATTAACAATCAGTTCAAACATTATTAGAATCACAAATATCTCTCTATAATATTTTGTCAAAATGGAGACACAGACGACCCTCCTCGTGATTCTCACTGTAGTTTCAGGTAAATATACTTTCATCACATTAATCTCATGTAGCAGACTGAACTTCAATATAATATATTAAAATGACTGAATATGTTTTATGACAATAATTCTGAGATTGCAGTGTGTGATACGAAAAATATACTGAATTTCATTTCAGGTGCATTTGCTGATAAAATTGGACCAAGAGAAGAAGAAACAAATATAATCAGACGTGAAGGAGAATCTGTGAGACTGGGCTGCACATTTGAGACAACCAGCAATAATATTCTGCTTTACTGGTACAGACAGAATCCTAACAGTGAACCTCAGTTTATACTGTATAAAGGTGCTCGATCACTGAGCTCAGCTCAGCGTACAGCAGACAATCGTTTTAAGTCAACAACAACTCATTCATCCACTGAACTCACTACTGACAGTGTAACTCTGTCAGATTCAGCTTTATATTACTGTGCTCTGGTAGATGTAGCCCAGTGATACAAAAAGCCTGAGAGTCTTTACAAAAACTTAATGTGCTATAAACTTTCTTTAATCAAACCACATCAAACCACTATTCGTTTTTTAAACCACAGCTCAAGAAATAAGAGTATGTAGTCACACCTGTGAATTTGGGAGATTAAGGTAAACATGGCATGTGAGATTGTTATTTAGCATGAGCTTTTTAATGTTTCTTTTTATTACATGTGTTAATTTAACTGTAAATTAGAAACTGACACGTCATCATTTTGACAACAATGTATGTTAAAGCACATGCAAATGATCCACCAGCTGACATGTTGACAAGAGGAGGAGTTTAATATAAACTGTGTTAAACATTAAACCCTGTGAAGAGCAGCAGATCTGTGATAAGCTTTAAACTGAAAGTTCATTGAGTAAACATGTTTATCTATATTATTATACTGCTATCATCAACTATTAAAGGTAAGAATATATGATGATGATGATAATAATAATAATCATAATAATAATTGTTTTACAGATCGCATCAATTTCAGTTCAGCATTTTCTTCGACTTTTTTACTTGATTCAGATATTAATGTGATTTATGTTTTTACAAGTAAACATTTTAATATGCAGGTTTCAGAGCGACAGATGTCATCACTCCAAACACTGACAGTGAATTTGCTATTGAAGGGAATAATGTGACGCTCTCCTGTAACTATACTGGATCTGTTCGTGGTCTTCACTGGTATCGACAATATACAGATTCATCACCACAATTTCTCATACTGATCGATTCAGGAGTAACAACTCTAGCTGATCCTCCAGTTTCTGGAATCTTCATCAATCACAGAAAAGATGAAAAGCATGTGGATCTGAAGATCTCATCTGTTAAAGTCACAGACTCTGCTTTGTATTACTGTGCCATGAGGCCCACAGTGACAAAAAACATAGGAAACAGTGTTCAAAAACTCAAACTGAAAGCACATATAGAGAAAATATTGGTTTTATGGATACAAATGCAAATGTTTATTATTCATAGATTTCTTCATATATATATTAATATGCATTTAGTTTAACACTGATGTTTGTATGTTGTATTGTGTATTTGTAATGATCATCAAATTCTTGATCACCTCTACACTGCAAAATCCCGGGAGTTAAATTAACACTAGTCCATCTCTAGAGTGTTAAAAAAGTAACACCGAAGAGAGTTAAAATCTGCAATCTGTGACTTTCTCCTCTCTATCACCATCTCTGTTTGAAACCTAAAATTGCATTTTAGATCTTACTTGTAGAGTTATTTTCTTATCCTAGGATTAGATGTTGGCTGTTTCATTTAAAGTCACCATTATTGTGATCAGTGGTTGTTTTAGTTGGACTCTTGACTGTTAGCTTGTTAGTTTTTCTAACTGTATTTAAACCACATTGTTATAGCAAAGAAAAAACAATTGTGTAAATGAATATTGATAGTTAATGTACACTGTCAAATATAAACATTTAAATGAACAGATTTAATAATACAGTTTTTCCTCACTCATCAAAAGCATCTTTTTCTGTTAAAAATGAAATACTACTGTTATGTGGGAGCTGGATATCATACTACAGTATCATATTATTAACATAAATAATTACTTCTGGTAAGCAATAATTTTTAAACAAAGTGTTATTTGAAAGTATATCCTAACAACCATAGAAATGCACTAGTGTCTCCTCTTCAACCACAGCAAACATGCGTTAAACACATGTAATTATAATAGCCAAAAAAGCTGAAAAGCTAAGACTAAGACTCAAGAGTCAAATTAAAACAATCACTGATCACAATAATGGTGACTTTAAATGAAACAGCCAACATCTAATCCTAAGATAAGAAAATAACTCTACAATTAAGATCTAAAATGCAATTTTAGGTTTCAAACAGAGATGGTGATAGAGAGGAGAACGTTAAAGATTGCAGATTTTAACTATCTCCGGTGTTACTTTTTAACACTCTAGAGATGGACCTATATAAACACTGAGCAGTGTTAATTCAACTCCCGGGATTTTGCAGTGTACCATTAAAACACAAGAGTCACGGGCCCAACTAAAGCAAACACTGATCACCTTAATGGTGATTTGTTGAAATTTCAATATTTTTTCAATATTAATAGAGGGTGCAAACGTGATATTGATTCAATGGTATTAACATTGACAAATCAATGATTTTAACATTGTTTCAATGGTTGCATGCTATCTGGGAACTTTAATACTTATATGTACTTAATATACTCCTGATAAGACCGCGGCTGCAGCACATCATCATTTGAATTACGTTTGGTACTGCTTTTAAAATTTCGCAATAAAAAGATGATTACACTTGTCTATCTGTTATGCTTTTTATTACTAATAGTACATCATTTCAATAAACTATTTTGGTATAGGACTGTATTTGTGGCTTATAATGTCTTTTAAATGCTATATTGTTATTATTGTTACAAAAAAATCCTACATACTTCTCTCCATTATGTTGCAAAAGAAAAAAGAATAAATTACGTATGGGTTTATAAGGTAAGGTTTGGTGTAGGGTTAGGGTGCTTACATTATCGATAAAATGGGAAATTACAAATGGGAAGAAAAATTCCACAGCAATCTTTATGGTATAAAAGATTTGTAAATGTTTTTGTAGCTCTAAAAACGTAATAATGATTCAATGATGCAAATATGTCTACATTGTACACTTTAGCATCTATTTAAACATACAATAAAATACGTTTTAGTGTTTTTTTAAAGTTACTACCACGTATTAACAGAAAGACCAGGCTTTATGAACACATAAACTGTTGCATCAGAATCCACATACATGTAATTCAGAAATTCTGGATTGGGGTTTTAAGGGGAGGAGCTAACACAAAACATGTCATATAAATGAATCAATGCTTACTTCAGTATCAGTTTGTGCTGTAGATGAACTAATGACATCTATCTGTAAATTTATCTGTTTTTATCTTTCAGTAAATAATGCTGTTTGTTTTGGTTTTACTTTGTTCTCTAGCAGGTAAGTACTCTGTTACAGAATTACTAAATGTATGTTTCTTTATGTTTGTTGTTTATAAACCTTAACTTTATTTTATACACAGATAAAAGTTTTGGAAATATCATCACATCAGTTCAAACTGAGATGTCTGAAGTAGAGGGTGAAAATATTATTTTGTCCTGTAACTACTCATCATCTTCAGCAAATTCACTACAGTGGTATCGGCAATATCATGGATCAGCTCCTGAATATCTTTTCGTCATTCTGCATGCTACTGGAAAAGTTTTACAAAAGTCAGAAAGTGTAAATCAAGATTCTCGATTCTCTGCTAAAGTGAATGAAAAGAAAACTCAAGTGTATCTGGAGATCTCTTCTGTTAAAGTCACAGACTCTGCTCTGTATTACTGTGCACTGCAGCCCACAGTGACAGGAAACACAACAACACTGTACAAAAACTCATCATGTCATGGCTAAGTAAAAGCAATGTTTAAAGCTTTGTAAGTCTATTTAACAACAGTTGATAAATACTAGCCATATCATCACATTTCAAGCCTTAATATGACTATCCTTAAACCCCTACTCTTATATATCCTTATACATTATGCTTATTTTAAATATGCTTATAAAATCTTTTGTTGTAGCTTACAAAGCTAAAGTCATAAGTCTGTAATCAGATGCAGAATTTACTACCGAAACTGAGAGTGTGAAACTGTCTATAGTCTTCACTAGGGATGCAGCGATTAACCGGTTTCACTATTAACCGCGCTTTAAAATGTCACGGTTAAGTAACCGTAAAGCCTCCGCTGCACCGCGTGTTTTTGTTTCACGCACGAACACACAAACCAGATCCACGAACCACCAAGAGGCACGTGCGGCGTGCGACATGCTCGTTAGCGCACCGAATGACAAAGCTCCGCGTTCAAAAGAATATGTGCGCGTGACACGTCTCTTGGTTGTTTGTGCATCGGTGTGTGTGTGTGTGTGTGTGTGTGTGTGTGTGTGTGTGTGTGTATGTGTGTGTGTGTGTGTGTGTGTGTGTGTGTGTGCGTGTGCGTGCCTGCACAGGTGCGTGAAAGAGCCACACTTTAATCAGTCTGTGCAGCATTAAAAACCTCCTCCTCAGGGATCAAATCCGGGCGGGGCTCCTGGTGGTCTGACTGCAATTAATAACGTTGAATTATTTTAACGCGTTAATGAAATGACTCGCAGTACCCAGTCCAGGATGACCCTGTGTTATTATTCGTTTTGAGAGGCTCTTATCATTTTACTAATACTTCAAACAAATCAAAATAAAAACATTTATTCAGTCCAAATATAAAATTACATTTATTTCAAAGATCATTAAAATTAATAGCCTACAGGTTTCAAAAGGCACCTATACTGTTTAAGTCAAAGCCTGCTAGGTTATTATTATTATCATTTGTCAAAGAATTGGACAAAAAATACACAAACTGAAAATACAAAAGAATTTAGCAATTGTTCAAAAACCACCCGAATTCATTATACATGATTTGACTCAACTTTACATATTCTCAGTGTATAAAAACAAGCAAGTACAAGTTGTTTTGAATTTTGGACAGTTCTTACATTTATTTTAGTTTAGGACTAGTCTAATCCCTGTCCGGGAACAAAAGAACTGGCGAGTTCTTGTAAAAAAATCAGTAATTATCCATGTTGCAGTGCATGCTGGGAGTCCTGAATGAGATTTGTAATTTGTTAATACCCAGCATGCACTGCAGCTTGAAATGTTTCATTTAATTGTCATCATGGTTGAGATTCATAGTCTGATTCTTGATGTTTGTGCGTCCCAATTATGCAGCAGATATGTTTTGTTCAAAGTTTCTAAAACTCCTTAATGACAAACTGCTGTGAAAGTGCTGGATCTCACATACACTACTGACAGAAAAAAAACTTTTGATTAGTAAATTAATAAGGTGATGATCTTTACCATGATGTACCAATCATCACAGAATTACACTATTAACTTTACATGTTCATAACAAATGTGGTGTATTAACAAAAAGTTAACACAACAAGAAAAAACTTACAAATAAAAAGTAAAGGGTCAAAAGTCCAACTAAAACAAACACTAATCACAATAATGGTGACTTAAAATGAAACAAACATCAACATCTAAACCTAATAAGTGAATTGTGTTTTCTACAGCAATAAATTTACTGAACATTCAGAAATAATGTTTTATAAAATAATAAAATGCAATGTTTCTCTATCATTTACATAACGAGCAAAGAAGTCAATATAATAAACAGTTGTTGTTTTAAACATTGGGTGAACATTAAAACATGACATTGTCATAACATTTAAAAATGGTAAAATAAACATTCCTCTAACGTTCAGACAAAACAAAAACGTTCTTAGAATGTCAAGAAAACTGGACACTTTCTATGTTGGCAGAACGTTTTTGGGAACGTTGGGAACTTTCAGGGAACGTTCTTAGAACTTTTTCTGTTAGCTGTGTCTTCACACAATGTGGGCAGAGTGATTTGCATGGGATGGTACATAATGTGGACCTATGTAAAATACGAAACAAATCGCATCCTGTATTGATTTGGTACGGGACGTGTCATTTTGCATGTAAATACAGGACTATTCCGTATTTCACGGGTTCACAAAATAATTGCACTAAACACTAAACTTAACAGTAAACTCTATGTACACATGAGGTTAAGCGAGTATAGCAAACGCAAGCATCACTTTTATCATAAACCCTTTAGAGGTGTGTGCAGCAGGCACTTATTTTGACAAGAAGCATGATGCTCATGGTTAGCATGGCGTGACAAACACATATTTTTAAATGACGAACCATGACAGGCTGTGAAGAGCTTCGTGTTGTGCACCCTCAAAAAAGAAGTCACCGGCAACCACTGTTCATGTGTCTGACTCTGCTGTGTATTACTGTGCTCTGAAGACCACTGTGACTAAAACACATTCAACACTCAATAACTTCCTTCACTGAATTTTATTTTAGTGGATTTACTTCAAAAGAGCTACATGTTTTTCACTCAGAAAATGCTGGTAAACTTTAAAGGAATTGTCAAGTAAAAATTAAATGTAATTAACCGTAGCTTTAATTACAAATTCTTAGGGACATTTTTAAGTAAATTTTGTTCACTCGTGTTTGTATGATATAAAGATATAATATAGAAATCAAGCCTCAGATTTCTGTAGATTATTCATGCTCTACAAATACTGTAGGTATTAAAAAAAAATTACCACATGGAGGCATTGTCCCTTAAGGATGTTGTTTTATTATTTACTATTTATTAATTACTGTTTGACATTTTCAGTATATGCAAATGATTAATGGATAAATATATTTTTTCAGCATGTTTGGGAAAGGACAGTGTTGAACAGACTTTAAGGGAAATTACTTCAAATGGAGTAAATCAAGTTATTCTACCATGCAAATTTTCAACCACTGCTACAAATGCATATCTTTTCTGGTACAAACAGCTGCCAAACAGATCACCAATGTTTATTTTGAGTGAATTTACTATTGGTAGAGGAACGACTGAAGCAGAATATCAGAGGAGATTTTCAGCAACAATGGATTCAACATTAAAATCAGTTCCTCTGATAATTCAGGATCTTCATGTGTCTGACTCTGCTGTGTATTACTGTGCTCTGAAGCCCACTGTGACTAAAACACATTCAACACTCATACAATAACCTTGTCTGAACTTTCAGGATGTCAGAAATCATTTAATTTCTCACATTAAACATGTAATGCCTTTTACAAACCACATAATGACAGACAGTTTTTGCTTGTAAGTTTTACACCCCTGGCAGTTTTACGCCCCTGTTGTTCCTCATGCGTCCAGTAGGGGGAGACTGTATATTAGCATATGAACCTAGTCATTTATCAGAACAGCAGACCGTATGATAGCAGCAGACCTTCTTGAAGCTATACGAATTGAGGTATGTTAAATAATCTGCTAAAGTTATTATTGTTGATTGTATTGTAATGATGCAACATTTATTATCTATAAATGATTGATGCAATATCCCGCCATTAATTATAAGTAACCATTGTTTCTAACACTATTCAACCTTTGCTTTATTTATTTTTATCAGTGAGCGGGACCACTTTGACAGCAGGATAAAAAAACAATTAAAGAAGAGTGGCAAACCATAGGAGAGTCATCTACAGGAGTCATGCTGTTAAGAAATAACCAAGTCATGGTGTTAATATATATATATTTTTTTTTTGAGAACCACAATATTGTCTCTTTCTTTTAAATGACCCTTGGAATTTTAGAAAAGTTAAATTGTGTTTGTCTTCATAAAATGCTATGTGGGACATTTTGTAGCTGTATGACGACCAATTGTGAATTGTACAGCAGATATTTCATTTAGGATCCATATGATTACACAGTTTATGTCTAATGGCCTAAATATGGTTAATATCTAAATGTTACTTAATATAAATTCACAACATCATATATCAGTCACTCTTTTGCAGAGGTGTCAAATCCATGTGCCAGGAGTAAAAGTCCTCCCCAGTATTTTGTTCCAATCACCTGGATTTGCTAATTAGCACAGTTTTTCAGCAGGAGGTGACCTCCTGACTCGTTGGCGTTTTAAGCCCTCAAAGAAGCCTTCAAGGCAGCGCTGTCTGGAAGGCACTCCCCATGCCCCGAGCGTTTCAGCCAATCACAGCACTGGTGCTAGATATCGAGCCTTCCACCAGCTTCTGGCAGTTTGAGCTCACCGTTGGTCAGGTGAGTAGTGCAGATATGGTAAGATAGGAATGTGACTGTATTTGAATTCAGCTCGAAATGTTTCGAGCGTTTAAGGGACGTGTTACCACGTTTTCACGTGTCTGTGGTGCATTTTTTTCATGCCAGTTTCACGTATTTGTTGCGCAATTGATTTTCCAAATTTCTTACCATTGTTGCTTGTGATTGGGGTTAGAACAACATTCTGTTACATAAAATGACATCCTCACCTTAACCCGCGGGAACCGCTTAAAATTCAACCAAAGCCGTTTAAAATTGACAAATAAACCAATGCTTAAAATGACATCCGCATTTATGCCAAACACAACTTTATCCTTGCTTGAAAACAGTTTAAAAATCAGACAAAAACCCCAAATCTAAGCATCTAAAAACAATTGAGCAACCAATACATGCCACAGACACATGAAAACGCAGTAACACATCCCTTAAATGCTCGAAACATTTCGAGCTGAATTCAAATACAGTCACATTCCTATCTTACCATATCTGCACTACTCACCTGACCAACGGTGAGCTCAAACTGCCAGAAGCTGGCGGAAGGCTCGATATCTAGCACCAGTGCTGCGATTGGCTAAAAAACGCTCGGGGCATGGGGAGTGCCTTCCAGACAGCGCTGCCTTGAAGGCTTGGTTGAGGGCTTAAAACACCAACGAACCAGGAGGTCACTTCCTGCCGAAAAACTGTGCTAATTAGCAAATCCAGGTGATTGGAACAAAATACTGGGGAGGACTTTTACTCCTGGCACATGGATTTGACACCTCTGCTCTTTTGTATATAAAAACAGTTTATAAATAAATATAAATAGTTAGGTGTGACGTCATCATGCGCCGCTTCCGGGTCCAATTGATTTCAAATGCCATAGGAAATAAGAGTAAAACACGCTTATATCAAACATTCGTATCATAATGCAAAACTATTTTAACCCATGATCCTTATTTTTATCTCCAATAATAAAAACTAAGATGACCAGACCTGGACTATATGGATTTTTTTACTGTCTGTGGTTCCATAGTGTGCAGACTGCAGTGTACACTGTAAGTTTATACAATTTAAGTTTAAATGTGTAATATTAATAAATAGTGCTCATAACGGGTTGTTTAAATAGGCTAGTATCCTAGTTGTATTTCCCTCTCCCCCTACTGTACGCATGAGGAACAACAGGGGTGCAAAACTGCCAGGGGCGTAAAACTGCCAGGGGCATGAATCTACTGGCTCCAGGTCTGCAGCCTCCCCATATAGTTTTGTTTTAGTGTCTTTAAGTTACATCTGTGGTAAATTAAATGCATTCTCACATAAAAAAGATCCTCAGTGTTGTTTTACATTTGACCAGAGTAAAAGATTTCAAACAGCTTTTGAAGGAGAAACTGCAAATATCACATGTACATTTAAAACCACAGATACATCAACAGAACTCTTCTGGTACCAGCAAAGAGTGAACGATTAAGTCTGTCAGCAGTGGGTGGAGCTTATTTAGAAAGAAGATGCACTGACAGAGTGAAATATGTTTCATAATGATATTTTGCTATATAGTAACTCTGAACACATCATGTTTCTCTTTACCTGGACATTAATACAACTTTACATTGGTAAGAGATATTAATTCAAGCAATATTCCAGCTAAAACAAACTAATTATTTTACAGCTTGATTAATTGAGGATCTTTTATTCACAGGATTTTCTTTTGCTGATACAATAGAGTCATTGTCTTCAGATAAACATGGTTTTGATGGTACAAATGTGACTATCTCTTGTAAATACAGTATTACTAGTGGTGTTACTGTTAGCTCTCTTCAGTGGTATCGACAGTATATCGGATCAACGCCAAAGTTTCTGCTGTCAGTCACTGAATATGCAGATGCATCTGAGCCAGCTCTTCGTCTCTACTCAAGAGCTACAAAACAACTAAAACAAGTGGATCTGGAGATCTCATCTGTTAAAGTCACAGACTCTGCTGTGTATTACTGTGCCATGGTGCCCACAGTGACAGGAAACACAACAGCACTGTACAAAAACATGACACACTACATTGCAAGTGTATCACACATACTTTTTATAACCCACTTTGCTGCTATATCCTGCCATAATACTTAAAGTAAACTCAGTGAGCTTTGTGTAAGGTCTGTGTATATTTTGATAGTTTTTAAATTTGAAATAAAGTAGGCAGAAAATGCACTGTAAAAAATCCATAGTTTTTATAAAGAAATTCTGGTTACCAGAAAAGTTCTGTAAAAAATACAAATTAAAATCGTAAAAAACAACAACAACAAAGTTTTATGCATTACAGTGAACTTTTGTAAATTTTACAAATCTTACCTGTATAGACCCTTTTACTGTTTGTACACAATGATGACGTGGCAGCGTATGCGCGCGCATTTAGGCAACGGAAGTATCGTAAGAATCAACAGTAAAGCAACACAAACAGAAAGTTATTTTAAAAAAATTGACTTTATCAACATTTTCAACACAGCTACCAGATCCGTGTACTATAGTGGAGTGGATAAAAGACGTTAGCAGATGACCAAGTTGCCAGATACATATATACGTATATTAGTATATTATATTAGTGCAACCAAACGCAACAACTGGACATTTTGATGTTGAGAAACCGTTTTAATAAACTTTCTGAGTTGCTACCACGTTAGAACCAATGGGGAATAACACCACTTCTGTTGCCCAAATGCGCGCGCAGGCTATTAGATCACGTGAGCTGTAAAAGGGTCTATATAGAATTTCTTTGACTTTTTTAACTGTTTAGAAACTCTTATCTTTTATGGTAAAATGCAGATGTGATTGCCAGAAAACCGCCTTAAAAATATATGAACATGTAAACAACGTCTAACATAACTTTATTTATATTTTAATATATGCAGAAAACCACTATAATCCAGGTGATGGAATAGACAGCTGCACAATGAAACAAAGTTGAGTTGAAAATGTAATAAATGATCAAATTTGCAGGTTAACCTGATATTCGTATATTTAGGTGACTGCCTCTTAGCATTTTAACTGGATATTTTCTTTCACGGCTTCACAACAGCTAATTTTATTATAAGGAATATTATATATTATAATTATAAGGAATGAGAGCAAATATGAGTTATACAGCCGATACCAATGAATTCTTCAGATTTTGAGAAAAGTGATGAAGATGAAGTTTTTGTGACAGTGCAGCACTGTATTAGAACCAAGACATTTAGGTAATTTTCCTTATGCCAGGCATGCATTCTTCTGAATTGCAGCCAATAAGAGGCATCTGCTTGAAACGCATAGTTTACATTGAGGGGTAGTTCAGGTAGTATGCCAAATTAATCAATTGTTAAATAATTTACCAAACTGTTATTATCTAAAAAATATTCTTTTAGATAATAATGAAGCCAATGGCACCAATGAAGCCAATTAAGACATTCATGCTCATTCTTAGTTAGGCCTATACTTACATTTAGTTAGGTTATTTACATGCATTGTTACTAGTAAACCTGTTGTTTACACTGTTTAAAATGGATGAAAAATATGTATGGCATGTTTTAGAGCAAGAGAGGAAGTCAGAATCACATCATTTTTGCTGCAAATAAAAAATAAATATTGATGACTTAGTCCTTTTTAATACCTTAATAGGGCAATGTATCCTGCAAGATACAACTCATAAAATCCTGAATATATCAAATATTAAAAAAATGCCAATGAATATCTTTTACATAAGTCCAGATGATACAAAAAATGTCATGAAATGATTATTTGCTCATCGTTTTCCACTCTTGACTGTTTAAGGGTTAAACAAGCAGTGTCTCTTTTTTATTTTTGTTTACTGATGATAATTCTGTGCCAACTTTATACACCACATTTATACAGTTTGTCTACATATCCTGTGAACTTATATTGAAATCACTAAAGATGTGTCATTATATGGAGAATGTCAATTATACATTGCCCAGATAGCATGCAAACCATTGAAACAATGTTAAAAACAGTTGATTTGTCAATGTTAACTGCATTTAATTAATATCAGGTTTGCACCCATCATTAATATTGAAAAAATATTGAAATTTCAACAAACCACCATTATTGTGATCAGCGTTTGCTTTAGTTGGGTCCTTGACTCTTGTTAATCACTAAGTTAAATCTTTCTTTTCTTTTTTTAGTGCTTGTGTGTATTTGTGTCAAAACTCATGTACATTGGAGAAGAAAAATGTGTTGCAAAGTTACATTGAAACTGATTGCTTTTTGTGAAGATGTCAAAATAACTTAATATTAAGCTGCTTTACATAATTAGTTTGATCCATTTTTGACCATTATAAATGTTCTGGTTTGTAAATCCACTGTGACAAGATAAGCAGAAAAAAATGCTGACACATTCAGATATCATTACTCATCCTACAAATCTCAACAATGGTGACAATCATCAAACAAATTCAGATAAAACGATCAACTGCAATGCATGCTGGGAGTCATACATTAGTTTAGTACTACGATGATACCCAGCATGCATTGCAGCATGAAGCTTTCTTTTGTTGATCGTCACCATTGATGAGATTCATAGACCAATTCATGGTGTCAGAGATAGATCCTGTAGTTAAGCTTTTTAAATGTGTTTTTGTGTTCCTCAAAATAACAGACCTGACACTGTTTCCAACTGGTACTGTAACATCCATTTCTTACACATCTTTATCAGTATTTTATTAATATTATTTAGGTATATGTACAAGAATTAAACTACTTGATAACATTAGTAGTGATGGTCGTTTTCAAAGCACTGCTTCATGAGGTTTTGAAACATTTACGAATCTTTTGTTTCGAATCAGTGGGTCGGAGCTTGTTTTAAACTGGCCCAAGTCATGTGATTTTAGCAAACAAGGCTTCATTACATCATAACTTGTTTCGAAAATCTGATGGTTCCCCACTAGGGGGAGTTGATCACATGACCAATGTCTAATATGTTAAGGTGAACTCGGGTCAGTTTTATTATGAAAGTTCATAAAACATTTATCCTTCTGACTAATAACACTGCCATTTTGTCTACTTTTTGTTTATAGACAGATTTAATGACAAAAATGTGCATAATTAAAATGGCAGTTAGTTTTAATGATTTGTTTGCCCTAAATAAAACTAAAAAGCACATAATACACTTTTAACTATGTCTTAATTAAGTTAGATCATTTTTTAATACAAATCTTGCTATTATTTTGTTAAAAAAAGTGTAAATTGTTTGGACATATCTGCTTTTACACTATTTAGACCAGTAGGGGTCACCAGCGCGTGTGGTGTTTCAAACTGCTTCAAAAAACTGAAACAATTTTTGAAGCAATTGGTTCAATTGATTCAAAGCTTCGAAAAGCTTCATTTCTCCCACTATTAAACATTAAATCTTTGTTTTCTTTGCAATAGTAGATGTATTTTAAACCACTGCTTCAGCAGCCAAAGAAAACTTAATATTAAAACACAAGAGTCAAGGGCCCAACTAAAGGAAACACGGATCACAATAATGGTGATTTGATGAAATGTCAATATTTTTTCAATATTAATGGAGGGTGCAAATTTGATATTAACATTGACAAATCAACGATTTTTTAACATTGTTTCAATGGTTGCATGCTATCTGGGTTGATTACAAAATAATGTCATATAATCTCTCAAAGAATTTGAACTTTGTGGTTTAAATCAGTGATTCCCAACCGGGGGCTCAGCTAACAGAGAAAAGTTCTAAAGGTGCATTCACACCAGCCGCGGTAGAGGCGGCCAATATGAGCTATTCGCGCATAGGCGGACGCTTGAACATTTGAGTTTACTTGCTTCATTCGAGCGTGAAATCCGCACGTGAAATTCTAGTCATTCGAGACATTCACGTGGAAATTCGCGTCATGTGAGGGGCTTCTGCGACTCCACTGAGACTCCGCTCGCTTCCTGAAATCAAGTCACTACTACAGCAAGGTCCTATCATGGTCTTGTCAGACATCTGTGCTAGATTTAGGTCTGAGTGCATCTGACAGGAGCATGACAGTATTATGTTCTGTGTGGGGGACATGTGGAGTCATATTGTGTGTGTGGCTTCCACATGTTCCCAGTGTCTTGTCGCTGTCGTGATCTTGCCAGACCTTAGTATAGGTTCAGGTCTATGTTCTGAGGGCAAGGTCATGGCAGCATTGTGGTCTGTGTGGGAACACGTGTTTTTCACATTATGTATCTGTGTCACGTGTTCCCAGTGTCTTGTCACTTTCACCCTACTCCCTTATGTACTCGTGTCTTACGTGATTAATTATGTTCACCTGTTCCCCATTGATGTGGTGTCTTTATAATGCCCTCGCGTTCTCTGTGTTGTGCGCGTGCGTTGTCTAAATTCAGTGTTCATGTCATCCGTGTTTGCTGATACCTGTTCCCGTGTTTGTGTTCCATCACAGTCTTTAGTTATCCTTTGTTTTACCCCCACGTAGGTGTTTCTGTTATTTTGTAAATAAATTCATAGTTATTTTCTTATATCCTCTGCGTTTGGGTTCTTCTTTAATTTTCCATTATTCGGTGTAAACACACCGTGACAGGTCCTGATTGGTCAACATTGCTCGAAAATCCGACAAAGTTCAGATTTTTCAACTTGTGCCGCAGGAAGCCTAATCGCGTCTTTGCATTGACTTAACACAGTGTTCTTCACTCCCAATCCTGGAGAGCCGGTGCCCTGCAGAGTTTAGCTCCAACCTTAATCAAACACACCTGCAAGCTAATCAATAGCTGTGTCCCAATTCAAGGGCTGCAACCTTATGAGCATTCGACCTTAAAAGGTGAGCACTCGGTCTTTCAAGGTGGAAGCCTCAGATGTTCGCAAAAGGGAACTGAAATGAGACGGTCTAACCTTCGGAGGACCCATAATTAGCGTCACCTGCTGCACGCGCCCACCTGCACGTTTCTGACTTATTAAAATAAATATGACATCAGAAAAATTATTAATTTATTTTAGAAATATGACACGTTGATGTATATTAAACTATTCAACAGTATACCAAATTAATCAACCTTATAAATATACGCAACATAAAAAGAATATTATTAACACAAAACATAACTTATAATACTAAAACAGTGACAAGAAAAAATGTTTTCTGATAAATACACTTTTATTTAATAAAGGTTTTAATTGTTTATTTTAGAATATCCACCCATTATATGCAGTCGTTGCAGACGCGCAATGACTCTTGGGATATCC
Source organism: Paramisgurnus dabryanus (assembly GCF_030506205.2). Lineage (NCBI taxonomy): Eukaryota > Metazoa > Chordata > Actinopteri > Cypriniformes > Cobitidae > Paramisgurnus > Paramisgurnus dabryanus. The sequence continues at coordinate 33,277,611 of NC_133342.1, read as the reverse complement.
TCGGCTGTTAAGGATCCATTCGTTCTATCCTTAACAGCGCGGAGAAATGAGGACGCATTTTGAGGCTTCATTCTAAGCATCCTTTGAATTGGGACGGCCTTACTGGCCTTAAGTCGCGCTGCTGTGACACAATCGGTCTTAAAATATGTCCTTAGAAGGTCGCAGCCTTTGAATTGGGACACAGCAAATGTCTTCATGATCACTAGGTAGGTGTGTTTGATTAAGGTTGGAGCTAAACTCTGCAGGGCACCGGCTCTCCAGGATTGGGAGTGAAGAACACTCACTTAACATGTAAATCACCCGCACTTGCTGCCTCTACCGCATCTGGTGTGAACGCCCAGTAAGAACGTTCCCAAAAACATTTTGCCAACATAAAAATTATCCAGTTCTCTTGACGTTCTAAGTAGGTTTTTCAATTTCTGAATGTTCTCTAAATATATTGCTGTAGAAAACACAATTCACTTATTAGGTTTAGATGTTGATGTTTGGTTTCATTTAAAGTCACAATGAAGGTGATCGTTGTTTGTTTTCCTGGTTGCATTGGTTGCATTTCCTGGTTGCATTTCTTTGTGTGTATAAAACTCCTTTGTTATAGTAAGTTGATAGTAAATATCATCATTATTAGGGGGGACCATGTCAAAAGATGTAAAAGTTTTGAAGATGTAAAATAAATATTTGTTGTCCCCAGAGTACATATGTGAAGTTTTAGCCCAAAAGACCATATAGATAATTTATTATAGCATGTTAAAATGTAAATGAGCAGACGAAATTCAAACACTGATCAATGATGGTGGTTTGTTGCAATTGAAACTCAAGTGATGTGAATTATTCTCTCTCTCTCTCTCTCTCTCTCTCTCTCTCTCTCTCTCTCTCTCTCTCTCTCTCTCTCTCTCTCTCTCTCTCTCTCTCTCTCTCTCTCTCTCTCTCTCTCTCTCTCTCTCTCTCTCTCTCTCTCTCTCTCTCTCTCTCTCTCTCTCTCTCTCTCTCTCTCTCTCTCTCTCTCTGCACTAAATGGCTATGCTGTGGTTGGATAGTGCAGATTAAGGGGCGGTATTATTATAATAAGATCTCCTTATGAGATCAGAAGAATAGACAAATCTCAATTACCTAGTTTTTCACATGCTTGCAGAGAATGGTTTACCAAAAAAAAGTTACTGGGTTGATCTTTTTTCAAATTTTCTAAGTTGATAGAAGCACTGGGAATCCAGTTAAAGCACTTAAACATGAAAAAAGTCAGATTTTAATGCCAGTGTTTGCACTTCATCCGCTCATTTGCATTTTAAATGACAAACCCCAAAACGGCAGACTTTTGCTCAATTCTACAAAGTGGCAATATTAACATATTATAATTAATTATCTGTGGAGTAGTTTGAGCTAAAACACTCTGGTGACACCAAATATTTATTTTACACCTTAAAAAAAATTAATAATATGACCCCTTTAAAATTAATTAATGTTTCTAATTATTTGTCTTTAAAACACAACTTTGGTTTAGGTTCGATAAAGGTGTACTTGAGCCTTACTGGTAGGGCTGTGGGGGTACTTAGGGCTAAAAAGGTTGAGAACCACTGGTTTAAATAACTAAATATCACAAATGATCTAAAAGTTTTAAATTAACTCAAGAAAAACTCAACACAATCAAATTCTTCACCACTAGGGGGAAGCATTGCATGAATTCAGTCATGAGGCTGCAACATTGCTGAAAAATCAAGAGATAAACAGAGACTCACATCAGATCATATAACCTCTCTTTCTCACTCTGACTCTCTGTGTGTTTTACTCACATCAACAATGACACACTGGATGATTATTGCTCTTTTCTTCACTGCTCATCATTCTGGTAAGAACATTCATTATTTACATTTATCTGTTTAAATACACCTGTGATAAATAAAATGATGCTGTAATTCTAATATGAACAAAGCTCATCATGAATGTTGTTTCACATTTAATTTCAGGATGTAACTCTCAGGACAGTGTTGACCAGAAAACAAAATTTCAAACAGCTCATGAAAGAGCAGCTGTAACAATCTCTTGTACATATAAATCCACTGGTTCATCTCCAACTCTCTTCTGGTACCAACAAAAAGTCAATGGATTCCCAAAGTACATGCTGAGCAGATATAGTAATGATGACAAAGAATTCAAAGATAGATTTAATGCAAATATTGACACATCTTCAAAATCATTTCCATTGATAATTCAGGATCTTCATGTGTCTGACTCTGCTGTGTATTACTGTGCTCTGCGGCCCACAGTCACTAAAACACTTCAACACTCATACAAAAACCTTGAGCAGCTAAATCTCTAAACATAACTGCACTAGCATTAGTAAGCTTAACTGCTTAAGCTGCAGGTCGCTGGTTTAATCTTCATATGAACTGAAACATGAACTGTCATCATTGAAATAAAACTTTGCCCACAAAAGGCCTTAAATCTTAAATGAGATACAGCAAATAGCAGTTTTATGATTACCAGTGTGATTAGATAATCCAACCATACAAGATAATGTGAGGAGTCATAATTTGGCAGGAGTCATTTTCAGCACTTCACTGGTATAGGAATCTAAAAATCAAACAAGCAGTGAGGTTTACACAGTGCACATCTTTCACATAAGGCTGTCCTTCATCATGCTTACAAAGTCATTTATGAAACCCTATTTTATTATAGTCAGAAATGGAGCAAGGAAGACTGGATAAAAATGCAACAATGAAAATTATCCAGACACAGGGACACCTACAGAAACAATACAAAATCAAGGAGACATCGGGGTATATATATACATATGAGCCGTTTATCAATGTCAAGGTTACTTCCTTGGCAGGACTAGTCCTTACAAGTCACTTCCTTCAGAGGCTCCTCTTAAGCATTCGGAGAACACGTTAATGGAACAGGCTAGCAAGTGCACGTCATTGCGTGAGTGAAAGGTGTGCTTTCAGTGCTGCGCGCATAGGATTGTGGGTGATTTCAGCACGTGAAGGATACACATACGCATCCTTTCCTGTATATGGGATATTTCTCGAACGAAGGACTCAGTCCTAGGCTGAAATTTTGAGGACCCTCGACATTGGAACAGCCCTTCGACGGCCGTCGATGACGTAGCATCCTCAAAATTCTTGCTTCCGAGGATCTTTCCTTGACATTGAGAAACGGCTATGACTAATCATGAAGAACAAGACACAGATGAACACAATTAGGGTGTGGTCAGGAGTACAACTACAAACTGACTACACTGGCTGTGTCCCAAATGGCGCACCTCATGTGGACTTACAATGGCTCCCTTATCATAGGGTGTCCCATTGGCATTTTAGGTTTCAAAGGGGTGCTCATGTGCGCAGCAGACTTCTTCCTGGCAGTCAAAGCGATGTTACATCACAAAAGTGTGGACTTGGAGGAACACCGTGAATGTTTTAGGGTGGCTGACAGACAAACTAAAAGTCCGCAGAATAAATGACAAATACAACACCACAAAAACAAATTCATGACATTAGTAGGTGCTCTGTACAGTTCATATGAATGAACAAAATTTATTAGTTTATTAGCTTCTGGTCTTGAGTGTTAAGGTTTTTGTACTGGTTAAAATAAAAATATTAAGGTGTCTTTGTTTCTTTTCATTTGAAAATGTGAATTACTTTAACATAAACTGTAAATGTCAATACCACCCTTAACCTGAGGATGGCAATATCTACACATATATGGCAACACCTAAAACTGAAGCCTTGACTGAAACTCATCAGTTGTTAAACATTATCATGACATCAGTCAACATGACAATCAGCAAACAATCTGTCTCCTACAGCTGAGCACTCGCATTTTCATTTTAATCAAAGATGACTTATAGACTGTTTATTTTATTCATTTTTATTTTTAATTCCTATGGTAAGCAATAAAAAATTCTTCATGAAATCTTTTCTTGCTGTACGTTTTCATTATTTTTATTTAAATGTAATTGAGTGTGTGACTGAGCTCTTTTATATTACAGGATCTTTTGGCAAAGACGCTGTCAATCAACCAAAAGAGGACAGAACTGCCATTGAAGGAGAGAAGATTACTCTGAACTGTGAATATGAATCACTTCAAGATGCTCCATATCTTTACTGGTACATTCAGCACTCAAAAAACCTCCCTAAATATATACTGATGAGATACAAGTTTGGATCAAGCAACAGCTCTGATTTTAAAGACAGATTTGATGCCAGATTGGACACAAAATCAGTTCCTCTGATAATTCAGGATCTTCATGTGTCTGACTCTGCTGTGTATTACTGTGCTCTGAAGCCCACTGTGACTAAAACACATTCAACACTCATACAATAACACTGTGATCAAACAATCAAATTCATCTTCATCACAAACAACTGCAGATACAAAATGCCAAAGAGATTTTACAAAAACTTAAACATAAAAGGTAAATAGCAGGAAACTAAATGTAACTAAATGCTGTTAATTGATGTAAACTAAATGACCTCAAACCACAGTAATATCTCATTTAACCCACATGCAGAGGGTATACTAAAAAATGTGTTAACACCTGCTGAGCAAATTAAAATAATAAGAATTTGTGTACACACACGCACACACACAAATATAGCTGATGGACTTACATAGATTAAATTATGACGCAAATTGACTTCCTTAATTGCTCCCCGGCCCATGAAGAATGCATCCGTCGTAAGCATGAGGCAACGACACTGAGTCCTCAACACTGGCCCTTGGGAAAGGATTCATAGTTTCTTCAATAATACATAACAAGGCAAATCATGCAAAAGGCATTCCCATATCATTGCTTTAGTGATGCAGCGGAGTTCCCTGGAAAAATAATTATCTCAATATATCCTGGATGAGAGGCAGGTCTAAATGTTACAAACCACACCCACCTTTAACCACCTTATAGTTTTTCAACAAGCAGTCTTTCAACTCAAGTTTATTATGTAGCGTTCATTCATGAATTAAGTAATAATATAGTTTATTAGTAGATATGGAGAGATGTATATTACTTATTCTTTTCATAGTCGAAGGTTAAGCACACTTAACATATCAGATTTAAATGTGTTCAACTTTCACCTATACATTAGATAAATACTGATTTGAGATGGTATTTAATAGTTTTTTATTATTTTTGATGCTAATTTACTTTTCTGTTCTCCTGCAGGTGTATTTGCTGATAGCATTAAACCAGACAAGGATACAAATATACTCAAGACTGAAGGAGAATCTGTGACACTGAGCTGCACATATGAAGCAAGCAGCCTCTATGTTTATCTTTACTGGTACAGACAGCATAACAGTGAACCTCAGTTTATACTGCGGAAAGGAGCTCGATCATACAGTGGATATGATGATATACCAGACCCACGGTTTAAGTCAACAACATTACAATCATCCACTGAACTCATTATTGACAGTGTATCTCTGTCAGATTCAGCTTTATATTACTGTGCTCTGAGAGTTGAAGCCCAGTGATACAAAATACCTGAGAGGCTTTACAAAAACTCACACACACTTATTGCTTTGAACAATATTCAATAAAACCACAGTCATTCTTTATGTGAACCACACAACTCTTAAACATGACAGAATACAGTAACACCTGCTGAAAGTTTAATCAAAGGATAAATGTGAACATGTGCAGTTGTTGTACTGAGGTGTATGTAAGCAAATGAGCGGATGAAATGCAAACACTGATCACAATGATGGTGGTTTGTTGTAATTGAAACTCAATTGTGCTGTCAAGTATTTCTTCTTTCTCTCCTTCTCTCTGCACTAAATGGCCGTGCCGTGGTTGGATAATGCAGATAAAGGGGGCGGTATGATTGTAATTCGCCTTGCTATCTACATCACAAAACAGGCGAAATCTGAACGACCTACTTTTTCACATGCTTGCAGAAAATGGCTTACCCGAAGAAAGTAACTGGGTTGACCTTTTTCACGTTTTCTAGATTGATAGAAGCACTGGGGACCCAATTATAGCACTTAAACATGGAAAAAGTCCATATTACTATGGAAATACTATGAATTGTCTGTTTAAGAAAAAAAAAACTTAAAATTTATGTAATCTTTCATTACGATTGGTATCTGTAATTTTAATGGTAAAACATTAAATTAAGGAAAATATCTGTAAAACAACAAAAAAATAAAACAGAGAAATGCTGTAAAAAAATACAGACAATTGCCTGTAAAATTAATTTTTTTACAGTGCAGTTAGTCTGAGGCTAGGATAAGATCTGTCCAGGAAACCGCCCCCTAGCTTTATAAGCGCAGATGATAAGTGTTGATTTTTGTCACATTACCACTAGGGAGAGAAATCTTACCATGAACAATCAGATTAAACATTATTAGAATCACAAACATCTCTGTATTATATTTTGTCAACATGGAGACACAGACGACTCTCCTCGTGATTCTCACTGTAGTCTCAGGTAAATATACTTTCATCACATTGCAATGTAGTAGACTGAACTGTTATATAATATATTTAAATGACTGAATATGTTTGATTAAAATAACTCAGTTTGCAGTATGTGATACAAAATATGCTGAGTTTTATTTCAGGTGCATTTGCTGATAAAATTGGACCAAGAGAAGAAGAAACAAATATAATCAGACGTGAAGGAGAATCTGTGAGACTGAGCTGCACATTTGAGACAACCAGCAGTTATATTTGGCTTTACTGGTACAGACAGAATCCTAACAGTGAACCTCAGTTTATACTGCTGAAAGGAGCTCGATCACAGAGCTCAGCTCAGCGTACAGCAGACAATCGGTTTAAGTCAACAACAACTCAGTCAACCACTGAACTCACTACTGACAGTTTAACTCTGTCAGATTCAGCTTTATATTACTGTGCTCTGAGAGATGTAGCCCAGTGATACAAAAAGCCTGAGAGTCTTTACAAAAACTTAATGTGCTTTAAACTGTCTTTAATCAAACCACATCAAACCACTATTAGTTTTTGTAAACCACCGCTTTAGAAATAAGAGTATGTGATCACACCTGTGAATTTGAGAGATTATAAGGTAAACATGGTGTGTGAGATTGTTATTTAAGATTCAGGAGTAACATCCCCAGCTGATCCTCCAGTTTTTGGAATCTCCATCAATCCCAGAAAAGATGAAAATCATGTGGATCTGAAGATCTCATCTGTTAAAGTCACAGACTCTGCTTTGTATTACTGTGCCATGAGGCCCACAGTGACAGGAAACACAAGAAACAGTGTTCAAAAACCCATATATAAAATGTAAGTTTTATACAACCGCAAATCAGAAATAATTTGGATACTATAGAAATTGTGAGTAAAAAAGGAATGGTATAATTAACTAATCTCATAAACTTATATTTTATTTACAATAGAATATAAATAACATATCAAATGTTGAAAGTGAGATATTTTGAAATGTCATGCCAAATATGGCTCATTTTGGATTTCATGAGAGCTACACATTCCAAAAAAAGTTGGGACAGGTAGCAATAAGAGGCCAGAAATTTTAAATGTACATATAAGGTAATGCTTAAGGACTAATGTGCAACTGATTAGGTCAATTGGCAACATGATTGGGTATAAAAAAGCCTGTCAGAGTGGCAGTGTCTCTCAGAGGTCTAGATGGGCAGAGAATCACCAATTTCCCCAATGTGCGGTGAAAAATAGTTTTGTGAGTTTCTCAGAGAAAAATTGCAAAGAGTTGGAAGTTATCATCATCTACAGTGCATAATAACATTCAAAGATTCAGAGAATCTGAAACAATCTTTGTGCGTAAGGGTCAAGGGTGGAAAACCATACTTGATGCCCGTGATCTTCGGGCCCTTAGACGGCACTGCATCACATACAGGAATGCTACTGTAATGGAAATCATAACATGGGCTCTGGAATACTTCCAGAAAACATTGTCGGTGAACACAGTTCACCGTGCCATTCGCCGTTGCCAGCTAAAACTCTATAGGATAAACAAGGAGCCAGAGATGGGGACTCGAGTTTGAGACTCGGACTCGAGTGCGACTTAAGTCGCACACACAGTGACTTCAGACTCGACTTGAGACTCGACCCTCAAAGACTTCAGACTCGACTCGGACTCGAGCCGCGCGACTCGTGAACAATGTTTATTTTTAGGAAACGTCTGATGAGCTCGCTGTCATAGCTCCCTCCGTTACCTACAACCTGCCCACGACGTAAGTTTATCATTAACGTGTTTCTAAGGCTTGCAATTGTTTAAATGGTTAAACAATTTAACCGCAAAAAGGGGCTCAAGTGAGCAGATTTCTGTACGCACATGCGGTTCAGTGTATCCGGTCCAGCTCCAGTCAGGTCCAGAGTTGCGCTACTATGTGTCATACTGTCCCAGATAGCAAAATTGCTGTGGCCCAGTTCTGGCTCACATGTGACACTTTCATCTGGCCCACCTTCGGCATGGAATGACGGCACTTGAGCGGTCCACTTCTTTTTTCCAAAACTTTGCCACAAGCAAGCCATAGAAATGCCACATGTCAGCCAAGCACAAAGCAAATAATGCAGATCTGACCCAAATCCGGGTAGTAGTTGATATAAATTCTTGCCCAGATTCGGCTCACACCTGGCATGATTCATGGCACTTGTGTGGTCCACTCCTGTTTAACACATCTCAACCACGAGCAAGCCAGTTTGATGCCACAATCAGAGTATAATCTCAACCATGGTGACTATTAAATGAAAAACTTCATGCTGCAATGCATGCTGGGTATTAACAAATTTCAAATCTCATCTGGGACTCCCAGCATGCATTGCAACATGGATAAATAATTAACTTTTTACAATTTTCTGTCACCATGGTTGAGATTCATAGTCTGATTCTTGATGTTTGTACGTCCCAAATATACAGCGGTTAATTTTTGCCAAAGTTTCTATAACTCCTTAATATCAAACTGCTGTGAAAGTGCTGGACTTCATACATATTATTGACAGATAAAAACTCTTAAAAGTAAACCAATTAATTAGATTATGATTGTTACCATTATATACCAACCACCACAGAATTGCAACTTTATTGTAAATAATTTTACACTACCATAACAAATGTGTTTTATACACACAAAGTAAGGTAACCACAGAACTTCTAATAAATAAGTCAAGGGTCCAACTAAAACAAACACTAATCACAATAATGGTGACTTAAAATTAAACGAAGCATCAACATCTAAACCTAATAAGTGAATTTTGCTTTCTACAGCAATATTTTTACTGTTTTCAGAAATAATGTTTTATAAAATAATAAAATGCAATGTTTCTCTATCATTTACATAACAAGCAAACAAGTCAATATAAAAACAGTTGATATTTAAAACATTTTTGGGAACTTTCAGGAAACGTTCTTAGAACTTTTTTCTGTTAGCTGGGTATATGAATCACTTCAGACTCACACCCACATGAGCCAGTGCTTAATGTGCAATATCTTTGCCAAAACTGGCCCTGATGCTTCTTTATACAGCTGGGCCACATTTGCAACATCATATGTGGGCCACTTCAGACTCACACCCACATAATCCAGTGCTTACTGTGCTACATGTTTGCCAAAACCGGCCCGGATAAGTTTTAAAAGAACTGGGCCACATTTGCTACATCATATGTGGGCCACTTTAGACACACACCCACATGAGCCGGTGCTTACTTTGCCATATCTTTGCCAAAACTGGCCCAGACCTATTTGTAAAGAACTGGGCCACATTTGCTGCAAAATGTGAGGGCCACATTTGGTTTATTCCAAGGTTAGGCCGTTTCTGTTGTGCAGCATTTTTGCCAAAGGTGGCCCACATGTGATTTGATATATTTGGCCCATTTTTGCTATTTTACATGTGAGCCACTTTAGGTTCACATCCCTTTTATTCGGGCCATAAGAAGGCCAGCAGTGCCTCATCTTCGCCTGAAGTGGCCCACATGTGCTTGCTATCTGGGGTACCTGCCGAACTGCGCGATCCGATCGGCGTATGAAATCAAATTAATACTATAGCGGATCTAGAGTGACTGGGGAGCAGACTGCTGTGGCGCCACAAGAACCCACAGGCGAGTGACAACAAAGTACCGCGAGAGCGATTTCAGTTATCACATGGAGAAATCTGCTTTGAATCGCTCTCGCGGTACTTTGACATCACCAAGAGGTCTGCTTAGCGCCAAATGAACTCGAACCTGCAGTGTAGCTGCTCACGCGACACTGTAAACAAACAGGAATTGTCCACATGGAGCAGTGAACGAGTGGAGCAGTGCTTCAACATGAAATCCGAGAGTTAACAACGCACATGTGAGTAAACAACATTTAAATCATCAGTCCAGTTTAATAGATAAGGTTTCAAGTGCAATAAAATAAGCCCGTGATTATATCCTGATGGTTTTTAGCTGCCTTAAGCATGTTTGCTTGTGCTTCACAGTGTTAAACTTCCCTTCTCTGTGTTCATTTATATATCTACGTTCAAGTTGTATATGATCTTAAACTTCTGTGAGGAAATTCATGTCTGCGTTGATGTTCAGATCAGACTTGCAAATTAAAGATAATTTTCTTCACTTTGGTTTTAGTGTCTAATATTAGGCTACATGATGGTCTTGTAATAATAAAAGTAAAAGCCTATTTTCATTTTTAGACAATGCTTGTATTATATGCAAAAAATAAGCTTTTTATATCAATGACTATGCAAATTAGAGTTAATTCATGGTCATCTTAAATGTGTATTAATTAAAAACATTTACACCATTAAATTACACATGGTAATGTTATCAATAGTTGTCAGATAATAGCTATTGAAAGAGTGGATATTTTTCTTCTTCAATGCGTGTGTTAGCCACGGATTGAAGATTGTAAACAGTTTATTTAATTTTAATTAACAGTTGAGTAAGTTTTGGCCCCGAGTTAGATGTTAATTAACACTAAACCAGTCTAAAAATCAATCCAGTTTCCCCAGCTGTAAACCCATTGGCTGTTAAACTCTTTTTTTTTTCTTATAATAAATTGACATGTTGATAACACATTCAGTTTATGTGTTTATGAGTACACTTTCAGAATGCTCTGTTACATGAAGATCCATACTGTATGCATCTGTGAGTGTGAGTGGTGCGTTGCGCTGGGACGAGTGTCATAAGGGTGAGAGGGAAAAATCACAGTATACTCACTACAAAAATCTAGACTACACCACTGACCTTACTTAATGTGCAACTTTGTTTTTTTTATAAATGTTCATAATTTCTTTTTGTTATTAGAGTTTTATTTGTTACAACGAGACTTGAGACTTGACTTGGACTCGAGCCCAGAGACTTCAGACTTGACTTGGACTCAAGCTCAAAGACTTCAGACTTGACTTGGACTCGAGGTCAAAGACTTCAGACTTGACTCGGACTCGAGCTCAGAGACTTGTGAACATCTCTGCAAGGAGCCATATCTTAACATGACCCAGAAGCGCAGGCGTTTTCTCTGGGCCAAGGATCATTTAAAATGGACTTTGGCAAAGTGGAAAACTGTTCTGTGGTCAGACGAATCAAAATTTGAAGTTCTTTTTGGAAAACTGGGACGCCATTTCATTTGGACTAAAGAGGACAAGGACAACCCAAGTTGTTATTAGCGCTCATTTCAGAAACCTGCATCTCTGATGGTTTGGGGTTGCATGAGTGCAAGTGGCATGGGCAGCTTACACATCTGGAAAGGCACCATCAATGCTGAAAGGTTTATCCAAGTTTTAGAGCAACATATGCCCTCATTCAGACATCGTCTCTTTCAGGGAAGACCTTGCCGTTTCCAACATGACAATGCCAGACCACATACTGCATCAATTACAACATCAAGACTGCATATAAGAAGGATCTGAGTACTGAAAGGGCCAGCCTGCAGTCCAGATCTGTCACCCACAGAAAACATTCGGCGCATCATAAAGAGAAAAATGCGACAAAGAAGACCTAAGACAGTTGAGCAACTAGAAGTCTGTTTTAGACAAGAATGGGACAACATTCTTATTCCTAAACATTGGTCCTCCTCCAGCTGTTCCTTTATATGTACATTTAACTTTTCTTGCCTCTTATTGCTACCTGTCCCAACTTTTTTTGGAATGTGTAGCTCTCATGAAATCCAAAATGAGCCAATATTTGGCATGACATTTCAAAATTTCTCACTTTCTACATTTGATATGTTATCTATATTCTATTGTGGATAAAATATAAGTTTATGAGATTTGTAAATTATTCCATTCCTATTTTTACTCACAATTTCTACAATGACCACCTTTTTCTGATTTCTGACACACCCAAAACGGCACATTTTTGCACACACCAACAAAGTGTCAATTTTAAAATGTTATAATAAATTATCTAGATGGTATTTTGAGCTAAAACTTCACATATGTGCTCTGGGAACACCAAAGATTTATTTGACATCTTAAAAAATTCTTGTGCCATGGCCCTTTAAGTGACATAAACTAATTTCGCAAAACAGACACCGTTTTAACCAAAAAACATTTATTTATTTTCCAAAACAGTTGCGAGAAGGAAACTTCTTTCACCAATGAGAAACCTTTCGACACGTCCCCTACCTTTTGACATGCCCTTTCATGGCACGGCCATAACTCAAAGCTGCAGCTACCCAATGTCGTAATTTCCCTGTGTCATAATTTCCAGGTGATGACTGTATGCCCTACATGTGTTTTTAAACACATGTTCCCATATGTGAAATAATTATTAAAAGACTTCAAACAACACAAAGAGACTAATGTAACTTTAGACTGTATAAACAGGTTCACATATAAATTTGTAAAATTCCACTTCAATTTAGTTTTGAGCTTGGATCAGCAGAAAACTCATTACATTAAATTTGTCATAATGTATCTATAATTTTTTCTCTAAACCTGACTGTAGTCATTTCACTATGTTTAAGCATATAGTTTTTTTTTAGTTTCTGGCTATGTAAGATCTTCATATTCATACTTGCTGTTTTATGGGCATTTTTATCCAAATTATAACTTTACAATCTGCCATTTGTCCCACTTATTTATAAAATTCCATTACCTTTCTGTAATTCACAAAGTCTGTTTTGATATTAGGCTACTTTAGCAAATGCTTCTTATTTTCAAGAGATTTATGCTGCTGATTCTTATAACAGTATCAGGTAATTTTTTTGTCTTAACCGGAAAATTATGCAAAGTGTAAGTGATAACATTAAATTCCCAGGTGTTAAATTAGTTTACTGTTATTAAAAATATAATATTCTTAAAGTTGTTTAATATGATTAGAATCAACGATCATTTATCCTGCAGGTATATTTGGTGACAGCATTCAACCAAAAGACAAGAATACAAATATAATCAAGACTGAAGGAGAATCTGTGACACTGAGCTGCACATATGATGCAAGCAGCCTCTATGTTTATCTTTACTGGTACAGACAGCATCCTAACAGTGAACCTCAGTATTTACTGTATAAAGGTGCTTGGTCATACAGTCATATTGAAAATATAGCAGATCATCGGTTTAAGTCGACAACATCCCAGCGAACAGAAAAAAGTTCTAAGAACGTTCACTGAAAGTTCCCAACATAGAAAGTGTCCAGTTTTCTTGACGTTCTAAGAACGTTTTTTGTTGTCTGAACATTAGAGGAATGTTACATTTTACCATTTTTAAACGTTATGACAATGTCATGTTTTAATGTTCACACAATGTTTAAAACAACAACTGTTTATTATGTTGAAATATTTGATTGTTATGTAAAGATAAAGAAACATTGCATTTTATTATTTTATAAAACATTATTTCTGAATGTTCAGTACATTTATTGATGTAGAAAACACAATTCACATATTAGGTTTAGATGTTGATGTTTTGTTTTGTTTCATTTTAAGTCACCATTATTGTGGTTTGTGTTTGTTTTAGTTGGACTCTTGACCCTTAACTTTTTAACTCTTTCCCCGCCATTGACGAGATATCTCGTCAATTAAGAGAAAACGCTTCCCCGCCAATGACGAGATTTTCCGTCTTTCCGCAATACCGCTATTATCCACCAGGTGGCGCCCTTCCGCAACTTTTTAAAACCGGAAGTATTGCCCTATGGCAAGCTGCTGCATGTCCGTGTCTGTTTTAAAGATCACTCTGAATGGGATCTCTATGAAAAGTCCGTCACAAATATGGAATTATTTTTGCTTTTTGCTCAAAATATGGTGTTTTTGCAAAAACCTACCCATATTCAAAAGCTAATTGCAAAAGAACCACTAAAGGTAGGATGAAACATTTTTTTTTTTTGAAAGCAGAGAGTCTGTTCTTTCATTTGGTATATTGTATGTTTATTTATTTAAAGAAGAACATTTTCTGGAAGGCATTAAACTTTGGTGAAAATCATGAAAAACGCTGGCGCTGGCTGGCAACTTTTTTTAAAAACGCTGGCGGTGAAAGAGTTAATTACTAGTTTTTTTCCCTGGTTGTGTTAACTTTGCGTTAATACACCACATTTATTATGAACATGTAAGGTTATTAGTGTAATACTGTGGTGGTTGGTACATAATGGTAAAGATCATCATCTAAATAATTTACTAATCAAAAGTTTATTTTCTGTCAATAATGTAAATGAGATCCAGCACTTTCACAGCAGTTTGTCATTAAGGAGCTTTAGAAACTTTGAACAAAAAATATCCGTTGTAGAATTGGGACCATGTCACAAGACTTTTGAAGATGTAAAATAAATATTTGTTGTGTATATGTGAAGTTTAAGCCCAAAAGACCATATAGATAATTTACAGAGGTGGAAAGAGTAATAAAATATTGTACTCAAGTAAAAGTAAAGTTACTTTAATAATATTTTACTTAAGTAAAAGTAAAGTTACTTGTCTAAAAATCTACTCAAGTAAAAGTAAAAAGTAAGTCACTTTAACTTTACTCAGAGTAAAAGTTACTTTTTTACAGCGAGAAGAAGTGGAGAATTCTAGTATAGTTCAAAAACGACAAGGGACTAAACTAGTTGTTTTAAATTGTAGGAACATCTTTACAATTAAAGTGCAATTACAAAAAGTTAATAAAATAAAAAGCTTTTTTAAACTAAGAAACATTTATAGAAATGTTTAATGATTTTTACATGTGAGTTATGCACTTTTTAAGGTGGTCAGCAGCTAGTGAATACAATCACTATAGTAAGGTTGTAATTGATGTACTGCTGGTTACATTATTTTATTAAACTATATGTAGTTTAAATGAGCATATAATGAGATGAGTGCCATGGCTATACTTTTGACACGTTTATTGTCTTCTAGCACATTTATTCATCTCTCTCTCTTTCTCTCTCTCTCTCTCTCTCTCTCTCTCTCTCTGCAATGTCTAATGACCTGCGCATTCTCGAGGACGTTCTTAAGTTGTGTTTGACTTGACGCGAAGCTGCTAGACCTCGGAAGATAATGCGCATGGTATTAAATACGCGTCGTGCAGAAGAGCGGTAAAAACGCTAATTTCGTACTCAAAGCATGAATCCTACCTTTCATACACAGCAAAATCCCCAGTGTTAAATTAACACTGCTCGGTGTTTATAATCCACACCAAGATTGGTGTTAAAAAAACACTAAATCAGTGTTAAAGTTAATAAGATAATGAAGTGATTGAGTCATTAATAGTGAACACCTGCTGGTCATTCCGTGTCAAATCAACTCAATTTTGGAATTGTTCCTGTCTTAAAATTTTTATTTTGTTGACTCTTTTTCTGGAGAAAGTAATACTAAAATGAGGAAGAAAGCCAAATTATTAAATGCAATAGATGAAATCACCATAGTTAAAAGAACACTAACATCATCTCTGTTAACATTACAACTTGCTTGCAGAGTTACATGGGTGATAGTTTTAACTTCTAAAGAACTGCTGTAAATCTGTTTAAAAGTGTTTATAAAACACATATGTTAAAGCAGAGGAAGATGAGAGAAATTAAGTCTATAACTAACACTATGTTAATTAGTATAAAACTTGGGAGTCAATGACAACGTAAAAAAAAATATCACTAAATATAAGTGTTTGTTTTATGTTCTGCCAAACCTGTGAAGCTCCAATGAATCCAACAGTGCTGTAAATGTCCACACACCCTGAAGAGTTAAATATTGTTTACCCAAATCTAATCTGTGGTGTAAGAAAGACACACTGATACATCAACAATCAGCCTATAAAACACAATCATGGTGACAATTAACAACAAAGCTTCATGCCGCAATGCATGCTGGGTACCAGGATTGTAGAAAACTCATTCATAAATCCCATCATGCATTGCAACATGACAAAAATTTAGCAACTTTCTTGCCATTAACTGTCACCATTGTTGAGATTTGTATCAGAAATCATGAAGTCTCTCTTAAGCAAAAAAACAACAACAACAACCACACTAAAGCATAGTCTCGTTCAATACAATGTCATTTGCATAGAGCTTTTCTAAATGTCTGTTTCTTCATAATAAATTTGTGATCAAATGGTTCAATGATTAGTAGAGTAGAAAAAAATAAAAATAAACTGAGAAGGTCTGGAAGGTTTTCCCTCTACATGAAGCAATGAACAAGTGTCTTACTAAAACATTGTTGCTATTGCTAAAAGAGGAGAGAGAGGAGATCAGTGAAGGTCAACGGACAAATGCCTAACTACAGGAAACGTTAATCACAATAATGGTGACTTCAAATGAACCCAAAACAAACACAAACTTAAGATTTAATGTGATACATTCTGTGATTACATCACGTCAGAAAGAAGATTTGTCTACTAAATCACGCGTGTGGATACTGGAATAGTTGAGCACTTGTATTTTTGATCTGACAGCTGTTTAGAAGTTAAACTTATCAATTTAGAAAATAACTCTGCAAGTTATCATTTTATTTTTCAAACAGAGATGCTGATAGAGAGGCAAATGTGAAAGATTGCAGCTTTTGGAGGCGAGTCATCAAAATAAAAATGTAGAGACAGGAACATTTCCAAAATTTAATTGATTTGACACAGAATGACCAGCAGGTGTTTACCATTAATGTCTTAATCATCACTTCATTATCTCATTAACTTTAACACTGATTCAGAGTTATATTTTTAACACCGATCTTGGTGTGGATTATATAAACACCAAATAGTGTTGATTTAACACTGGTAGAGTTAATTTAACACTGGGGATTTTCCTGTGTAGGAATGAAACACTCGCTTCGCGTCAGTGGAAGTGGTCGCTTAAATATGACCAGGGTTTTTTTTCATAAGATTTGAACTGAGGCGGGTCTGCATTAGCGAGCGCCTGTCTCGTCCGTTTCCATGGTTCTTTTTGCACGTTCCCCCGCCCATCAATCATCCGTCTTTAACACTTTGCTTTTTTATATTTTTTACTCAGTAACGGATATGATTTAAAATGTAGCGAAGTACAATACTTTAAACAAAAGATACTTAAGTAAAAGTAAAAGTACAAATTTTAAAAACTACTCAAAAAAGTAAAAGTACACAAAAAAACTACTCAATTACAGTAACGTGAGTAAATGTAATTTGTTACTTTCCAACTCTGATAATTTATTATAGCATGTTAAAATGTAAATAAGCGGACGACATGCAAACACTGATCAATGATGGTGGTTTGTTGCAATTGAAACTCAAGTGATGTGAATTATTTTTCTCTCTCTCTCTCTTTCTTTCTGCACTAAATGGCTATGCTGTGGTTGGATAGTGCAGATTAAGGGGCGGTATTATTATAATAAGATCTCCTTATGAGATTATGAGAATAGACAAATCTCAATGACCTAATTTTTTACATGCTTGCAGAGAATGGTTTACCAAAAAAAAGTTACTGGGTTGATCTTTTTCAAATTTTCTAGGTTGATAGAAGCACTGGGAATCCAGTTAAAGCACTTAAACATGAAAAAAGTCAGATTTTCATGCCAGTGTTTGCACTTCATCCGCTCATTTGCATTTTAAACGACACACCCAAAAACGGCAGACTTTTGCTCAATTCTACAAAGTGGCAATTTTAACATATTATAATTAATTATCTGTGGAGTATTTTTAGCTAAAACACTCTGGTGACACCAAATATTTATTTTACACCTTAAAAAAAATTCATAATATGACCCCTTTAAAATGAATTAATGTTTCTAATTATTTGTCTTTAAAACACAACTTTGGTTTAGGTTCAATAAAGGTGTACTTGAGCCTTACTGGTAGGGCTGTGGGGGTACTTAGGGCTAAAAAGGTTGAGAACCACTGGTTTAAATGACTAAATATCACAAATGATCTAAAAGTTTTAAATTAACTCAAGAAAAACTCAACACATACAACATCTTCACCACTAGGGGGAAGCATCGCATGAATTCAGTCATGAGGCTGCAACATTGCTGAAAATATCAAGAGATAAACAGAGACTCACATCAGATCATATAACCTCTCTTTCTCACTCTGACTCTGTGTGTTTTACTCACATCAACAATGACACGGTGGATGATTATTGCTCTTTTCTTCACTGCTCATCATTCTGGTAAGAACATTCATTATTTACATTTATCTGTTTAATTACACCTGTGATAAATAAAATGATGCTGTAATTCTAATATGAACAAAGATCATCATGAATGTTGTTTCACATTTAATTTCAGGATGTAACTCTCAGGACAGTGTTGATCAGCATACAACATTTCAAACAGCTCATGAAGGAGCAGCTGTAACAATCTCTTGTACATATAAAAGCACTGATTCATCTCCAACTCTCTTCTGGTACCAACAAAAAGTCAATGGATTCCCAAAGTACATGCTGAGCAGATATAGTAATGATGACAAAGAATTCAAAGATAGATTTAATGCAAATATTGACACATCTTCAAAATCATTTCCATTGATAATTCAGGATCTTCATGTGTCTGACTCTGCTGTGTATTACTGTGCTCTGCGGCCCACAGTAACTAAAACACATTCAACACTCATACAAAAACCTTGAGCAGCTAAATCTCTCAACATAACTGCACTAGCATTAGTAAGCTTAACTGCTTAAGCTGCAGGTCGCTGGTTTAATCTTCGTATGAACTGAAACATGAACTGTCATCATTTAAATAAAACTTTGCCCACAAAAGGCCTTAAATCTTAAATGAGATACAGCAAATAGCAGTTTTATGATTACCAGTGTGATTAGATAATCCAACCAGATAATGTGAGGAGTCATAATTTGGCAGGAGTCATTTTCAGCACTTCACTGGTATAGGAATCTAAAAATCAAACAAGCAGTGAGGTTTACACAGTGCACATCTTTCACATAAGGCTGTCCTTTATCATGCTTACAAAGTCATTTATGAAACCCTATTTTATTATAGTCAGAAATGGAGCAAGGAAGACTGGATAAAAATGCAACAATGAAAACTATCCAGACACAGGGACACCCACAGAAACAATACACAATCAAGGAGACATGGGGGTATATACCCAGCTAATAGAAAAATGTTCTAAGAATGTTCCCTGAAAGTTCCCAAGGTTCCCAAAAACGTTCTGCCAACGGAAAAAGTGTCGAGTTTTCTTGACGTTCTAAGAACGTTTTTGTGTTGTCTCAACGTTAGAGGAATGTTACATTTTACCATTTTTAAACGTTATGACAATGTCATGTTTTAATGTTCACACAATGTTTAAAACAACAACTGTTTATTATATTGACTTGTTTGATTGTGTCACAGGAGTGACGATCTTTTAGGCGGAACCAAAAATTTGGAAAGTTTTGGTTCCGCCCGGATGTTTCCGCCCGGGCCGGGAAGAGAAAACACCGGACATCCGGTAGCACCGCGAGGGCTGTAATCAGCCAAACTACGGACAGCTGTGAGTTATTAACAAGAGCGCCGGGTGATTGGACGAAGGCAACACCCAGACAGATACTTAAGAGCAGTTTAAACCACAGTTGTTGTTGTTGTTAGGACGAGTGTTGGTGTGTGCTGCAGCGCTGAGTTAAACTCACCGGGTACGCCAGTCGGATTACTGGACTCGCTCTCTCTCTCTTTGTGCATCGTGGGATTTCGGCTGATGCAGATATTGAAGACCTTACGGGTTGGAAAGTAAACGGAGACTGACCTTGTAGGAATGAAGTGAAAGAAGAAGGAACGTGCTAACGTGAGTACCCATCGGTGTAGTGGTGGTATTGACGACTGGAGAAACCGTTATCTGTGTAGCTGGAATTATCATACGGAGAAGTTAACCTAAGGAAACGTGAGATAACCGAAGCACCACAGTTGTGAGTAAACGAATTCATTCATTGAGTGTACTTTGTATATACTTGACCTGGATATCTTTTAAGCGCTTTCCAGCGAGAGTGGGTGGCCCTGCCCCTGAGTCAGCGTGGTGGGTGAGCCACCGGATCTTTGTGTGAGACAGCCACAGTGACGGAAAACAACTGCTAGGCCGTGTTACCATCTCCACATTCTTGCCCAGAGCGAGGCGAAGGAAGACGGGCGTCTATTGTGTGCACTGAGCGTGGTGGGTGAGTCTTGGATGTAGAAATTTCACTTTGAAGTGGTGCTGTGTATATTGCAGTGAGATTGCTGTGTCGTGTCTGACGTACCCCGCCTCCAGTCACTCGCTAGGGGCGCTGAAGAGGAAAACGGATCCTAGAATAACCCTGTGTACGATTATGCTGTGAGTGTGTTTCAGCCTTAGAAACCACGGAGTAGTTCCTGAAGTACTTTCGTAGCCAGACGCTTGGCGGACTTGTGTTAGGAGAGGCGGTGAAGATCTGTACGACAGGCGGTGTGAGTATTACCAGTTTCATTGCTACTTTACCCGTGTGCCGTTTATCATCACAGAGTCAGAGGCGAAGGAGATCCGCTGCCCCGAGGTCTCTACAAAGGGGCGCCCCGGTCCGGTTTTCGATTGCCAACGGGCGTCGAGGAAAGGGCAGCGCTCGACCCGGTGTGACGGCGTGACACTCCCGCCCCTCTGGGGAACCAACGAGTCAGCCGAGAGGGTTTGGTCCCCGGCGCTATCTTGGAAACCACTGCCGGTCGATGCAGTACGCCTAGCCGTTATCGTAAGTCCGCCACCCCGAGGAGTATAGCATAACCTGTTCAGTCTGTCCATCAATAGGGAAGAAAGCTGTCGTCTGTGGAGGGAGAGAGAGAGAACCAGTGTGAGCTCCAAGGAGACCCGTTGTGAAGGAGAACCATACGTACCAGAAGCTGTAATCAGCGAAGAGGTGAGAGAACTAACCCAGAACGATTCACTGTGCCTTTGTGTCCCAGCTGTTGTCTGTGGAGGAAGAGAGAGAGAACCAGCGTGAGCTCCAAGGAGACCCGTTGTGAAGGAGAACCATACGTACCAGAAGCTGTAACCAGCAAAGAGGTGAGAGAAC
The DNA here is from genome assembly GCF_030506205.2 of Paramisgurnus dabryanus. NCBI lineage: Eukaryota > Metazoa > Chordata > Actinopteri > Cypriniformes > Cobitidae > Paramisgurnus > Paramisgurnus dabryanus. Next base: position 33,256,328 of record NC_133342.1, on the reverse strand, counting down.
TAACTGAGAACGATTCACTGAGCCTTTGTGTCCCAGCTGTTGTCTGTGGAGGAAGAGAGAGAGAACCAGTGTGAGCTCCAAGGAGACCCGTTGTGAAGGAGAACCATACGTACTAGAAGCTGTAATCAGCGAAGAGGTGAGAGAACTAACTGAGAACGATTCACTGTGCCCTTGAGTCCCAGCTGTTGTCTGTGGAGGAAGAGAGAGAGAACCCGCGTGAGCTCTAAGGAGACCCGTTGTGAAGGAGAACCATACGTACCAGAAGCTGTAATCAGCGACGAGGTGAGAGGACTAACTGAGAACGATTCACTGTGCCTTTGTGTCCCAGCTGTCGTCTGTGGAGGAAAAGAGAGAGAACAAGCGTGAGCTCTAAGGAGACCAGTTGTGCAAGAGAACCATACGTACCAGGAGTTGTAGTCAGCGGCGAGGTGAGAGAATAAATTGGAGTTGATTCGCTGTGCTTTATGTCCCAGCTGTCATCTGTGGGAGAAGAGAGAGTATAAGTGTGAGCACCAAAGTAACGAGTCGAGGAGGAAAATTCATACTTACCCAGCAGCTGTAGTCGGTGGAGAGGTGAGGAGACTCTCGTGAGAACGATCCACTGTGTCTTCGGGTCCCAGCGGTAGCCTGTGGAGAGAAAGAGGAACAGGAAAGGAGAGTGAGTCGACAACCAAGGAGCTGCGTGGGAAGACGGCGGAGTGCCGCGAACTACACGCAGGTACACGGATAGGAAACAGTACATGCCCATATTCATTGTGATTTTATTCTGCCTCCAGGAAGGAAGAGGAGCGCGCCACGGGCAGAGGGAACCAGAGGCGGGAGCCCGTTCCCCGACGTAAAATCCCCCCCCCCCTTCTGGAGGACAGACCCTGACCTTAGTTTTAATTCCCCTTTTCCCAAGTCCCCCTATATTTTAAATATTTAAATAAATAAAAACTATTTTTTTATACTTACCTGTACTCGTTGTTGTCTGGTCATTGGGTTGGTTTTGGGGACCTCCTCGAGGTGGGAATTTAGAAGGGGCGTGGCTTAACCACTAGCGGCCAGCCCCTGGCTTGTGACAGATTTTGGCGTAGTCGGCAGGGCTCCACCTCGAGTTGAGTAACCAGACTAGCCCAATGACCGACAACGCGGGGCCCGCAGCCCAACCCCGTGCGGTGCCTGTCTTTATGGGTAGCCCTTGGGTCCAGAAGTATGGAGGGACAGAGTCTGGAGTACGACTAACGGAATGGAAGGCCCAGTTGGAGTATCTAGCCGACCTGCAAAGCCTTAGTGTAGCCCAGCGGCTCCAGTTCGTGTTAAACTCCCTGGAGGGAGAAGCGCGGCGAGAAGTACAGGCCGCCCCGGAAGCTGTCCGAGCCAGTGCCCAAACTATATTTCAGTTCCTTACCGAGCAATATGGTGACCACACCCCCGTAGCCGTCCTCCGTTCCCAATTCTTCAATAGTAAACAAGGCCCCCGACAACCCATTAGAGCTTTTGCCCTGAGACTGCGAGAGCAGTTTACCCGGCTACAGGCCCGCCGCGATCATGGATTGGGAGATGGAGAGACTTTGCTGCGCGACCAATTCCTTCTGGGGATGAAAGAGGGCCCCGTGAGACAGAGTTTGAGGGTCCAGTTTCGCAGAGACCCAGACCTCACATTTGAAGATCTAAGGAAGGAGGCGCTAGCCTTGGAGGGCGATGAGGTCGAGGTGAGTGAGACCCCAGTGTGTGCAGCGGTAAACGAAAGCGTGCCACCACCACCAGAGCACACGGATTGGAAGCAGGCTCTAAAAGTAGAACTGTTGAAGGATGTCCGGGAACAGATGTCAGAATTATCCAAAACTCTTCTGGGAGAGCTGCGCCAAGGTAGGGCGCGGGAGGAGCCGAGGCCGGCACCCCGAGAGCGAGTATACTCGGAGAGGAGCCGAGAGCCGCCGGGACGCCCAAACCGCTATAATCGACCCCGTTTTGAATGGGATGACCAGGGACGACCAATTTGCAATCGTTGTGGGGAGCCTGGACATTACAGTCGTCAGTGTGGGCCTCGCAGGGCATCTGAAGGGGGTTTTTAGGACGACCGGCCACAGTGGGTCGTGTGGCCGGGACCCCTCGAGAAGACCCGGGAAGGAGGGACAGCTCTAGGCAGCAGATGATCGGGCATAGCCCGGTGGCAGAAGTAAAAGTGTGTGGCAAATGGATTCAGTGCCTGGTAGACACGGGCTCACAGGTAACGATGTTCGCAGAAAGCCTCTCCAAGGAGATATTCGGACAGGAAGGAACACGAGGAACAGAGGCCCCCTGGCTGACGTTGAAAGGCGCTAATGGCCTAGAAATCCCCTACATTGGCTATCGCCTGGCGGATCTTGAAGTGCATGGGGTGGTCGTCCCCCAGAAAGGTGTGATCATTGTTGAAGATAGGTGTTTGGGCGCCCACCGAGCCCTATTGGGCATGAATGTCCTCTCCGAATGCTGGGAGGAGATATTCCAGGCTAGGCCTGGTCCGAGGATTTCACCCACTGAGAGACCCAAGTGGGAGCGTGTAGTGGCCGACTGCCGTCGGGTCCAAATGAACCAGGTGCGTAGAAATCGGGAGGAAGTGGGAAGAGTAATGTGTCGTTTTGCTTTGTCTATTCCCCCTAGGAGTGAGGCTATCGTATGGGCAAGAGTGCCCCTTCGAGAAGCGAGCCCAGAGGAGTGGGTGTTGGTAGAGCCACATACAGACTGCCCACAAGTGGAGGTAGCACGGGGACTAGCGGCGGTCCACCGGGGGAGAATCCCGGTAAGGGTACGGAACGAGCACCCCTATGCAGTACAGCTACACCGGCATCAACGACTGGCTCGGCTGACGACGGTCACACCCCACCAGGTGAGGGAAGAGAGAGACGTCAGTTTTCGTCAGGTGTGCCCCACTGTGATCGAGGTGGCCCTGACCCAGTTGGATGCCCCGGCGAGTAGCCAGGAGGGAGGTGTGCCCAGACACCTAGCGGGTGAGTCACTGCAAGGGGACAACCTGGGACAGGTACAGACACAGAAACTGCAGGCACTCCTTCGAAAGTGGCAACATGTGTTTGCGAGGCACGATGAGGACTACGGGTGCACCAGGGTGGTGGAACACCACATCCCCACCGGGGATGCAGGGCCGAGTAGGGAGAGATATCGACCGATTCCACCTACCTTGTATGCGGAAGTACGTACACTCCTGCAGGGCATGTTGGGCCGGGGCATTGTCCGAGAGAGTAGCAGTCCCTGGGCGGCCCCCATCGTGCTCGTACAAAAGAAGACGGGAGCCTGGAGGTTCTGTGTGGACTATCGCAAGCTGAACCTGGTAACCAAGAAAGACCCCTTCCCCTTACCTCGAATCGAACACTCCCTTGCTAGCCTCACGCAGTCAGCCTGGTACTCCACCTTAGATCTGGCCAGTGGATATTGGCAGGTGCAAGTAGCCGAGGCCGACCGGGAGAAGACCGCCTTCACGACCCCGTTCGGACTATTCGAATGGGACCGGATGCCCTTCGGACTCTGCAACGCTCCAGCCACCTTCCAACGCTTGATGCAACGCTGTCTTGGAGGTCAGTTGATGGAGTCAGTACTGGTGTATTTGGATGATGTGATTGTGTATTCCCCAGATTTCGATTCCCACCTCCAGCACCTAGAGGAAGTCTTCCGAGCCATGGAGAGGTACGGGCTGAAGCTGCAGCCGGACAAATGCCACCTGTTGCGGCGAGAAGTGAAGTTCCTGGGCCATGTGGTCAGCGCAGCGGGGGTGGCCGTGGACCCCGAGAAAGTCTCCGCAGTTAAGGATTGGGACGCGCCTAAGACTGTGAGGCAAGTACGATCCTTTCTGGGGTTCGTGGGATATTATAGGCGCTTTATTAAGGATTTTTCGAAGATTGCCAAGCCCCTTAACCAGTTGCTGGTTGGCACGGGACGAAGCCGGGGCCATGGATCGCCCTCTATTAACTGGGACAATGAGTGTGAGATGGCTTTTCAGAGGCTGAAGCAGGAGTTGTTACAGGCCCCCATCTTGGCGTATGCTGACTTTTCTGAACCTTTTGTCTTATATACAGACGCGAGCAACCTGGGATTGGGGGCAGTATTGGCCCAACGGCAAGAAGGAACAGAGCGGGTGATCGCTTATGCGAGCCGGAGTCTCCATCCGGCAGAGAGGAACGACGCAAATTACAGCTCCTTCAAGCTGGAACTGCTGGCCCTGAAGTGGGCCCTGAGCGAAAAGTTCAAGGACTACCTTTGGGGAGCTAAGGTAACAGTCATCACCGATAACAACCCTCTAGTACATTTACAGACGGCGAAGCTGGGGGCCGTGGAACAGCGATGGGTGGCTCAGCTGGCCAACTTTGATTATAAGCTGCAGTATCGGCCGGGACGAGAGCATACGAACGCGGACGTCCTCTCAAGACTACCTGAGGGAAAGAGCCCCAGACGCCAGGGGTATCAAAAGGAGGATAGCCGTGAGGAGGGCTACATGATCGGGGCCGTGGAGGCGCCAGGAGGTCAGCAGGAAGCTGCACCAGGGAATTGGGGGTGGGACCCCCGCTGCTGGATAGAGAGGCAGGCCCAGGACCGGGACGTGTGCCAGGTGAAAATGTGGGTAGAGCAGAGCAAACGGCCAACGTCGGCGGAAAGATTGGCCCAGACGGAGACTGGGAGAAGATTACTGGGGCAGTGGGAGAAGTTAGAGCTACAGGAAGGAGTGCTTTGTAGGAAGACCCGCGACCCGAAGTCGGGCGAGGAAGTGAGCCAGATCGTGGTACCCGCCGACCAGGTAAACGCATTAGTCACAGCCTATCATGACCAGTTGGGACACCAGGGACAGGAGAGGACCGTATCCCTACTACGGAGATTCTTTTACTGGCCTGGGCTGGAGGCGTCTGTGCATGACTCAATTCAAGCCTGCCCCCGGTGTACACTGTTTAAATCTAGACGAGAGGCCCGAGCGCCGATGGTACCCATCCATGCAAAGGCCCCCCTCCACATAATGGCAATGGATTTCCTGACGCTGGGCCGTCCCCAGGACCGTTATCAGAACATCCTGGTGATCACAGACCTGTTTACTAAGTACGCCTGGGCGGTCCCGACGCTTGATCAGACAGCCAACACCACCGCCACAGCTCTATGGCGCAATGTGTTCCAGACATTTGGATGTCCCGAGTTTCTGCACTCCGACCAAGGGACCAATTTCGAATCTAAAGTAATCCGTGAGTTGTGCCAGTTGTATGGATGCACTAAAACCCATACGACATCATATCATCCCCAGGGAAATGGAAGCTGTGAGAGGTTTAATCAGACCCTATTGGGACTACTGGGGACGTTGGATCAACGACAGCAGAGCGACTGGGTGAGTGCTTTACCAAATCTTCTGCAAGCATACAATAACAGTGTTCATAGCACGACGGGGTATGCCCCCACTTACCTGATGTTCGGCAGACACGTCCGGATGCCCACTGACCTGGTCCTGGGAGTGGCCGCGGACCGGGAAGAAGTGAGTGTGACGGAGTGGGTGGGGCGCCACCACCAGCGGTTACATTTTGCATATGAGCAAGTGTCAAAGAAGATACAGACAGCGGGAGAAAGGAACAAACGGTTGTACGATCGGACTGCTCGAGATGCCCCCCTGTTACCAGGTGAGAGGGTCCTGGCGAGGGATAACCGGCGACAGGGAAAAGGAAAGCTGAGCGACCGCTGGGAGGCTATCCCGTATGTGGTCTGTAAGCAGCAGAGGCCGGGACAACCGGTGTATACCATCCGGCCCGAGGGAAAACCTGGGCCCGAGCGGGTGGTACACCGAAACATGCTTCGCCCCTGCCCGAACTACCCCGAGGCTGCGAAGGAAGGGCCCATGGAACCAGTACCGGCGGCCCCCTGGACGGAGGGATGGGCTGTGGTACCGGGTCGACCTGTGGTGGCGCTGCCCCCGGCGGCTCAGATGCAACCAGCGCTGGCACCCGAACCGGTTGAACCTCCAGCTGCCCAGATGCAGCCAGAGCTGGCGCCTGAACCGGCCGAACCTCCAGCTGCCCAGAGGCAACCAGAGTTAGCACCCGAGCCCGTTGAACCCGATTCACCCGTGAGACGTTCCCAACGGGAGAACCGAGGACGCCCCCCGGCCCGGTACGGTGAGTGGACGACACCGAGGCATTCCAGGGACTAGAATGCATTGGCGGGGGAGGATGTCACAGGAGTGACGATCTTTTAGGCGGAACCAAAAATTTGGAAAGTTTTGGTTCCGCCCGGATGTTTCCGCCCGGGCCGGGAAGAGAAAACACCGGACATCCGGTAGCACCGCGAGGGCTGTAATCAGCCAAACTACGGACAGCTGTGAGTTATTAACAAGAGCGCCGGGTGATTGGACGAAGGCAACACCCAGACAGATACTTAAGAGCAGTTTAAACCACAGTTGTTGTTGTTGTTAGGACGAGTGTTGGTGTGTGCTGCAGCGCTGAGTTAAACTCACCGGGTACGCCAGTCGGATTACTGGACTCGCTCTCTCTCTCTTTGTGCATCGTGGGATTTCGGCTGATGCAGATATTGAAGACCTTACGGGTTGGAAAGTAAACGGAGACTGACCTTGTAGGAATGAAGTGAAAGAAGAAGGAACGTGCTAACGTGAGTACCCATCGGTGTAGTGGTGGTATTGACGACTGGAGAAACCGTTATCTGTGTAGCTGGAATTATCATACGGAGAAGTTAACCTAAGGAAACGTGAGATAACCGAAGCACCACAGTTGTGAGTAAACGAATTCATTCATTGAGTGTACTTTGTATATACTTGACCTGGATATCTTTTAAGCGCTTTCCAGCGAGAGTGGGTGGCCCTGCCCCTGAGTCAGCGTGGTGGGTGAGCCACCGGATCTTTGTGTGAGACAGCCACAGTGACGGAAAACAACTGCTAGGCCGTGTTACCATCTCCACATTCTTGCCCAGAGCGAGGCGAAGGAAGACGGGCGTCTATTGTGTGCACTGAGCGTGGTGGGTGAGTCTTGGATGTAGAAATTTCACTTTGAAGTGGTGCTGTGTATATTGCAGTGAGATTGCTGTGTCGTGTCTGACGTACCCCGCCTCCAGTCACTCGCTAGGGGCGCTGAAGAGGAAAACGGATCCTAGAATAACCCTGTGTACGATTATGCTGTGAGTGTGTTTCAGCCTTAGAAACCACGGAGTAGTTCCTGAAGTACTTTCGTAGCCAGACGCTTGGCGGACTTGTGTTAGGAGAGGCGGTGAAGATCTGTACGACAGGCGGTGTGAGTATTACCAGTTTCATTGCTACTTTACCCGTGTGCCGTTTATCATCACAGAGTCAGAGGCGAAGGAGATCCGCTGCCCCGAGGTCTCTACAAAGGGGCGCCCCGGTCCGGTTTTCGATTGCCAACGGGCGTCGAGGAAAGGGCAGCGCTCGACCCGGTGTGACGGCGTGACACTCCCGCCCCTCTGGGGAACCAACGAGTCAGCCGAGAGGGTTTGGTCCCCGGCGCTATCTTGGAAACCACTGCCGGTCGATGCAGTACGCCTAGCCGTTATCGTAAGTCCGCCACCCCGAGGAGTATAGCATAACCTGTTCAGTCTGTCCATCAATAGGGAAGAAAGCTGTCGTCTGTGGAGGGAGAGAGAGAGAACCAGTGTGAGCTCCAAGGAGACCCGTTGTGAAGGAGAACCATACGTACCAGAAGCTGTAATCAGCGAAGAGGTGAGAGAACTAACCCAGAACGATTCACTGTGCCTTTGTGTCCCAGCTGTTGTCTGTGGAGGAAGAGAGAGAGAACCAGCGTGAGCTCCAAGGAGACCCGTTGTGAAGGAGAACCATACGTACCAGAAGCTGTAACCAGCAAAGAGGTGAGAGAACTAACTGAGAACGATTCACTGAGCCTTTGTGTCCCAGCTGTTGTCTGTGGAGGAAGAGAGAGAGAACCAGTGTGAGCTCCAAGGAGACCCGTTGTGAAGGAGAACCATACGTACTAGAAGCTGTAATCAGCGAAGAGGTGAGAGAACTAACTGAGAACGATTCACTGTGCCCTTGAGTCCCAGCTGTTGTCTGTGGAGGAAGAGAGAGAGAACCCGCGTGAGCTCTAAGGAGACCCGTTGTGAAGGAGAACCATACGTACCAGAAGCTGTAATCAGCGACGAGGTGAGAGGACTAACTGAGAACGATTCACTGTGCCTTTGTGTCCCAGCTGTCGTCTGTGGAGGAAAAGAGAGAGAACAAGCGTGAGCTCTAAGGAGACCAGTTGTGCAAGAGAACCATACGTACCAGGAGTTGTAGTCAGCGGCGAGGTGAGAGAATAAATTGGAGTTGATTCGCTGTGCTTTATGTCCCAGCTGTCATCTGTGGGAGAAGAGAGAGTATAAGTGTGAGCACCAAAGTAACGAGTCGAGGAGGAAAATTCATACTTACCCAGCAGCTGTAGTCGGTGGAGAGGTGAGGAGACTCTCGTGAGAACGATCCACTGTGTCTTCGGGTCCCAGCGGTAGCCTGTGGAGAGAAAGAGGAACAGGAAAGGAGAGTGAGTCGACAACCAAGGAGCTGCGTGGGAAGACGGCGGAGTGCCGCGAACTACACGCAGGTACACGGATAGGAAACAGTACATGCCCATATTCATTGTGATTTTATTCTGCCTCCAGGAAGGAAGAGGAGCGCGCCACGGGCAGAGGGAACCAGAGGCGGGAGCCCGTTCCCCGACGTAAAATCCCCCCCCCCCCTTCTGGAGGACAGACCCTGACCTTAGTTTTAATTCCCCTTTTCCCAAGTCCCCCTATATTTTAAATATTTAAATAAATAAAAACTATTTTTTTATACTTACCTGTACTCGTTGTTGTCTGGTCATTGGGTTGGTTTTGGGGACCTCCTCGAGGTGGGAATTTAGAAGGGGCGTGGCTTAACCACTAGCGGCCAGCCCCTGGCTTGTGACAATTGTTATGTAAATGATAGAGAAACATTACATTTTATTATTTTAGAAAACATTATTTCTGAATGTTCAGTAAATATATTCCTGTAGAAAACACAATTCACTTTTTAGGTTTAGATGTTGATGTTTTGTTTAATTTTAAGTCACCATTATCATGATTAGTGTTTGTTTTAGCTGGACTCGATGACGTAGCATCCTCAAAATTCTTGCTTCCGAGGATCTTTCCTTGACATTGAGAAACGGCTATGACTAATCATGAAGAACAAGACACAGATGAACACAATTAGGGTGTGGTCAGGAGTACAACTATAAACTGACTACATTGGCTCTGTCCCAAATGGCGCACCTCATGTGGACTTACAATGGCTCCCTTATCATAGGGTGTCCCATTGGCATTTTATGTTTCAAAGGGGTGCTCATGTGCGCAGCAGACTTCTTCCTGGCAGTCAAAGCGATGTTACATCACAAAAGTGTGGACTTGGAGGAACACCGTGAATGTTTTAGGGTGGCTGACAGACAAACTAAAAGTCCGCAGAATAAATGACAAATACAACACCACAAAAACAAATTCATGACATTAGTAGGTGCTCTGTACAGTTCATATGAATGAACAAAATGTATTAGTTTATTAGCTTCTGGTCTTGAGTGTTAAGGTTTTTGTACTGGTTAAAATAAAAATATCAAGGTGTCTTTGTTTCTTTTCATGTGAAAATGTGAATTACTTTAACATAAACTGTAAATGTCAATACCACCCTTAACCTGAGGATGGCAATATCTACACATATATGGCAACACCTAAAACTGAAGCCTTGACTGAAACTCATCAGTTGTTAAACATTATCATGACATCAGTCAACATGACAATCAGCAAACAATCTGTCTCCTACAGCTGAGCACTCGCATTTTCATTTTAATCAAAGATGACTTATAGACTGTTTATTTTATTCATTTTTATTTTTAATTCCTATGGTAAGCAATAAAAAATTCTTCATGAGATCTTTCCTTGCTGTACGTTTTCATTATTTTTATTTAAATGTAATTGAGTGTGTGACTGAGCTCTTTTATATTACAGGATCTTTTGGCAAAGACGCTGTCAATCAACCAAAGGAGGACAGAACTGCCATTGAAGGAGAGAAGATTACTCTGAACTGTGAATATGAATCACTTCAAGATGCTCCATATCTTTACTGGTACATTCAACGCTCAAACAACCTCCCTGAATATATACTGATGAGATACAAGTTTGGATCAAGCAACAGTTCTGATTTTAAAGACAGATTTGATGCCAAATTGGGCACAAAATCAGTTCCTCTGATAATTCAGGATCTTCATGTGTCTGACTCTGCTGTGTATTACTGTGCTCTGCAGCCCACTGTGACTAAAACACATTCAACACTCATGCAAAAACACTGTGATCAAACAATCAAATTCATCTTCATCACAAACAACTGCAGATATAAAATGTCAAAGAGATTTTACTAAAACTTAAACATAAAAGGTAAATAGCAGGAAACTAAATGTAACAAAATGCTGTAAATTGATGTAATCTAAATGACCTCAAACCACAGTAATATCTCATTTAACCCACATGCAGAGGGTATACTCAAAAATGAGTTAACACCTGCTGAGCAAATAAAAAAGAATTTGTGTACACACACACACACACACACACACAGCTGATGGACTTACATAGATTAAATTATGACGCAGATTGACTTCCTTAATTGCTCCCCGGCCCATGAAGAATGCATCCGTTGTAAGCATGAGGCAACGACACTGAGTCCTCAACACTGGCCCTTGGGAAAGGATTCATAGTTTCTTCAATAATACATAACAAGGCAAATCATGCAAAAGACATTCCCATATCATTGCTTTAGTGATGCAGCGGAGTTCCCTGGAAAAATAATTATCTCAATATATCCTGGATGAGAGGCAGGTCTAAATGTTACAAACCACACCCACCTTTAACCACCTTATAGTTTTACAACAAGCAGTCTTTCAACTCAAGTTTAATATGTAGCGTTCATTCATGAATCAAATAATATTATAGTTTATTAGTAGATATGGAGAGATGTATATTACTTATTCTTTTCATAGTCGAAGGTAAAGCACACTTAACATATCAGATTTAAATGTGTTCAACTTTCACCTATACATTAGATAAATACTGATTTGAGATGGTATTTAATATTTTTTTATTATTTTTGATGCTAATTTACTTTTCTGTTCTCCTGCAGGTGTATTTGCTGATAGCATTAAACCAGACAAAAATACAAATATACTCAAGACTGAAGGAGAATCTGTGACACTGAGCTGCACATATGAAGCAAGCAGCCTCTATGTTTATCTTTACTGGTACAGACAGCATAACAGTGAACCTCGGTTTATACTGCGGAAAGGAGCTCGATCATACAGTGGATATGATGATATACCAGACCCACGGTTTAAGTCAACAACATTACAATCATCCACTGAACTCATTATTGACAGTGTAACTCTGTCAGATTCAGCTTTATATTACTGTGCTCTGAGAGTTGAAGCCCAGTGATACAAAATACCTGAGAAGCTTTACAAAAACTTACACACAGTTATTGCTTTGAACAATTTTTAATAAAACCACAGTCGTTCTTTATGTGAACCACACAACTCTTAAACATGACAGAATACAGTAACACCTGCTAAAAGTTTAATCAAAGGATAAAAGTGAACATGTGCAGTTGTTGTACTGAGGTGTATGTAAGCAAATGAGCGGATGAAATGCAAACACTGATCACAATGATGGTGGTTTGTTGTAATTGAAACTCAATTGTGCTGTCAAGTATTTCTTCTTTCTCTCCTTCTCTCTGCACTAAATTGCAGTGCCGTGGTTGGATAATGCAGATAAAGGGGGCAGTATGATTGTAATTCGCCTTGCTACCTACATCACAAAACAGGCGATATCTGAACGACCTAATTTTTCACATGCTTGCAGAAAATGGCTTACCCGAAGAAAGTAACTGGGTTGACCTTTTTCACGTTTTCTAGATTGATAGAAGCACTGGGGACCCAATTATAGCACTTAAACATGGAAAAAGTCCATATTACTATGGAAATACTATGAATTGTCTGTTTAAGAAAAAAAACTTTAAATTTATGTAATCTTTCATTACGATTGGTATCTGTAATTTTAATGGTAAAACATTAAATTAAGGAAAATATCTGTAAAACAACAAAAAAATAAAACAGACAAATGCTGTAAAAATATACAGACAATTGCCTGTAAAATTAATTTTTTTACAGTGCAGTTAGTCTGAGGCTAGGATAAGATCTGTCCAGGAAACCGCCCCCTAGCTTTATAAGCGCAGATGATAAGTGTTCATTTTTGTCACATTACCACTAGGGAGAGAAATCTTACCATGAACAATCAGATTAAACATTATTAGAATCACAAACATCTCATTATATTTTGTCAACATGGAGACACAGACGACTCTCCTCGTGATTCTCACTGTAGTTTCAGGTAAATATACTTTCATCACATTGCAATGTAGTAGACTGAACTGTTATATAATATATTTAAAGGACTGAATATGTTTGATTAAAATAACTCAGTTTGCAGTATGTGATACAAAATATGCTGAGTTTTATTTCAGGTGCATTTGCTGATAAAATTGGACCAAGAGAAGAAGAAACAAATATAATCAGACGTGAAGGAGAATCTGTGAGACTGAGCTGCACATTTGAGACAACCAGCAGTAATATTTGGCTTTACTGGTACAGACAGCATCCTAACAGTGAACCTCAGTTTATACTGCTGAAAGGAGCTCGATCACAGAGCTCAGCTCAGCGTACAGCAGACAATCGGTTTAAGTCAACAACAACTCAGTCAACCACTGAACTCACTACTGACAGTTTAACTCTGTCAGATTCAGCTTTATATTACTGTGCTCTGAGAGATGTAGCCCAGTGATACAAAAAGCCTGAGAGTCTTTACAAAAACTTAATGTGCTTTAAACTGTCTTTAATCAAACCACATCAAACCACTATTCGTTTTTGTAAATCATCGCTTTAGAAATAAGAGTATGTGGTCACACCTGTGAATTTGAGAGATTATAAGGTAAACATGGTGTGTGAGATTGTTATTTAAGATTCAGGAGTAACATCCCCAGCTGATCCTCCAGTTTTTGGAATCTCCATCAATCCCAGAAAAGATGAAAATCATGTGGATCTGAAGATCTCATCTGTTAAAGTCACAGACTCTGCTTTGTATTACTGTGCCATGAGGCCCACAGTGACAGGAAACACAAGAAACAGTGTTCAAAAACCCATATATAAAATGTAAGTTTTATACAACCGCAAATCAGAAATAATTGGGATACTGTAGAAATTGTGAGTAAAAAAGGAATGGTATAATTAACTAATCTCATAAACTTATATTTTATTTACAATAGAATATAAATAACATATCAAATGTTGAAAGTGAGATATTTTGAAATGTCATGCCAAATATGGCTCATTTTGGATTTCATGAGAGCTACACATTCCAAAAAAAGTTGGGACAGGTAGCAATAAGAGGCCAGAAAAGTTAAATGTACATATAAGGAAATGCTTAAGGACTAATGTGCAACTGATTAGGTCAATTGGCAACATGATTGGGTATAAAAAAGCCTCTCAAAGTGGCAGTGTCTCTGAGAGGTCTAGATGGGCAGAGAATCACCAATTTCCCCAATGGTGCGGTGAAAAATAGTTTTGTGAGTTTCTCAAAGAAAAATTGCAAAGAGTTTGAAGTTATCATCATCTACAGTGCATAATAACATCCAAAGATTCAGAGAATCTGAAACAATCTATGTGCGTAAGGGTCAAGGCTGGAAAACCATACTTGATGCCCGTGATCTTCGGGCCCTTAGACGGCACTGCATCACATACAGGAATGCTACTGTAATGGAAATCATAACATGGGCTCTGGAATACTTCCAGAAAACATTGTCGGTAAACACAATCCACCGTGCCATTCACCGTTGCCAGCTAAAACTCTATAGGATAAACAAGGAGCCATATCTTAACAAGACCCAGAAGCGCAGGCGTTTTCTCTGGGCCAAGGATCATTTAAAATGGACTTTGGCAAAGTGGAAAACTGTTCTGTGGTCAGACGAATCAAAATTTGAAGCTCTTTTTGGAAAACTGGGACGCCATTTCATTTGGACAAAAGAGGACAATGACAACCCAAGTTGTTATTAGCGTTCATTTCAGAAACCTGCATCTCTGATGGTTTGGGGTTGCATGAGTGCAAGTGGCATGGGCAGCTTAAACGCCTGGAAAGCAGAGGTGTCAAATCCATGTGCCAGGAGTAAAAGTCCTCCCCAGTATTTTGTTCCAATCACCTGGATTTGCTAATTAGCACAGTTTTTCAGAAGGAGGTGACCTCCTGGCTCGTTGGTGTTTTAAGTCCTCAACCAAGCCTTCAAGACAGCGCTGTCTGGAAGGCACTCCCCATGCCCCGAGCGTTTCAGCCAATCACAGCACTGGTGCTAGATATTGAGCCTTCCACCAGCTTCTGGCAGTTTGAGCTCACCGTTGGTCAGGTGAGTAGCTCAGATATGGTAAGATAGGAATGTGACTGTGTTTAAAATTCAGCTCGAAATGTTTCGAGTGTTTAAGGGACGTGTTGCCATGTTTTCACGTGTCTGTGGCACATTTTTTTTCATGCTAGTTTCACGTAGTGGTTGGTCAATTGATTTTCCTAATTTCTTACCATTGTTGCTTGTGATTGGGGTTAGAACAACTTTCTGTTACATAAAATGACATCCTCACCTTAACCCGCGGGAACCGTTTAAAATTCTGACAAATAAACCAATGCTTAAAACGCTCGGGGCATGGGGAGTGCCTTCCAGACAGCGCTGCCTTGAAGGCTTGGTTGAGGACTTAAAACACCAACGAGCCAGGAGGTCACCTCCTGCTGAAAAACTGTGCTAAGCAAATCCAGGTGATTAGAACAAAATCCTGGGGAGGACTTTTACTCCTGGCACATGGATTTGACACCTCTGGTTAAAAAAAAAAAAAAAAATCTCTCTCTCTCTCTCTCTCTCTCTCTCTCTCTCTCTCTCTATCGTTCAATAATTGAAGTGAAGTGACGTGAACTTCACTCTTGCTCCCACGCTTGCTCTCGCTGGATAATTGTTACATGTACATTCTCTAAAACAATGTCATCACCATTACAAACAGTTGTTTTTACAAAGCATTGTTTTGAAGTAGGACCATAATGATCAAACAAACCAAATTCACTTTATTTTTTGTCGTTTCTACCGCTCATTTTTGAGAATTTAAAAGATTCTGATGTTTTATTGAACATGTATTGTCACCATCATGGTGATCAGTGTTTCCTTTAGTTGGGTAGTTTGACTCTTTGCTTTTATATTGTAGTTTGTGTGCTTGATGATGGTGTTTTTTAAAACACATTATTATGGCACAAAGTGTTTGTTGACAATGCTTGTGGTTTCCTGTTAATTAAGTCAAAAAGTCAAACTACCCAACTAAAGGAATCACTGATCGTCATTATGGTGACAAAAGATTTTCAATGAAACGTCAGCATATACATCTCTGTTAATGAGAGAGAGAGAGAGAGAGAGAGAGAGAGAGAGAGAGAGAGAGAGAGAGAGACAGCATTTTAGGTGGAACTTTATCTATGAGCAGTGCTATGTTTTTGAACACACATTCATATATAAAGATAACATTATTTTAACAGCTTAACAAAATATTCTACAAAAATACAAGTGATGTTTATGTTTTTTGACTCAGAACTCATATACCAAATTTGTATAAATTATTTTTGTTTTGATTTCCCGAACCTCTTTTGGACGTCTACCTGACGTCCAAAAGGGGTCATAATCAGACGTCCAGATACTGTACCAGAACTGCACGTTGTATAGACATACAGATAAGAGCCTGGACCAACCGACCTAATATAGACATGATCTGCACGTCGAGCGGACATCTCATGTTTGGTGGGATATGCCCTCATTCAGACATCGTCTCTTTCAGGGAAGACCTTGCCGTTTCCAACATGACAATGCCAGACCACATACTGCATCAATTACAACATCAAGACTGCATATAAGAAGGATCTGAGTACTGAAAGGGCCAGCCTGCAGTCCAGATCTGTCACCCACAGAAAACATTCAGCGCATCATAAAGAGAAAAATGCGACAAAGAAGACCTAAGACAGTTGAGCAATAGAAGTCTGTTTTAGACAAGAATGGGACAACATTCCTATTCCTAAACATTGGTCCTCCTCCAGCTGTTCCTTTATATGTACATTTAACTTTTCTGGCCTCTTATTGCTACCTGTCCCAACTTTTTTTGGAATGTGTAGCTCTCATGAAATCCAAAATGAGCCAATATTTGGCATGACAATTCAAAATTTCTCACTTTCTACATTTGATATGTTATCTATATTCTATAAAATATAAGTTTAAGAGATTTGTAAATTATTCCATTCCTATTTTTACTCACAATTTCTACAATGTCCCAACTTTTTCTGATTTGGGGTTGTAGGTAAAAACCATGATCAGAGGTTGCGCTTCATCAGCTCATTTGCATTTTAAAGGACACACCCAAAACGGCACATTTTTGCACACACCAACAAAGTGTCAATTTTAACATGTTATAATAAATTATCTAGATGGTATTTTGAGCTAAAACTTCACATATGTGCTCTGGGGACACAAAAGATTTATTTGACATCTTAAAAAAATTCTTGTGCCATGGCCCCTTTAAGTGACATTAACTAATTTCGCAAAACAGACACCGTTTTAACCAAAAAACATTTATTTATTTTCCAAAACAGTTGCGAGAAGGAAACTTCTTTCACCAATGAGAAACCTTTCGACACGTCCCCTACCTTTTGACATGCCCTTTCATGGCACTGCCATTACTCCAAGCTGCAGCTACCCAATGTCGTAATTTCCCCGTGTCATAATTTCCAGGTGATGACTGTATGCCCTACATGTGTTTTTAAACACATGTTCCCATATGTGAAATAATTATTAAGAGACTTCAAACAACACAAAGAGACTAATGTAACTTTAGACTGTATAAACAGGTTCACATATAAATTTGTAAAATTCCACTTCAATTTAGTTTTGAGCTTGGATCAGCAGAAAACTCATTACATTAAATTTGTCATAATGCATCTATAATTTTTTCTCTAAACCTGACTGTAGTCATTTCACTATGTTTAAGCATATAGTTTTTTTTTAGTTTCTGGCTATGTAAGATCTACATACTTGCTGTTTTATGGGCATTTTTATCCAAATTATAACTTTACAATCTGCCATTTGTCCCCCTTATTTATAAAATTCCATTACCTTTCTGTAATTCACAAAGTCTGTTTTGATATTAGGCTGCTTTAGCAAATGCTTCTTATTTTCAAGAGATTTATGCTGCTGATTCTTATAACAGTATCAGGTAATTTTTTTGTCTTAACCGGAAAATTATGCAAAGTGTAAGTGATAACATTAAATTCCCAGGTGTTAAATTAGTTTACTGTTATTAAAAATATAATATTCTTAAAGTTGTTTAATATGATTAGAATCAACGATCATTTATCCTGCAGGTATTAAAATTATTATTATTATTAATTATTATTAGTGAATACAATCACTATAGTAAGGTTGTAATTGATGTACTGCTGGTTACATTATTTTATTAAACTATATGTAGTTTAAATGAGCATATAATGAGATGAGTGCCATGGCTATACTTTTGACACGTTTATTGTCTTCTAGCACATTTATTCATCTCTCTCTCTCTCTCTCTCTCTCTCTCTCTCTCTCTCTCTCTGCAATGTCTAATGACCTGCGCATTCTCGAGGACGTTCTTAAGTTGTGTTTGACTTGACGCGAAGCTGCTAGACCTCGGAAGATAATGCGCATGGTATTAAATAAGAAAGAGAAGAAGAGCGGTAAAAACGGCAATTTCGTACTCAAAGCATGAATCCTACCTTTCATACACAGCAAAATCCCCAGTGTTAAATTAACACTGCTCGGTGTTTATAATCCACATCAAGATTGGTGTTAAAAAAACACTAAATCAGTGTTAAAGTTAATAAGATAATGAAGTGATTGAGTCATTAATAGTGAACACCTGCTGGTCATTCCGTGTCAAATCAACTCAATTTTGGAATTGTTCCTGTCTTAAAATTTTTATTTTGTTGACTCTTTTTCTGGAGAAAGTAATACTAAAATGAGGAAGAAAGCCAAATTATTAAATGCAATAGATGAAATCACCATAGTTAAAAGAACACTAACATCATCTCTGTTAACATTACAACTTGCTTGCAGAGTTACATGGGTGATAGTCTTGAAATTTAGTGTCAGTTTTTTTTTGCTAAATGTGGCAGTGTTTATAAAACACATATGTTAAAGCAGAGGAAGATGAGAGAAATTAAGTCTATAACTAACACTATGTTAATTAGTATAAAACTTGGGAGTCAATGACAACGTAAAAAAAATTATCACTAAATATAAGTGTTTGTTTTATGTTCTGCCAAACCTGTGAAGCTCCAATGAAATCCAACAGTGCTGTAAATGTCCACATACCCTGAAGAGTTAAATATTGTTTACCCAAATCTAATCTGTGGTGTAAGAAAGACACACTGAGACATCAACAATCAGCCTATAAAACACAATCATGGTGACAATTAACAACAAAGCTTCATGCCGCAATGCATGCTGGGTACCAGGATTGTAGAAAACTCATTCATAAATCCCATCATGCATTGCAACATGACAAAAATTTAGCAACTTTCTTGCCATTAACTGTCACCATTGTTGAGATTTGTATCAGAAATCATGAAGTCTCTCTTAAGCAAAAAAACAACAACAACAACCACACTAAAGCATTAGTAGTCTCGTTCAATACAATGTCATTTGCATAGAGCTTTTCTATATGTCTGTTTCTTCATATTAAATTTGTGATCAAATGGTTCAATGATTAGTAGAGTAGAAAATAATAAAAATAAACTGAGAAGGTCTGGAAGGTTTTCCCTCTACATGAAGCAATGAACAAGTGTCTTACTAAAACATTGTTGCTATTGCTAAAAGAGGAGAGAGAGGAGATCAGTGAAGGTCAACGGACAAATGCCTAACTACAGGAAACGTTAATCACAATAATGGTGACTTCAAATGAACCCAAAACAAACACAAACTTAAGATTTAATGTGATACATTCTGTGATTACATCAAGTAAGAAAGAAGATTTGTCTACTAAATCACGCGTGTGGATGCTGGAATAGTTGAGCACTTGTATTTTTGATCTGACAGCTGTTTAGAAGTTAAACTTATCCATTTAGAAAATAACTCTGCAAGTTATTATTTTATTTTTCAAACAGAGATGCTGATAGAGAGGCAAATGTGAAAGATTGCAGCTTTTGGAGGCGAGTCATCAAATTAAAAATGTAGAGACAGGGACATTTCCAAATTTTAATTGATTTGACACAGAATGACCAGCAGGTGTTTACCATTAAGTCTTAATCATCACTTCATTATCTCATTAACTTTAACACTGATTCAGAGTTATATTTTTAACACCAGTCTTTTTTAACACCGATCTTGGTGTGGATTATATAAACACCAAATAGTGTTGATTTAACACTGGTAGAGTTAATTTAACACTGGGGATTTTCCTGTGTAGGAATGAAACACTCGCTTCGCGTCAGTGGAAGTGATCGCTTAAATATGACCAGGGTTTTTTTTCATAAGATTTGAACTGACTATATAGATTTGAACTATATAGTCTGCATTAGCGAGCGCCTGTCTCGTCCGTTTCCATGGTTCTTCACAGCAAAATCCCCAGTGTTAAATTAACACTGCTCGGTGTTTATATAATCCACACCAAGATTGGTG
This sequence comes from Paramisgurnus dabryanus, assembly GCF_030506205.2. Classification (NCBI taxonomy): domain Eukaryota; kingdom Metazoa; phylum Chordata; class Actinopteri; order Cypriniformes; family Cobitidae; genus Paramisgurnus; species Paramisgurnus dabryanus. The sequence goes on along the minus strand of NC_133342.1, from coordinate 33,236,545 downwards.
TTAAAAAAACACTAAATCAGTGTTAAAGTTAATAAGATAATGAAGTGATTGAGTCATTAATAGTGAACACCTGCTGGTCATTCCATGTCAAATCAACTCAATTTTGGAATGGTTCCTGTCTTTAAATTTTTATTTAGTTGACTCTTTTTCTGGAGAAAGTAATACTAAAATGAGAAAGAAAGCCAAATTATTAAATGCAATAGATGAAATCACCATAGTTAAATGAACACTATCATCATCTCTGTTTGAAAACTAAAATTACAACTTGCTTGCAGAGTTACATGGATGATAGGTTTAACTTCTAAAGAACTGCTGTAAATCTGGTTAATAAAGTAAGTCACCATTGCTCCGATTAGTGTTTCCTTTAGTTGGGTACTTGGGTCTTGAAGTTTAGTGTTAGTTTTCCTCTGCTCATTGTGGCAGTGTGTTTAGAAAACACATCTGTTAAAGCAGAGGAAGATGAGAGAAATGAAGTCTATAACTGTTACTATGTTAATTATTATGAAAGTACAAGTCTTGGGATTCAATGATATCATAAAAAAGTAATCACTGAATATAAGTTTTTAATTTATGTTCTGCCAACCCTGTGAGGCTTCCATGAAATCCAATAGTGCTGTAAAAGTCCACATACCCTGAAGAGTTAAATATTGTTTTCCCAAATCTAATCTGTGGTGGAAGTCAGACACCCGTGACTTCAACAATCAGCCTATAAAACACAATCATGGTGACAAACAACAACAAAGCTTCATGCCGCAATGCATGCTGGGTACCAGGATTGTAGAAAACTCATTCATAAATCCCATCATGCATTGCAACATGACAAAAATTTAGCAACTTTCTTACCATTAACAGTCACCATTGTCGAGATTTGTATCAGAAATCATGAAGTCTCTCTTAAGCAAAAAACAAAACAACAAAAACAACACATTAAAGCATATACGGCAGTCTCATTCAATGTCATTTGCATACTGTAGAGTTTTTTTATGCCTGTTTCTTCATAATTAATTTGTGATCAAATGTTTCAATGATTTGTAGAGTAGAATATAATAAAAATAAACTGAGAAGGTCTGGAAGGTTTTCCCTTTACATGAAGCAATGAACAAGTGATCTTACTAAAACATTGTTGCTATTGCTAAAAGAGCAGAGCTAGATCAGTGAAGGTCAAGGGACAAATGCCTAACTAAAGGAAACACTAATCACAGTAATGGTGACTTCAAATGAACTCTTAACAAACACAAACTTAAGATTTAATGTGATACATTTTGTGATAAATGTCTATTTGACTTGTGAGACATCACATCAGAGAGAATATTTGTCTACTAAATCACGCGTGTGGATACTGGAATAGTTGAGCACTTGTATTTTGTTCTGACAGCTGTTTAGAAGTTAAACTTATCCATTTAGAAAATAACTCTGCAAGTTATCATTTTATTTTTCAAACAGAGATGCTGATAGAGAGGCAAACGTGAAAGATTGCAGCTTTTGGAGGCATACACCCAACAGTATTCATCTATTGCATTTAATAATTTGTCTTTCTTTATTATTTTAGTATTTTCTCCAGAAAACGAGTCATCAAAATAAAAATTTAGAGACAGGAAAATGTCCAAAATGTAATTGATTTGAATGACCAGCAGGTGTTCACCATTAATGTCTTAATCATCACTTCATTATCTCATTAACTTTAACACTGATTCAGAGTTATATTTTTAACACCAGTCTTTTTTAACACCGATCTTGGTGTGGATTATATAAACACCAAATAGTGTTGATTTAACACTGGTAGAGTTAATTTAAAGGGGACATATTATGAGATTTTTTTTAAGATGTAAACTAAGTCTAAAATAGGTCTGAGCAAAAGTGTGCCGTTTTGGGTGTGTCATTTAAAATGCAAATGAGCGGATGAAGTGCAACCACTGATCACAATGATGGTGGTTTGTTGCAATTGAAACTCAATTGTGCTGTGAAATATTTTATCTCTCTCTTTCTCTCCATACTAAATGGTTGTGCTGTGGTTGGATAGTGCAGATAAAGGGGGCGGTATTACCTTATTCTGACATCACAATAAGGGCCAAATTACAATGACCTATTTTTTCACATGCTTGCAGAAAATGGTTTACCAAAACTAAGTTATTGGGTTGATCTTTTTAACATTTTCTAGGTTGATAGAAGCACTGGGCACACAATTATAGCACTTAAACATGGAAAAAGTCAGATTTTCATAATATGTCCCCTTTAACACTGGGGATTTTCCTGTGTTTTTGCACGTTCCCCCGCCCATCAATCATCCGTCTTCATCACTTTGCTTTTTTATATTTTTTACTCAGTAACGGATATGATTTAAAATGTAGCGAAGTACAATACTTTAAACAAAAGATACTTAAGTAAAAGTAAAAGTACAAATTTTAAAAACTACTCAAAAAAGTAAAAGTACACAAAAAAACTACTCAATTACAGTAACGTGAGTAAATGTAATTTGTTACTTTCCACCTCTGATAATTTATTATAGCATGTTAAAATGTAAATAAGCGGACGACATGCAAACACTGATCAATGATGGTGGTTTGTTGCAATTGAAACTCAAGTGATGTGAATTATTTTTCTCTCTCTCTCTTTCTGTCTGCACTAAATGGCTATGCTGTGTTTGGATAGTGCAGATTAAGGGGCGGTATTATTATAATAAGATCTCCTTATGAGATTATGAGAATAGACAAATCTCAATGACCTAAATTTTTACATGCTTGCAGAGAATGGTTTACCAAAAAAAAGTTACTGGGTTGATCTTTTTCAAATTTTCTAGGTTGATAGAAGCACTGGGAATCCAGTTATAGCACTTAAACATGAAAAAAGTCAGATTTTCATGCCAGTGTTTGCACTTCATCCGCTCATTTGCATTTTAAACGACACACCCAAAAACGGCAGACTTTTGCTCAATTCTACAAAGTGGCACTTTTAACATATTATAATTAATTATCTGTGGAGTAGTTTGAGCTAAAACACTCTGGTGAAACCAAATATTTATTTTACACCTTAAAAAAAAAATCATAATATGACCCCTTTAAAATTAATTAATGTTTCTAATTATTTGTCTTTAAAACACAACTTTGGTTTAGGTTCGATAAAGGTGTACTTGAGCCTTACTGGTAGGGCTGTGGGGGTACTTAGGGCTAAAAAGGTTGAGAACCACTGGTTTAAATGACTTAATATCACAAATGATCTAAAAGTTTTAAATTAACTCAAGAAAAACTCAACACATACAACATCTTCACCACTAGGGGGAAGCATCGCATGAATTCAGACATGAGGCTGCAACATTGCTGAAAAATCAAGAGATAAACAGAGACTCACATCAGATCATATAACCTCTCTTTCTCACTCTGACTCTCTGTGTGTTTTACTCACATCAACAATGACACGGTGGATGATTATTGCTCTTTTCTTCACTGCTCATCATTCTGGTAAGAACATTCATTATTTACATTTATCTGTTTAATTACACCTGTGATAAATAAAATGATGATGTAATCCTAATATAAACAAAGATCATCATGAATGTTGTTTCACATTTAATTTCAGGATGTAACTCTCAGGACAGTGTTGACCAGAATACAGGATTTCAAACAGCTCATGAAGGAGCAGCTGTAACAATCTCTTGTACATATAAAACCACTGATTCATCCCCAACTCTCTTCTGGTACCAACAAAAAGTCAATGGATTCCCAAAGTACATGCTGAGCAGATATAGTAATGATGACAAAGAATTCAAAGATAGATTTAATTCAAATATTGACACATCTTCAAAATCATTTCCATTGATAATTCAGGATCTTCATGTGTCTGACTCTGCTGTGTATTACTGTGCTCTGCGGCCCACAGTCACTAAAACACATTCAACACTCATACAAAAACCTTGAGCAGCTAAATCTCTAAACATAACTGCACTAGCATTAGTAAGCTTAACTGCTTAAGCTGCAGGTCGCTGGTTTAATCTTCATATGAACTTGTCACAGGAGTGACGATCTTTTAGGCGGAACCAAAAATCGGGAAAGTTTGGTTCCGCCCGGATGTTTCCGCCCGGACCGGTAAGAGAAAACACCGGACATCCGGTAGCGTCGCGAACGCTGTAATCAGCCGAATTACATACAGCTGAGAGTCGTTAAGAGGAGCGCCGGGTGATTGGACGAAGGCAACATTCAGGAGAGTATTTTAGAGCAGTTTAAACCACAGTTGGGGAGCTTATTATTCCTGTTGTTGGAGTGTATCGTAGCGTTGAGTTGGGCTCACCGGGTACGCTAATTTGGATTGCTGTATTTGCTCTCTCTCTCATTTGGATTAAAGACTTACATTGATGAAGATACCGAAGACCTTATAGGTAGAAGAATTAAATGAACACTGACCTTGGATGAAAGACACGAAGGAAGGAAAGACGCACCATTGTGAGTATACGGTTGTGGGAAAAGGGTGTTGGTGGCTGAAAACCACCCTGTCTATGCATCTGGAGCCTTAGCAGTGTGAGATCAACCTTGGGGAACGTGGGACGAAGAAAGTGCAGCAGTTGTGAGTAACGGAGTCTCCTTATGGAAGTGTTGTGCATGTATTTGACCTGTATATCTCTTTGAGTGTTTCCGAAAGAGAGTGGGTGGCCCTACCCCTGAACCAGCGCGGTGGGTGAGCCGAAGAGTTTTTGTGCTGAAACAGCTCCGGTGACGAAAACGAACACTAGGCCGAGTTACCATCTCCATATTTTCGTCCAGAGCGAAGTAAAGGAAGACGGGCGTCTATTTGTGTGCACTGAGCGTGGAGGGTGAGTCTTGGATATAGAAATTTTCACTTGAAGTGGTGCTGTGTAATGCTGTGTATTGCAGTGAGATTGCTGTTGTCTTGTCTGACGTACCCCCGCCTCCAGTCACTCGTTCCTGAGACGACGAAGAGGAAGAACGGTCCTAGAGTAAGACCTGTACATGAATATGCTGTGAGTGTGTTTCAGCCTTAAAATCACGGAGCGGCATCTCGAAGTATTTTCCCAGCCAAACGCTTGGCGGACTGGAGTTTAGGAGTGGCGGTGAAGAACTGTGCTATCGACGGTGTGTGAGTATTACCTATAATATTGTTACCTTACCTGTGTCTGTTTATCATCACAGAGCTTGAGGCGAAGGAGATCCGTCGGCCCGAGGTCTCGACGAAAGGGCGCCCCGGTCCAGTTTTCGATTGACCAACGGGTCTCGAGGAAAGGGCAGCGCTCGACCCGGTGTGCCGGCGTGACCTTCTCGCCCCTCTGTAGACCAACGAGCTCGCCGAGAGGGTTTTGGCCCCCGGCGGCACAGAGGAAACCACTGTCCAGTTGACGCAACGTGTAGCCCGCTATCGTAAGTCCGCCACCCTGCTGAATAAAATATGACCTGTTAAAATTGCTAAACCAACAGGGAAGAGGAGTGTGTTGTGAGAGCTGTGCAGAGAGCCATATCTACCTAAAGCTGTAGTCCGCACAGAGGTGAGAGAACCATTGGAAACCGATTCACAGTGCCTTTGTGTCCCAGCAGTCATCTGTAGAGAGAGCCAGCGTGAACGCTGAGTCATCTGTGGAGAGAGAGAGCCAGCGTGAACGCTGAGATATCGAACTGTGAAGAGAGCCATACCTACCCAAAGCTGTAGTCAGCGCAGAGGTGAGAGAACCATTGGAAACCGATTCATTGTGCCTTTGTGTCCCAGCAGTCATCTGTAGAGAGAGCCAGCGTGAACGCTGAGTCATCTGTGGAGAGAGAGAGCCAGCGTGAAACGCTGAGATATCGAACTGTGAAGAAAGCCATACCTACCCAAAGCTGTAGTCAGCGCAGAGGTGAGAGAAACCATTGGAAACCGATTCACAGTGCCTTTGTGTTCCAGCAGTCATCTGTGGAGGAGTAGAGAGAACCAGTGTGAGTGCTAAAGGAACGAGCAAGGGAGGAAACCCATACTTACCAAAAGCTGCAGTCGGTGAAGAGGTGAGAGAACTCTTTGAGGTCGATCCACCGTGTCTTCGTGTCCCGGCTGTAATCTGTGGAGGAAGAGAGAACAGGGAAGGAGAGTGAGTCGACAAGCAAGGAGCTGTGTGAGATAGGCGGTGAACCGCCTCGAGCTAGCTACAGGTACACGGATAAGAAAAAGTCTATACCAACACTGATTTTGATCTATCTTGCCTCCAGGAAGGAAGAGGAGCGCGCCACGGGCAGAGGGAACCAGAGGCGGGAGCCCGTTCCCCGACGCAACCTCCACCCCCTGTCACTCACTTGCTCGTGGTCCCCCCCTGGAGGGCAGAGCCGGACATTAGTTTTTAATTCCCCTTTCCCCAATTCCCAGTACTTTTTAAATATTTAAATAAAGAATATTTTTTTATACTTACCTGTTCCTCGTTGTTGTTTGGTCATTGGGTTGGTTTTGGGGACCTCCTCGAGGTGGAAATTGAGAAGGGGCGTGGCTTAACCACTAGCAGCCAGCCCCTGGCTTGTGACAAACTGAAACATGAACTGTCATCATTGAAATAAAACTTTGCCCACAAAAGGCCTTAAATCTTAAATGAGATACAGCAAATAGCAGTTTTATGATTACCAGTGTGATTAGATAATCCAACCATACCAGATAATGTGAGGAGTCATAATTTGGCAGGAGTCATTTTCAGCACTTCACTGGTATAGGAATCTAAAAATCAAACAAGCAGTGAGGTTTACACAGTGCACATCTTTCACATAAGGCTGTCCTTCATCATGCTTACAAAGTCATTTATGAAACCCTATTTTATTATAGTCAGAAATGGAGCAAGGAAGACTGGATAAAAATGCAACAATGAAAACTATCCAGACACAGGGACACCCACAGAAATAATACAAAATCAAGGAGACATGGGGGTATATATATACATATGAGGCGTTTATCAATGTCAAGGTTACTTCCTTGGCAGGACTAGTCCTTACAAGTCACTTCCTTCAAAGGCTAGGCGAGGCTCCTCTTAAGCATTCGGAGAACACGTTAATGGAACAGGCTAGCAAGTGCACGTCATTGCGTGAGTGAAAGGTGTGCTTTCAGTGCTGCGCGCATAGGATTGTGGGTGATTTCAGCACGTGAAGGATACACACACGCATCCTTTCCTGTATATGGGATATTTCTCGAACGAAGGACTCAGTCTTAGGCTGAAATTTCAAGGACCCTCGACATTGGAACAGTCCTTCGACGGACGTCGATGACGTAGCATCCACAAAATTCTTGCTTCCGAGGATCTTTCCTTGACATTGAGAAACAGCTATGACTAATCAAGAAGAACAAGACACAGATGAACACAATTAGGGTGTGGTCAGGAGTACAACTACAAACTGACTACACTGGCTGTGTCCCAAATGGCGCACCTCATGTGGACTTACAATGGCTCCCTTATCATAGGGTGTCCCATTGGCATTTTAGGTTTCAAAGGGGTGCTCAAGTGCACAGCAGACTTCTTCCTGGCAGTCAAAGCGATGTTACATCACAAAAGTGTGGACTTGGAGGAACACCGTGAATGTTTTAGGGTGGCTGACAGACAAACTAAAAGTCCGCAGAATAAATGACAAATACAACACCACAAAAACAAATTCATAACATTAGTAGGTGCTCTGTACAGTTCATATGAATGAACAAAATGTATTAGTTTATTAGCTTCTGGTCTTGAGTGTTAAGGTTTTTGTACTGCTTTAATTAAAAATATTAAGGTGTCTTTGTTTCTTTTCATGTGAAAATGTGAATTACTTTAACATAAACTGTAAATGTCAATATCACCCTTAACCTGAGGATGGCAATATCTACACATATATGGCAACACCTAAAACTGAAGCCTTGACTGAAACTCATCAGTTGTTAAACATTATCATGACATCAGTCAACATGACAATCAGCAAACAATCTGTCTCCTACAGCTGAGCACTCGCATTTTCATTTTAATCAAAGATGACTTATAGACTGTTTATTTTATTCATTTTTATTTTTAATTCCTATGGTAAGCAATAAAAAAATCCTTCATGAAATCTTTTCTTGCTGTACGTTTTCATTATTTTTATTTAAATGTAATTGATTGTGTGACTGAGCTCTTTTATATTACAGGATCATTTGGCAAAGACGCTGTCAATCAACCAAAGGAGGACAGAACTGCCATTGAAGGAGAGAAGATTACTCTGAACTGTGAATATGAATCACTTCAAGATGATCCATATCTTTACTGGTACATTCAACGCTCAAACAACCTCCCTGAATATATACTGATGAGATACAAGTTTGGATCAAGCAACAGTTCTGATTTTAAAGACAGATTTGATGCCAAATTGGACACAAAATCAGTTCGTCTGATAATTCAGGATCTTCGTGTGTCTGACTCTGCTGTGTATTACTGTGCTCTGAAGCCCACTGTGACTAAAACACATTCAACACTCATACAACAACACTGTGATCAAACAATCAAATGCATCTTCATCACAAACAACTGCAGATATAAAATGCCAAAGAGATTTTACAAAAACTTAAACATAAAAGGTAAATAGCAGGAAACTAAATGTAACAAAATGCTGTAAATTGATGTAATCTAAATGACCTCAAACCACAGTAATATCTCATTTAACCCACATGCAGAGGGTATACTAAAAAATGTGTTAACACCTGCTGAGCAAATAAAAATAATAAGAATTTGTGTACACACACACACACACACACGCACGCACGCACGCACGCACGCACGCACGCACGCACGCACGCACACACACACACACACACACACACACACACAGCTGATGGTTTTACATAGATTAATTTATGACGCAGATTGAATCCTTAATTGCTCCCCGGCCCATGAAGAATGCATCCGTCGTAAGCATGAGGCATTGACACTGAGTCCTCAACACTGGCCCTTGGGAAAGGATTCATAGTTTCTTCAATAATACATAACAAGGCAAATCATGCAAAAGGCAATCCCATATCATTGCTTCAGTGATGCAGCGGAGTTCCCTGGAAAAATAATTATCTCAATATATCCTGGATGAGAGGCAGGTCTAAATGTTACAAACCACACCCACCTTTAACCACCTTATAGTTTTACAACAAGCAGTCTTTCAACTCAAGTTTATGTAGCGTTCATTCATGAATCAAGTAATAATATAGTTTATTAGTAGATATGGAGAGATGTATATTACTTATTCTTTTCAAAGTCGAAGGTAAAGCACACTTTACATATCAGATTTAAATGTGTTCAGCTTTCACCTATATATTAGATAAATACTGATTTGAGATGGTATTTAATATTTTTATTATTTTTGATGCTAATTTACTTTTCTGTTCTCCTGCAGGTGTATTTGCTGATAGCATTAAACCAGACAAGGATACTAATATACTCAAGACTGAAGGAGAATCTGTGACACTGAGCTGCACATATGAAGCAAGCAGCCTCTATGTTTATCTTTACTGGTACAGACAGCATAACAGTGAACCTCAGTTTATACTGCGGAAAGGAGCTCGATCAAACAGTGGTGATGATGATATACCAGACCCACGGTTTAAGTCAACAACATTACAATCATCCACTGAACTCATTATTGACAGTGTAACTCTGTCAGATTCAGCTTTATATTACTGTGCTCTGAGAGTTGAAGCCCAGTGATACAAAATACCTGAGAGGCTTTACAAAAACTCACACACAGTTATTGCTTTGAACAATTTTTAATAAAACCACAGTCGTTCTTTATGTGAACCACAAAACTCTTAAACATGACAGAATACAGTAACACCTGCTGAAAGTTTAATCAAAGGATAAAAGTGAACATGTGCAGTTGTTGTACTGAGGTGTATGTAAGCAAATGAGCGGATGAAATGCAAACACTGATCACAATGATGGTGGTTTGTTGTAATTGAAACTCAATTGTGCTGTCAAGTATTTCTTCTTTCTCTCCTTCTCTCTGCACTAAATGGCAGTGTCGTGGTTGGATAATGCAGATAAAGGGGGCGGTATGATTGTAATTCGCCTTGCTATCTACATCACAAAACAGGCGAAATCTGAACGACCGACTTTTTCACATGCTTGCAGAAAATGGCTTACCCGAAGAAAGTAACTGGGTTGACCTTTTTCACGTTTTCTAGATTGATAGAAGCACTGGGGACCCAATTATAGCACTTAAACATGGAAAAAGTCCATATTACTATGGAAATACTATGAATTGTCTGTTTAAAAAAAAAAAACTTAAAATTTATGTAATCTTTCATTACGATTGGTATCTGTAATTTTAATGGTAAAACATTAAATTAAGGAAAATATCTGTAAAACAACAAAAAAATAAAACGGATGCTGTAAAAATATACAGACAATTGCCTGTAAAATTAATTTTTTTTACAGTGCAGTTAGTCTGAGGCTAGGATAAGATCTGTCCAGGAAACCGCCCCCTAGTTTTATAAGCGCAGATGATAAGTGTTCATTTTTGTCACATTACCACTAGGGAGAGAAATCTTACCATGAACAATCAGATTAAACATTATTAGAATCACAAACATCTCATTATATTTTGTCAACATGGAGACACAGACGACTCTCCTCGTGATTCTCACTGTAGTTTCAGGTAAATATACTTTCATCACATTGCAATGTAGTAGACTGAACTGTTATATAATATATTTAAAGGACTGAATATGTTTGATTAAAATAACTCAGTTTGCAGTATGTGATACAAAATATGCTGAGTTTTATTTCAGGTGCATTTGCTGATAAAATTGGACCAAGAGAAGAAGAAACAAATATAATCAGACGTGAAGGAGAATCTGTGAGACTGAGCTGCACATTTGAGACAACCAGCAGTTATATTTGGCTTTACTGGTACAGACAGCATCCTAACAGTGAACCTCAGTTTATACTGCTGAAAGGAGCTCGATCACAGAGCTCAGCTCAGCGTACAGCAGACAATCGGTTTAAGTCAACAACAACTCAGTCATCCATTGAACTCACTACTGACAGTTTAACTCTGTCAGATTCAGCTTTATATTACTGTGCTCTGAGAGATGTAGCCCAGTGATACAAAAAGTCTGAGAGTCTTTACAAAAACTTAATGTGCTTTAAACTGTCTTTAATCAAACCACATCAAACCACTATTAGTTTTTGTAAACCACAGCTCAAGAAATAAGAGTATGTAGTCACACCTGTGAATTTGAGAGATTATAAGGTAAACATGGCGTGTGAGGTTGTTATTTAAGATTCAGGAGTAACATCTTCAGCTGATCCTCCAGCTTCTGGAATCTCCATCAATCCCAGAAAAGATGAAAATCATGTGGATCTGAAGATCTCATCTATTAAAGTCACAGACTCTGCTTTGTATTACTGTGCCATGAGGCCCACAGTGACAGAAAACACAAGAAACAGTGTTCAAAAATATAAAATGTAGGTTTTATAAGTAAAATCCATGATCAGTGTTTGCGTTTATCAGCTCATTTGCATTTTAAAGATTTATTTGACATCTTAAAAAAGTCTTGTGCCATGGCCCCTTTAAAGGGCGATTTGCAGGTAAAATTTTTCAACGAATTTGTGCAATTTGCTTGTTAATAATAAACATTTAAACTGTTATCCATTGTATTTTATGTTGTTGAGTATCACAAAACCCGAAAAAGTATGAAAAAGTACAGCTGTTTGCAATGATTCTCCTTTCCCCCACAACGCACTGTATGACGTCACGCTGGGGAGAGAATTTACCAAAGCAGCCTTGAGAGCATTGAGAATGACTATAGAAAGACGAGTAAAGTACAGTTCTGATAGCGCAGTATATTTACATAGATAGATAGATAGATAGATAGATAGATAGATAGATAGATAGATAGATAGATAGATAGATAGATAGATAGATAGATAGATAGATAGATAGACAGATAGATAGACAGACAGATGGATAGGCTAGTATAGAGAGATAGGCAGACAGCCAGATAGCATAACGTTAGCATATCTTCGTGTAGAAAGTAAACAAACAATTAACATACTCGTGCATGCTGGCTTGAGGGGTACCATGATCCTGCCTGAAGTGGGTGTAACTTTTATGCGATCTTCAGCACAAACGGTTTTGGCAGCATGTCTCTAATCCTGGAAGGTGAGTGAAGCACGTCACATCTGTTCGCAGGGACCAGCGACCCAAACGCACTCACTTTCTTACAGCCAGTAGCGAAATGGCAATCGAGAGAGTCGGGACTTTCCCGGTGGGTCGATCTGATAATAGTTATACGTTTCGAGTTAACAACACCGTCTGGCGGCGTGATGTGCGCCGGTTCCCGCAGCCCGCTGGTCAAAGTGCAGCCTCTCTGCTCAACAAAGTATGAAAGTGCTCAACCTGTTCGGCAGGTCCAAACATGTACAGGATTTATAAAAATACGGTGATCATTGAGCAGTTCCTCCTCAAATGGCATAGTCTGTCGTGATGTAAAAAGCCGCCGAACGCCTGTTTATCACAGTATGTATGCGGTCGGATCGGAGTGTGCTGCTGACTGCTGCTGCGTATAAAATGATCGTGTGATTCGTTATAATCACATAAACAATATAACAAAGCATCCTTTTATTTCACAAAACAATATATTTGAGATATTATTTGATAGACTAGTAAGTGTGGATTAAGGATGTTTAAAAATCTCTAGCCTGGTGGTCAGGACATGAATGGATCAAATCAGCAGATTTGCGAAGTTTTATTTATCTCCACATATATCATAAATAATAATTAGCATGGTAACTTTGCAGTATAACACATTATATATTTACTACGATGTATATATGATTTCCAAATTATATACGTAAGTATTAAACAGCAATAAATGTCTCATCTATCTCTATGCCTCTGGCTGAGTCTTTCTCCACTTCTCCCCAACGTGACGTCATCGCAGAATTGCGTTAAAATAACCGTTAATACCAAAAACGTAAAAAAAGTGGTCTTTAAGACCATTTTTGAGACATTTTAAAAATTATACACATAACTTGAGTGATTAATGTACCCATTCATCGACAGTGGTGGTTAACCTGCAACACGCACTTTAAGTGACATTAACTAATTTCGCAAAACAGACACCGTTTTAACCAAAAAACATTTATTTATTTTCCAAAACAGTTGCGAGAAGGAAACTTCTTTCACCAATGAGAAACCTTTCGACACGTCCCCTCCCTTTTGACACGCCCTTACGTGGCACAGCCATTACTCCAAGCTGCAGCTACCCCGTGTCGTAATTTCCAGGTGATGACTGTATGCCCTACATGTGTTTTTAAACACATGTTCCCATATGTGAAATAATTATTTAAAGACTTCAAACAACACAAAGAGACTAATGTAACTTTAGACTGTATAAACAGGTTCACATATAAATTTGTAAAATTACACTTTAAATTTGTTTTGAGCTTGGATCAGCAGAAAACTCATTACATTAAACTTGTCATAATGTATCTATAATTTTTTTTCTAAACCTGACTGTAGTCATTTCACTATGTTTAAGCATATAGTTTTTTTAGTTTCTATGTAAGATCTTCATATTCATACTTGCTGTTTTATGGGCGTTTCACATGGTAGGTGTAACACCTGAATGTCAAATGCCACACCTACTTTTATCCAAATTATAACTTTACAATCTGCCATCTGTCCCCCTTATTTAAAAAACTCCATTACCTTTCTGTAATTCACAAAGTCTGTTTTGATATTAGGCTACTTTACTAGCAATGCTTCTTATTTTCAAGAGATTTATGCTGCTGATTCTTATAACAGTATCAGGTAATTTTTTTGTCTTAACCGGAAAATTATGCAAAGTGTAAGTGATAACATTAAATTCCCAGGTGTTAAATTAGTTTTCTGTTATTAAAAATATAATATTCTTAAAGTTGTTTAATATGATTAGAATCAACGATCATTTATCCTGCAGGTATATTTGGTGACAGCATTCAACCAAAAGACAAGAATACAAACATAATCAAGACTGAAGGAGAATCTGTGACACTGAGCTGCACATATGATACAACCAGCAACTATGTTTATCTTTACTGGTACAGACAGCATCCTAACAGTGAAATTCAATATTTACTGCTTAAAGGTGCTCGATCAAATAGTTATGAGGATATAGCAGACCGTCGGTTTAAGTCTACAACATCAGATTCATCCACTGAACTCATTATTGACAGTGTAACTCTATCAGAATCAGTTCTATATTACTGTGCACTCTGGAGCACAGTGATACAAAATACCTGAGAGGCTTTACAAAAACATAAACTAAATTATTGCTTTGAACAGTTTTAATCAAACCACAGTTGTTCTTTATGTGAACCACAAAGCTTCTTTATATGGCAATTACAGTAACACCTGCTTTAACCCCACATTAATAAAACAAAGGATTAAAGATTTCCACACCGAACTATTTCAACAAAAAAAAGTAATAATTGGAGTACTCAACGGGTCGGGTCGGCCTGACAAATGCTCTCGCTCTTCTTATTATTATCTTGACCCTCCTTTAGGCTGGTCTCCATGAGCTCTGCTCTTGGACTCGGCTCATTCTTTATGTTCTTTTTCTTTACCTGAGTTCTGGGGTTCAGATTCCAGTTCTCAATGGTGACTCTCTTTCTTCAAAACGTTCTTTCTTTCTCTGTTCTCTATTCTATTAGGTAATATCTCATATAGCCTACATTAAAAACAGTTATTTGTACATTGTATTATTTACCATTTCATGCATTTAAAGTGTAACCATTTCAATTGTTACTTTAAGTCAGTACTGTCATTTAACCATTTCATTTATAAATCTGGTGTTTAGTTTGATTTAATGTTAATACTTAAATGCCACCTATTGCAATACAATATATTTACATTCTAGCAATGCTCTTTCACATATTTTGTTATAATAATTGTGCTTACACTAAACATATAATATCTACCTATTGAACAGACTAATACGTTAATTATCACAGCTTTACAGCTTTATCTTGGTCGCGCGTCACCGGGAATCATTTGCAGATATCCGAAAATGGGTAAAGAGGTGAGACGTGGGTGAAGCTGAGGTGGCTGGTTGCTGAAACCACGCCCACCTAGCTAGACTCTAGTGACAGCAGTGGCTGTTCAACCTTCACTCAAGTGGGCCACACCTTAATTATGCAGAGCTCTAAGGCTTTAAAGGGGTCATAGCGTGAAAAGCAGACTTTTTCCATGTTTAAGTGCTATAATTGGGTCCCCAGTGCTTCTGTCAACCTAGAAAATGTAGTAAAGATTAACCCAGTAACTTTGTTTGGGTAAGACATTTTCTGCAAGCGAGTGAAAAATTTTGTCGTTCAGATTTCCCGTTTTGTGAGGTAGGTAGCAAGACGAATTACAATAATACCACCCCCTTTATCTGCACTATCCAACCACAGCACTGCAGTTAAGTGCAAAGAGAAAGACAGAAAATAATTGACAGCACAATTGAGTTTCAATTACAAAAACCACCATCATTGTGTTCAGTGTTTGCATTTCATCCGCTCATTTGCATTTTAAACAACAGACACAAAAACAGCACACTTTTGCTCAGGCCTACAAATTTTTCCATTTTAACCTGTTATAATAAACTATTTTGAGCTAAGACTTCACATAAGCACTTTTTTACATCTTAAAAACATATCATAATATGACCCCTTTAATATAATTTAAACGGATGAGTTATAAAAAAATCACCCCCTCACAGTTGTCATTGTGGCAATGCTAACTAATGATCTGTACCAACTACGCCACCCGGGGGCTATTTCCGGGACTGCCCTCAATTTAACAGCACACAGGTTTGTCACGACTGGGTCAGGTATCAGACAAGAGTTGAGTAAATCAGAAAAGCTTTATTTAAAATGAATTCAATTTTATTTACGGTATCAAATAATAAAAGCAGAAAATAAGAAAGACAAACAACACTTCAGGGTGGGAGAAGGCCTGACGTTCTTTAAACAGAAAGCACACAGCACTCACACGTGCACACACGCACCACAGCACACTACAGCACGGCACACCTCACTGTGAACACAGCACTGCACCCAGGTAAGGAGCCCACCACCTTAAGGGAACAATCTGCTGATACGGCCAACCCACTCCTGAAGAGAAAGCAAAGACAAATAAATACCCTTTAAAAGACACAATAAAAAAGGACACCGCCTCTAACAATCTGGGTTTTTGTCATACAACTGCCCCAAAAGTTATCACTGTAGGCGCCGCGTCCGGTCACCCCAGCTACCAAACAGCCAACAGGTCTTTAATAGGCAGGAAGCCAGTACACTGGTTACAGAGGCAATGAGAACTACACAGAGGGGAAACACCTCACATGTCACCAAAATAATTAGAAAGCAACCTGGCTAATAAAGAAAAAAAATATATAGTTCAAGACTAAAACCAGTAAAGAAATAAAGACCAAAAGAATTTAGATTCCATTAAAGTAAGATAATCAAAAACAATAATCAAAAATGAATAAAGAATAGTTATGCTTATAAGAATAAATGACAAAAAAAAGATAATAAAAAAACAAAAAACAAACTAGTAAATCAAAGCCAAAAGTGTTCAAAGTAGAAAAATAATGCTAGTGACAGTCAGGTAATGACTACTCTGTCACACGCCAATTTTGAATCAGTTACTCACGCTACAGTTGGATTTTCCACGCCCCAAGTCCAGACCACGGTCCAGCTGATCCTGCAAATACTGCAATGCTGCAACAATAAACTATTAGCATATAAGCAGCGCAATGTTAATCAGCTGGTATAACCGAGCAATCGCCGCAAACAGCGCAGATCAGCAGCAGCACAGAGCGCCACCCATCAGAAATGTAAATTAGAATCCCCAGCTGACCCAAGCAAAGCAGACAAAGCAGAGCGATGCAGGCGAGCAGAGCACAGATGTTGTAGCGCAAACCCCTTCAGTAGAGTTAGTACAGATCCACAGTAACGTAATCAACCACATCACCAAAGAGCGCTTGTGTTGAATCCGTTTACAACAAAGACGGCTGCCGCTGGACAATTGAGATGTGGAGATTCTGCCATCGAGTCTATTCTAAGATATCGACAGTGCATTGATTTCAAAAGAGGAACGGAGAAACGCGGTCAATGCATTTGTTGATCAGAAAGATGTTTTTGCCGTCCCTCCTACGAGATTCAGCAAAAGTTTAATTTATTGCACTGTCGATATCTTCTAGAACAGACTCGATGGCAGAATCTTCACGTCTCAATTCTCCAGCATCAGCCGTCTTTGTTGTTAACTGATTTAACATAAGCGCTCTTTGGTGATGTGGTTGATTATCTTACTCCCAGATAGCAATTTTGTTCCGGCCCAGCTCTGGCACACACAACCAGTTTTCCTTGGCCCACACACAACGAAGAATGACGGCCCTACAGTGGCCCAGTTCTGGATTACAGACAATAGCCCATAACTGGGCCAGAACAGGCCCTGATGGCAGCCCTCACTTAGCCCCTAGGAAGCCCTCATGCAGCACAACCCCCAGAGTTAAATGAACACTGCTGAATGTAAATATTGTCCCAATCTTACAGAGTGTTAAAAAGTAACACTGAAGCAGAATTAAAAGCTCTGTTATCCCCTCTCTCACCATCTTTGTCTGAAACCTAAAATTGCATTTACATCTTTTCTCGCAGAGTCATTTTCTTAACTTAGTTTTAGATTTTGTTTCATTTGAAGTCACCATTGTTGTGATTAGTTTTTGTTTTAGTTGGACTCTTGACCCTTGACTTTTTGAGTGCTAGCTTTTCCTCGGTTGTGTTACCTTTGTGTTTATACTGTAAAGCACATTTGTTTTGGTACTTTAATAGTGCAATCCTGTGGTGGTTGGTACATAATGGTGAAGATCATTATCTAATTATTTTACTAATCACAAGCTTTTAATTCTGCTTCAGTGTTACTTTTTAACACTCTGTAAGATTGGGACAATATTTACATTCAGCAGTGATCATTTAAAGGGGACATATTATGAGATTTTTTTAAAGATGAAAACTAAGTCTAAAATAGGTCTGAGCAAAAGTGTGCCGTTTTGGGTGTGTCATTTAAAATGCAAATGAGCGGATGAAGTGCAACCACTGATCACAATGATGGTGGTTTGTTGCAATTGAAACTCAATTGTGCTGTGAAATATTTGATCTCTCTCTTTCTCTCCATACTAAATGGTTGTGCTGTGGTTGGATAGTGCAGATAAAGGGGGCGGTATTACCTTATTCTGACATCACAATAAGGGCCAAATTACAATGACCTATTTTTCACATGCTTGCAGAAAATGGTTTACCAAAACTAAGTTATTGGGTTGATCTTTTTAATATTTTCTAGGTTGATAGAAGCACTGGGGACACAATTATAGCACTTAAACATGGAAAAAGTCAGATTTTCATAATATGTCCCCTTTAAGGCGCCCAAGCTAAGGCCAAGGGAAAATCTGGGATGGGTTGGCCGTATGTTGGCCCGGGAAAGGTTGGATGGATATCTGACCTGAGTTTCAGACACCAGGAAGTCTCTGCTCAAGTTCCCTGCTATTTGCAGCCTCTCTATGAAGACCTTGTTCACTCTGTCAAGCCAAATCTGAGTTTGGTGCATGTCTGATTGGACAGACTAACTGTCCACATTGTGTATCACAACTGTTTAGATCCAATCTGTGCGTCCTGTAGTGTTTTGCCATTTTCCAGATTATCTGCACTGTTTCTATGGCAATGACGTCATACTGGCACAACAATCGTGTTTAGGTTTTACATGATGCGACAACATGACGTAAACTTAAAGCTACAAAAATGCGATCAGAGCAGTCAGACTTAAATGTATTTCTGGAAATGTGATTTGAAAAGTATTTCAAACCACCTCTGGATATAGCCTGAAACGGAAAAGAAAAAAACAGATTTCATGTGGTTTTTGGCCGTTCACACGTTCTAAATGTGATTGGATTCCAATGGGATATGCACCAAAATCAGATTTGGACAGACTGTGTGAACACGGTCTAATATAACTCTTTCTGCATCGGCTGCCTGTGAGAGGCTTGATACTCAATTTTAAAAATCAGCTTAAGTTAAATTCGAGATTTTACAACTTTGAATAACATGTTGCATACTGAAATTAGGTAGTTTTATAGTTTGATAATTAAATACAATTAAATACAAACAGTTGTAAGGCAGCATAAAACCTTGTATGTGGTTCATTCACTTCATGTTTTTAGAGAAAGCTTAAACATGAATCTCTCGTTTTCCTTCTTCCGGTTACTTTTACTTTTTTAATACTCAAGTAAAATTTTAATGTTGTACTTTTTTACTTTTACTCAAGTAAGATTCTTGCCAGATACTTTTACTTTTAATTGAGTAAAATTTACACTAAGTACTTGTACTTTCACTTGAGTAACATTTTTGAGTACTTTTTACACCTCTGGTCATAGGCTTGTTTGTAGGGCCTGTTCTGGCCCAGTTATGGGCTATTGTCTGTAATCCAGAACTGGGCCACTGTAGGGCTGTCATTCTTCGTTGTATCTGGGCCGAGGAAAACTGGTTGTGTGGGCCGGAACTGGGCCGGAACAAAATTGCTATGTGGGCTGTTGATCATCTGTCAAATAAAGCCCTCCCTGACAACTTTCGACCAAACTTTTAATTTGACCATACTGTAGTTGCGAGGAGCGACACCAGACCGAACTTCCCGACCTAACATGTTGTGAACAGGGCTAATAAACTATTATGGGTAGGACTGTATTTTTGGCTTAAAATTTCTTTTAAATGCTATACTGTTATTATTGTTATAAAAAATGTCCTACATATTCTCTCCATTATGTTGCAGAATAAAAAAAGAATACATTATGTATGGGTTTATAAGGTAAGGTCTGGGGTAGGGTTAGGGTGCTAACATTATCGATGAAATGGGAAATTACAAATGGGAAGAGAAATTCTACACCAATCTTTATGGTATAAAAGATTTGTAAATATTTTTAGTTGTTGTAGCTGTAAAAACATAATAATGCTATGATTAAATGTTGCAAACATGTCTACATTGTACGCTTCAGCATCTATTTAAACGTACAATAAAATACGTTATCTGTTTTTGAAAGTTACTACTATGTATTAAAGTGGTCATATTATGATTTTTTTTAAATGTAAAATAAATCTTTGGTGTCCCCAGAGTGCGTATGTGAAGTTTTAGCTCAAAATACTCCACAGATAATTTATTATAGCATGTTAAAATTGCTCATTTGTAGGCCTGAGCAAAAGTGTGCCGTGTTTGGGTGTGTCGTTCAAAATGCAAATGAGCGGATCAAATACAAACACTGATCACAATGATGGTGGATTGTTGTAATTAAAGGGGCCATGGCACAAGACTTTTTTAAGATGTCAAATAAATCTTTGGTGTCCCCAGAGCACATATGTGAAGTTTTAGCTCAAAATATCATATATATAGACAAGTTTCCCGGGCACTTCCGGTTTACTTCCTGTGTCTGCCAAGAACTTCCTGTGCAGGCTGAGTAGTGGTGTAAAAATGGCTTTGGAATGGCAACATTTGACTGAAAATCTTGTTATAAATGATGTTTTGACCATTCCACATCCAAGTAAGGTAACATTATGGGCAGACAACATCCAAGATCTTTTCTTATTTTATTGATTCCATGGCGGTGGATGGGAATGCAATTAATAACCTGAAAAGCTCAGAGGTGTTTCAGCACCTCCATTCCGACAAAGTGGGCTGTGTACTTTTACACAATACGGGCAGTTTAATTTAGCCAATCTTTTGCTTGTATTAAGATGTTTGTATGTATCCGTTTGTTAATCTATAACAGAAAATGAAGAGTAATAAAAATAAAAATTAAAATTAAAAGTAATCCCCTCTAGCCTTCCTGTTTAGCATTTTAAATGCTCGTTGATCGGCGCTGATAGGAAGAGAGACACTTTGCATACATTGCGAGTTACTTGTACTTTTAGAGTTACTTTTAAGACAACAGCAAGGTGTTCACAGTGAGCGCAGAATGCGGGGGTGTTTGACAGTGCTTTAATTAATTCCCCAGTAAACAGAAAAACGTTTTAAGAAAGTTCCCAACGTTCCCAAAACATTCTGCCAACGTAAAAAGTGTCCAGTTTTCTTGACATTCTAAGAACTTTTCTGGGTTGTCTGAACGTTAGAGGAATGTTACATTTTACCATTTTTAAACGTTATGACAATGTCATGTTTTAATGTTCACACAATGTTTAAAACAACAACTGTTTATTATATTGACTTGTTTGATTGTTATTTAAATGTTGCATTTTATTATATTTATTTTTTATATTTATATTATTTTATTATATTATATTTGTTATATATTTTATTCTTTCTGAATGTTCAGTAAATAAATTGCTGTAGAAAACACAATTAATTAGGTTTAGATGTTGATGTTTTGTTTAATTTTCAGTCACCATTATTGTGATTAGTGCTTGTTTTCGTTGGACTCTTGACCCTTGACTTTTGCTTACTAGATTTATCCCTGGTCATGTGAACTTTGTGTTAATGCACCAGGTTTGTTACGAGCATGTAAAGTTAATAGTGTAATTCTGTGGTGGTTGGTACATAATGGTAAAGATCATCTCCTAAATAATTTACTAATCAAAAAGTTTATTTTCTGTCAATAATGTATGTGAGATCCAGCACTTTCAGAGCAGTTTGTCATTAAGGAGTTTTAGAAACTTTGGACAAAAAATATACGCTGTATAATTGGGACCGACAAACATCAAGAATCAGAGTATGAATCTCAACCATGGTGACAAAGAAAATTGTAAAAAAAAATCATTATTTATCCATGCTGGGTGTCCTGAATGAGATTTGTAATTTGTTGATACCCAGCATGCATTGCAGCATGAAGTTTTTCATTTAATTGTCACCATGGTTGAGATTCATACTCTGCTTCTTGATGTTTGTGCGTCTCAAATGTACAGCAGACATTATTTTGTGCAAAGTTTCTTAAACTCCTTAATGACAAACTGGTGTGAAAGTGCTGGATCTCATACACATTATTGACAGAAAATTAACTTTTGATTAGTACATTAATGAGGTGATGATCTTTACAATTAAACCAACCACCACAGGATTACACTATTAACTTTACATGATCATAACAAATGTGGTGCATTAACACAAAGCTAACGCAAGCTGGGAATAAACAGCAAACATAAAATCAAGGGTCAAGAGTCCAACTAAAACAAGCACTAATTACAATAATGGTGACCTAAAATAAAACAAAACATCAACATCTAAACCTAATAAGTGAATTGTGTTTTCTACAGCAATATATTTACTGAACATTAAGACAATGTTTAATAACACTTTTAAAATAATAAAATTCAATGTTTCTTTATCATTTACATAACAATCAATCAATCAAGTCAATATAATAAACAGTTATTGTTTTAAACATTGTGTGAACATTGTTGTTGCTCCTTTCGACCAAACATTCAGCAATCGCCACGAGTTGTTGCAACCGCGAACAGCACAATATGTCCCGGAGCCGTGTCGGCGTGTAACACCATCCATGGTTTACTTTTTCTGCACGCTAACCAAAGACAGTAAAAGATGCTAACTCGCTAACTGGAAGTGCTTGGCAGATACAACAGGAAGTCGTTGGCAGAGTGAAAGGCTAATGGCGGCCCGCCTATTTCACCCAGGAAACTTGTCTATATATAATTTATTATAACATGTTAAAGGGGACATATTATGAGATTTTTTTTAGGATGAAAACTAAGTCTAAAATAGGTCTGAGCAAAAGTGTGCCGTTTTGGGTGTGTCATTTAAAATGCAAATGAGCGGATGAAGTGCAACCACTGATCACAATGATGGTGGTTTGTTGCAATTGAAACTCAATTGTGCTGTGAAATATTTTATCTTTCTCTTTCTCTCCATACTAAATGGTTGTGCTGTGGTTGGATAGTGCAGATAAAGGGGGCAGTATTACCTTATTCTGACATCACAATAAGGGCCAAATTACAATGACCTATTTTTCACATGCTTGCAGAAAATGGTTTACCAAAACTAAGTTATTGGGTTGATCTTTTTAACATTTTCTAGGTTGATAGAAGCACTGGGGACACAATTATAGCACTTAAACATGGAAAAAGTCAGATTTTCATAATATGTCCCCTTTAAGATTGACACTCTGTGGGTGTGTGCAAATATGTGCTGTTTTGGGTGTGTCCTTTAAAGTGCAAATGAGCTGATGAAGTGCAAACACTGATCACAATGATGGTGGTTTGTTGCAATTGAAACTTAATTGTGCTGTGAATTATTTTTTTTTTCTCTCTCTCTTTCTCTGCACTAAATGGCAGTGCTGTGATTGGATTGTGCAGATAAAGGGGGTGGTATTATTCTAATAAGAGCTCCTTATGACATCATAAAAAGGGACAAATTTCAACGACCTATTTTTGTATGTGCTTGTAAAGAATGGTTTACCAAAACTAAGTTACTGGGTAGATCTTTTTCACATTTTCTAGGTCGATAGCACTGGGGACCCAATTATAGCACTTAAACATGGAAAAAAATCTCATTTTCATGCCATGGCCCCTTTAAAACTCAATTGTGCTGTCAAGTCCTTCATTTCTTCCTCTTTCTCTCTGCACTTAACTGCAGTGCTGTGGTTGGATAGTGCAGATTTAGGGGCGGTATTATTGTAATTCGCCTTGCTACCTACCTCACAAAACAGGCAAAATCTGAACGACCTAATTTTTCACATGCTTGCAGAAAATGGCTTACTCAAATTAAGTTACTGGGTTGATCTTTATCACATTTTCTAGGTTGATAGAAGCACTGGGGACCCAATTATAACACATAAACATGAAAAAAGTCACATTTTCACGCTATGAACCCTTTAAGAGTGAGACCAGGGTGTATCACATAAACTGTTGCCTCAGAATCCACATACATATAATTCAGAAATTCTGGATTGGGGCTTTAAGGGGAGGAGCTAACACACAACATGTCATATAAATGAATCAATGCTTACTTCAGTATCAGTTTGTGCTGTAGATTAACTATTGACATTTTCCTGTAAAATTATGCTGTTTGTGTTGGTTTTACTTTGTTCTCTAGCAGGTAATTACCTGATTAAAGAATTAGAAAATGTATGTTTCTTTCTGTTTGCTCTTGAGCTAATGCTTATAAACATTAACTTTATTTTATACACAGGTAACAGTTTTGGAAACATCATCACATCAGTTCAAACTGAGATGTCTGAAGTAGAGGGTGAAAATATAATTTTGTCCTGTAACTACTCATCATCTTCAGCAAATTCACTACAGTGGTATCGGCAATATCATGGATCAGCTCCTGAATATCTTTTCGTCATTCTGCAAGCTACTGGAAAAGTTTTACGAAAGTCAGAAAGTGTGAATCAAGATCCTCGATTCTCTGCTAAATTGAATGAAAAGAAAACTCAAGTGGATCTGGAGATCTCCTCTGTTAAAGTCACAGACTCTGCTCTGTATTACTGTGCACTGCAGCCCACAGTGACAGGAAACACAACAACACTGTACAAAAACTCAATGCTAAGACAAACATCATGTCATGGCTAAGAAAAAGCAATATTTAAGCATTGTATTTAAAAAGTTATCAACAGTTGACAACTAGTAGCCATATCATCGCATTTGAAGCTTTAACATGACTATCCTTAAACCCCTATTCTTATATATCGTGATACATTATGCTTGTTTAAATATGCTCATAAAATCTTTTGTTGTAGCTTACAAAAGTCATAAATCTGTACTTAGATGCACTATTTACTACTGAAACTGATAGTGTGAAACTGTTTATAGTCTTCACTGCTCCTGCTTCACCACCCAAATTCATCATACATGATTTTCCCTTGACTTAACTCTGATCAACTTTACATATTCTCGGTGAATAAAAACAGACATTATTAGAAGTGTTAAAGGGGCCATGGCATGAAAATGAGACTTTTCCATGTTTAAGTGCTATAATTGGGTCCCCAGTGCTACAATCGACCTAGAAAATGTGAAAAAGATCTACCCAGTAACTTAGTTTTGGTAAACCATCCTTTACAAGCACATACAAAAATAGGTCGTTGAAATTTGTCCCTTTTTATGATGTCATAAAGAGCTCTTATTAGAATAATACCACCCCCTTAATCTGCACAATCCAGTCACAGCACTGCCATTTAGTGCAGAGAAAGAGAGAGAGAAAAAATAATTCACAGCACAATTGAGTTTCAATTGCAACAAACCACCATCATTGTGATCAGTGTTTGCACTTCATCAGCTCATTTGCATTTTAAAGGACACACCCAAAACGACACATTTTTGCACACACCTACAAAGTGGCAATTTTAACATGTTATAATAAATTATCTATATGGTATTTTGAGCTAAAAGTTCACATATGTGCTCTGGGGACACCAAAGATTTATTTGACATCTTAAAAAAAGTCTTGTGCCATATGGCCCCTTTAATCTTTCTCAAACTACCACTAGGTGGAGACATTTCACAATATATTAGGAAATGAGTGTTTAGCCAAACAACAGTTTGTGCTGTAGATATCCTGTAAAATGATACACTGCTTACATGTTTTACTTTGTTCTGTTGCATGTAATTGTTCTGTTTAATATTTAATATCTTTTTTCAAGTGGTCACATGACCGAAGACCTTTTTTGGGTGAACTACAGTAAACAAATTACTGTTCATATCTTCTCCACGAGCAGATCTGAGGACATAGGCATTCAATGCCCGCATTGGACAAATCAAGTTATGCTGCTTCTCGTTCTGATCCTTAAATGGAAGAGGACAAAAGGCCTGCAAATCTAAGACACATTAGAAAGAACCTCAGGCACATAACCAGGCCTAGGGTACAGAAGAGCCTTGATCATCCCAAGTGCAAGTTCTAGGCATGTAGAGGACACTGGCTGTGGCTGAAGGTTGTTCAGTCTCCTCTGAGATGTGATTGTAGACAGAAAAAAATATTTGAGTGCCAAAATCTTGACTGGAATGGTCTCAAGGGGCTTGAAATGGGCCATAGAGAGAACAGAGTCTCCACTTCTCAGGCCCCAGCCCCTGTCTCAACAGGGCATCTGCTCTCTGATTCAGACACCAGGGCAAGTACACTGCTCTGAGTAAGAGCAGCTTCCTCACTGTACAAGTTGGAGTGCCATATTTTTCTGTGGGCACAAACGCATAGCCTCCTGCAAAAGGTATTTCAGAGAGCGTGAAAGACCTCCAGCATCTCTAGGTAATCTATGGGCCTACTGTGATGATGGACTTAGATTATGACCCACATTGCTTTCCATAACGACTCTCCAGTTTGGAGAGATGCATCAGTCATAAGTGTGATGTGACAACCCAGCTAACAGAAAAAAAAGTTCTAATAACGTTCCCTGAAAGTTCCCAAATGTTCTCAAAAATGTTCTGCCAACATAGAAAGTGTCCAGTTTTCTTGACGTTCTAAGAACGTTTATGTGTTGTCTCAACGTTAGAGGAATGTTACATTTTACCATTTTTAAACGTTATGACAATGTCCTGTTTTAATGTTTACACAATGTTTAAAACAACAACTGTTTATTATACTTGTTTGATTGTTATGTAAATTAAAAAGAAACATTGCATTTTATTATTTTATAAAACATTATTTCTGAATGTTCAGTAAATATATTGCTGTAGAACCCACAATTCACTTATTAGGTTTAGATGTTGATGTTTTGTTTCATTTTAAGTCACCATTATTGTGATTAGTGTTTGTTTTAGTTGGACTCTTGACCCTTGACTTTCTGATTGCTGGTTTTTATCCCTAGTTGTGTTAACTTTGTGTTAATACACCACATTTATTATGAACGTGTAAAGTTATTAGTGTGATGTTGTGGTGGTTGGTACAAAATTTTCTGATCAAAAGCTTATTTTCTGTCAATATTTTATATGAGATCCAGCACTTTCACAGCAGTTTTCATTAAGGAATTTTAGAAACTTTGGACAAAAAAATTTTGTATAATTGGAACGCACAAACATCAAGAATCAGAGTTTGAATCTCAACTATGGTGACAAATAAAATTGTAAAAAAATAATTTTTTATCCATGCTGCAGTGCATGCTGGGACTCCTGAATGAGATTTGCAATTTGTTGATACCCAGCATGCATTGCAGCATGAAGTTTTTCATTTAATTGTCACCATGGTTGAGGTTCAAACTCTGATTCTTGATGTTTGTGCGTCCCAATATTACAACCAATATTTTTTGTCCATAGTTTCTAAAACTCCTTAATGACAAACTGCTGTGAAAGTGCTGGATCTCATTTACATTATTGACAGAAAATAAACTTTTGATTAGTAAATTAATTAGGTGATGATCTTTACTATTATGTACCAACCAGCACAGAATTACACTATTAACTTTACATGTTCACAACAAATGTGGTGTATTAACAAAAAGCTAACACAACCAGAGATAAATCTAGCAAGCAAAAGTCAAGGGTCAAAAGTCCAACTAAAACAAAGTATGCAAAAGTATGCGAAAAACAGTATGCGAAAAGTACCCGGATGACCTACTTCTTCCGGTTAGATTTTGCAGTGTGCATACGATGGACGCTTCACTCTCCCATGATGCCCCGGATGAGGATTTATCAAACGAAGAAGAAGAGGCACGCGGCTGTTTTCGCGCTGAAATGACATGACGTGATGACGACGTATGTCACGTGATGTAGCAACATGGCGGATGTAGTACACCCGAATCTCATTCATACTACCCGGATTCATACTATACAGTACCCACTGTTTTAACGCCAAGTAAGTAGGTACTTCATCTAATTCAGTACCTATAAAGTATGCGGTTTGGACGCAGCCTGAGCCTTCAACAATGCCCTTGGGAAAGAAACCATGGTTTCTTCCATAATTCTAAGGCACAAAGGCATTTGCGTGTGGAGTTGGTCATGCGAAACAAAGTGGATTTGCATTGGGGAAAACCCCCAGGCTTTTTAGCCACCACTGTAATAGTCTCATGTGAAGCTGCCCCAAAAGTTTCACATTGGATGCTGCAGCCATGAGACCTAACAGATTCTGAAACTGTTTCACAGTGTGTGACTGGCCTAGCCTCATTTTATCCATAGTAAAATAATGAATTTTAAATAAACAGGAGACAGCCGAGCCTGAATTTTCAATTAATCCCATACTAAGCACAGAAAAGAGAAAAAGGACAGAAAAGTCTTCTGTGCTGGGGAAAACACACTTTTCTTGACATTTTAGTCTCAACCCCAACCTTTTCAATTTGAGCAAGAACAGAATATCGATGCTGTGACGCCATCTATTATGACTGCATGGGCTAAGTTGTGGATGTAGGGGAGAACCAGGGCGAAAGTAACACATGATAAAAGTAACAAAGCGATTGTCTCTGAGCCCTAATAACATTTGCATTACAAACTATGAAAGCATCTTTAGCACGCAACCCTTGACAGAGCTATATGGCATTATTTCCTTAACGTTTTGCATGTCTAGGTCTGCAGAGCTGTATAACGTGTTGTGTTTCCTGTTTTTATGTGATTAAGTACTGATCAATCTATAGGTTATTTAGTGCTCGAACACATCCTGAAATATGACTTCTCAGTTTTTCAAAATTAAAGTAAATTAGGTTTAAATGTCAGGAGTTCCTGTTGGGACGAAAGTAGCACTTGTAACTTTGTCCCGCTGCTAATACTGTTGCATTATGTAAAAAAAATATATTATTCAAGTTTGAGTTAATTTAATTTTATAGTGTTTAAACTGTTACATTTTTTTTATTATTTTCAACAATTAAAGATTGTTCTGTCAGGTTGCTTTTGAAACAATTGATAAAACTGAAATTGAAAATAAAAATGTAATTTCATTGTTTTTTGCAAAGGTAAATGACAAAATATGTTTGCAGTTAAATATTAAAGGGGACATATTATGAAAATCTGACTTTTTCCATGTTTAAGTGCTATAATTGTGTCCCCAGTGCTTCTATCAACCTAGAAAATATTAAAAAGATCAACCCAATAACTTAGTTTTGGTAAACCATTTTCTGCAAGCATGTGAAAAATAGGTCATTGTAATTTGGCCCTTATTGTGATGTCAGAATAAGGTAATACCGCCCCCTTTATCTGCACTATCCAACCACAGCACAACCATTTAGTATGGAGAGAAAGAGAGAGATCAAATATTTCACAGCACAATTGAGTTTCAATTGCAACAAACCACCATCATTGTGATCAGTGGTTGCACTTCATCCGCTCATTTGCATTTTAAATGACACACCCAAAACGGCACACTTTTGCTCAGACCTATTTTAGACTTAGTTTTCATCTTTAAAAAAATCTCATAATATGTCCCCTTTAACAAGATCATAGTCATGTATATTTACTAAAAACAAGTGTAACACAAAAATCTATCTTGTTTTGTTTTATTACTTTTGACCCACCTGTGTGTTACTTTCGTAGGGGCTGATAGGGTCAAAAGTAACAATGTGCTACTTATGTTCAAAGAAAAATTATACTGAAGTCATTATACATTTGTTTAAAATTCCACCTGGTATTGATAGACCACACTTGTGAGTTACTGACCACAGCAAAAATATATCTCTGTCTCAAACATTATCTTTTAAAGGGGTCATATTATGAGATTTTTTTAAGATGTAAAATAAGTCTTTGGTCTCCCCAGAGTGCGTAAGTGAGGTTTTAGCTCAACATACCCAACAGCTAATTTATTATAGCATGTTAAAATTGCAAATTTGTAGGCCTGAGCAAAAGTGTGCCGTTTTTGGGTGTGTCGTTTAAAATGCAAATGAGTGGATGAAGTGCAAACACTGAAAGCAATGATGGTGATTTGATGCAATTCAAACTCAATTGTGCTGTCAAGTATTTTTTCTTTCTCTCTTTCTCTCTGCACTAAATGGCAGTGCTGTGGTTGGATAGTGCAGGTAAAGTGGGCGGTATTATTATAATTCGCACCTCACAAAACAGGCGAAATCTGAACGATCAAATTTTTCATATGCTTTCAGTCAATTAGCCTGGCTCCGCCCTCCTACGTGCTTCCGCTTAATTTTAATTTCGCTTCAGTAGTACGTCTGGGTCTGCTCTGTAAAGTTTTGTTTTCTCCTGCAAAAATCTGCAGGTCCAATCAGCGAACAGATGGGGGTGGCTGAGAACGATGACGTTGAGGTCGTGCGTCAGTTTGAGTTGTAGTTCAGTAATGGCAGCGGAGAAAGACGTGAGAAAAGCTCCACACGTTACGACACGACCACACGTTAGCGATCGCCAATGGCAGATCCTGCCCTGCAAGTAAGCTTACAATGGGCCTGTATGGGCATAGCCTAAGGGCCCCGCACAGGTTTGCTCACTGGCGAAACGTTGGCCCCTTAGCGCTGGCCCTGCATGGGCAGCCCTCACTTAGCCCCCAGAAAGCCCTCACATAGAGAAATCCCCAGAGTTAAATGAACACTGCTGGATTTATATATTGTCCCAATCTTACAGAATCTTAAAAAGTAACAATGAAGCAGAATTAAAAGCACTGTTATCCTCTCTCTCACCATCTCTGTCTGAAACCTAAAATTGCATTTTTACATCTTATTGGTAGAGTCATTTTCTTACTTTAGGTTGAGATTTTGTTTCATTTAAAGTCACCACTATTGTGATCAGTGTTTGATTTAGTTAAACTTGACTCGTGACTCTTACATTGTTCAATGATTTGATTGCTATAACTTTGTGTGTTTAAGACATGTTTGTTATAGCACAGTGCGATACTTTGGTGGCGGTCAGTTCAGTCATTAAAGTCTAAATATCATCATATAAAAACGTATGTATTAATTTATTGTTTCCACACTAATCAGAAGGATCTGTCTCTGACAATGTGATACTATAATATGAGATCCAGCTGTCTCTTAGCAGTTTGTCTTTCTGAAGTTTGAAACACTGACACTCAAAATTAACTGTTTACAACGTAGACACACAAATATCAAGAATCAGAGTATGAATCACAATGATGGTGACAATAAAATGAAAAGCTTCATGCTGCAATGCATGCTGGGTATCAACGAATTACAAATCTCATCCAAGACTCCCAGAATGCACTGCGGCATGAATAAATAATGACCTTTATTTACCATTTTCTTTGTCACCATTGTTGAGATTCATACTCTGATTCTTGATGTCTGTGCATCTACATCGTTCAGCAGTTAATGTTTATGTGCAAACTATCAAAATCCTTCAGCATGATAAACTGCTATGAGAGTTCTGGACCTTACACTGTAGTATTTCATTATTAACAGAAAATGATGCTTCTGATAAGGGGGAAAACTATACTAATAAATCTGTTTATTAAATGATTATGTTTGATATTGTTTACATATCAACCATCAATATTCAATTACTGCCTTTTCTTTGCTATAACATGTGTTTTAAACACGTATTAGCAGGTAGATATAGCAGCCAGAAAACACTATCAAGTAGAAGGTCAAGAGTCAAAGTCCAATTAAAACAACCACTGATCACAATAATGGTGACTTTAAATGAAACAGCCAACATCTTAACATAAGTTAAAGCTCACGTAACACACGCTGTTTCTGCATTTCTGATATTAATCTGGAGTACCTATGGAGTAGTATGACATCCTTTATATCTCTGAAGAGTCTTTAGTTTAATCAGATTTATAAAAGAAAGATTAGCTTTACCGAATCTTTCCGATAACGTACGAAAAAATGAAGAAGGAGGAGTTATAACACGGGAGGAGCGAGTACGAGTCATGCAACACTATACAACACTGTTTTAACTTATGATTCACTACATGTTCGTGTCATTTATATAATATACACGCGCCTATTTCCAACATAAGACTGAAGTCTTACTTACCACGTGTAACTCGTCATCAAACACACACGCAAAACTCCGCTGCTAATCCGGATAATAAACTATATCCATTGTTTCCATAAGGCTGGATGTCTTTTCCTTACATCCAAAAACACACTTCTTGTTGTGCCATTGTTGACTTTTGAAATTAAACAAAGCTGAGTGGCGTGATAAGCTGTTAGCAAGCTCTAGCGTCTCCCGCTGACTGACGGCTGGGCGGGGTTTTCCGGGGGAAGTTTTCCGGCGGAAGCCCATATAAAGAAGTGATACGTATCGAAAACCCCTGAAACGTCAGTTAGAACCGTAATCGAAAAAAATTAGCCGAAACTTGTTCGAACCATGGCGAAGTGCATTCGGCACAGAAATACTCTGAAACACGCCCAACTGCATTTTTGACACTTTGCCTACGTTTAGCATGAGGAAACAACTCTATAACTGTGTTAATAAGTCAGAATGCTTGAAATACCATTAAACCCCCCCTTTAAGAAAATGACTCTAAAAGTAAGATGTGAAATGCAATTTAAGGTTTCAGACAGAGATGTTGAGAAAGAGGATAACAGAGCTTTTAATTCTGCTTCATTGTTACTTTTTAACACTCTTTAAGATGGGACAATATATACATCCAGCAGTGTTCATTTAACTCTGGGGATTTTTCTGTGTGAGGGCTTCCTGGGGGCTAAGTGAGGGCTGCCCGCGCAGGGCCAGCGCTAAAGGGCCAACGTTTTGCCAATGAGCAAACCTGCGCGGGGCCCTTAGAATAGCCCTAAGTGGGCCCATAAAGGGCCATCGTAGGCTTACTTGCAGGGTGAGTGACTCTGGGCAGATCCAATAGTTTTAAACTTCAAAAGAGGACCCTCCTGAACAGAAGTAACGCTTTGCAATGGAGCGTGGCCAGACTCTCTGTACAAATGAAATGAATGTACGAGAGTCTGGTTGGACCAGGCTAGCAGTAAATGGCTTACCCAAACAAAGTTACTGGGTTGATCTTTTTCACATTTTCTAGGTTGATAGAAGCACTGGGGACCCAATTAAAGCACTTTAAAGTCTGATTTTCACACTATGACCCCTTTAAAATAAAGTTTTTCTGGAAATTTTACTTTCGCTCCTACTCCTCCCTAATTCAAAACACAGATGTCCTGGAGTCATACAGTAAGAGCCAGAGCTGCATTCATGCCTTGTGTAAAAGTGTGAGGTAAGAGGGCTAGATTGAAAAGAAGCACCCAGTACTGGTATGCTGTGCCCCAAAAAGGGAAATTCCAGAGTTGGGAAGCATGAAGATGTGAAAATATCACATTTAAAGGGGACATATTATGAGATTTTTTTAAAGATGTAAACTAAGTCTTAATCTAGGTGTGAGCAAAAGTCTGTCGTTTTGGGTGTGTCATTTAAAATGCAAATGAGCGGCTGAAGTGCAAACACTGATCACAATGATGGTGGTTTGTTGTAATTGAAACTCAATTGTGCTGTCAAGTCCTTATTTTCTTTCTCTTTCTCTTTGAACTAAATGGCAGTGCTGTGGTTGGATAGTGCAGATAAAGGGGGCGGTATTACCTTATTCTGACATCACAATAGGAGCCAAATTACACTCTTAAAGGGGTCATATGATGAAAATGTTAGCACTGCCACTTTGTAGGTTTGAGCAAAAATGTGTCGTTTTGGGTGTGTTTTTTAAAATGCAAATGAGCGGATGAAGTGCAAACACTGATCACAATGATGGTGGTTTGTTGTAATTGAAACTCTATTGTGCTGTCAAGTCCAAAAATGTGTTGTTTTGGGTGTGTTTTTTAAAATGCAAATGAGCGGATAAAGTGCAAACACTGATCACAATGATGGTGGTTTGTTGTAATTCAAACTCAATTGTGCTGTCAAGTTCTTCTTTTCTCTCTCTTTCTCTCTACACTAAACGGCAGTGCAGTGGTTGGAGAGTTCAGATTAAGGAGGCGGTATTATTCTAATAAGATATCCTTATGACATCATAATGAAAGCCAAATTTCAATGACCTATTTTTGCTCACACCTACAAAGTGGCAATGCTAACATTTTCATCATATGACCCCTTTAAGAAAAATGGTTCTTCAAAGGTTCTGAAACGATGGTAAATGTTCTATATATAACCATAGCTTATTGAAGAACCCCTTTTTTTCTGAATGGTTCTTTGTCTTGACAAAAAGGGTTCTTTAATTCCCTCCTTTTTTATTTTAAATTTAGTCAGTTAAATTCAAGCTACCTCTTGATTAATTTCACCTGTAAAAGCCCTGAATCATCAGTCCTGCTGAACCGCCGACAGACTAACAACACAAACAGGTAAGAGGGGAAAATAATCATCATTTACTGTTAAAAACATGAAAATTGAAGTTTTGTGTGTTCTTATTGTAATTTATTTATTTTATAACAGGTAAACTTTATACGGTAAGCTTCATTCCCTTTATAACAGCTAAGCTTCATACTGTTTTAAATGATATATGTAAGGGACTCTGCTTTAATACTTAGGATAATGATTTCTTAAAGTGTTAAAAAGTATATACATGTATATTTTACATTAAGTGTATTAAACTTAATATCAAAAGAATGTGGTACAACATGTGTTTAGTTTTTTTTATTGATATTTCAGAAGTTTTGGTATGTGAGGTAATCTTGCTGAGAGTGAAGGCAGTTCATGTGACCGCTTGATATGAGAGACACATCCTGCTTTTAAAGGTGATGTATGCATGTTACTTTCAATCCTGACATTAAAATAATAATAGTTATTTACTGCTAAAACATTTTGAAAATTGAAGTTTTCTGTGTTCTTATTGTACTTTATTTATTTTATAACAGGTAAACTTTATACTGTAAGCTTCATTCCCTTTAAAGCAGGTAAGCTTCATACTGTTTTAAATGATATATGTAAGGGACTCTGCTTTAATACTTAGGATAATGATTTCTTAAAGTGTTAAAAAGCATATACATGTATATTTTACATTAAGTGTATTAAACTTAATATCAAAAGAATGTGGTACAACATGTGTTTAGTTTTTTTTTATTGATATTTCAGAGTTTTTATATGTGAGGTAATCTTGCTGGGAGTGAAGGCAGTGCGTATGACCGCTTGATATGAGAGACACATCCTGTTTTTAAAGGTGATGTATGCATGTTTCTTTCAATGCTGACATTAAAATAATAGTTATTTACTGTTTAAACATTTTGAAGATTGTGTGTGTGATCTTGTGGCACATTTACTTGTAATAGCAGAATTATTTATTATTTTTGTATATCTGTTTAAGGTGGATCGTGAGTGAAGCTCTGCATGTCCGCCATTGGCTTGATAACAGTGGTTTATAACAGCATTCACCTATATACTGACAAACAGGTAGCTTGAACAGAATCATATTAAAACTTCTGTCAAATCATGTTTTACATACAGTATGTAAGCAAATTCCAGGATAATATTAAGTTGTTTTGTCTCCATGTGTTATCCTTTCTCCCATGACCGACAGACCCAAATCTTGTTCGGCCTGATGCTCAACCTTGTATGATGATGACCACTGCAAAGTGATGGGAATCTGTGATTATCACAGCCTGCGTCTCAAGATCAACATGACAATAGTTGACCATCTCTTATCTTACTCTTATCTGACTAAATGTTCAACGTCACTGCCACACAACAAAGAACATTGGATGGAGTATTGGAGTATGCACAATGATCCAGCAAACAAAATAATATGGACTTTTTTTGGCGAGATTCTACAGTACAAACATTGATACAATCCTATTGACTTTTATTTTTACAGTTAGTAATGTATATTCATTGTATTCATTTGTATTCTATGCCGTCTATCTATTTGTGCTAAAATGTTTTAATCTGTAACGTCATAATATGTTAATATTCAGTATTTATTATCATTTGCATGTTTTGATGTTGCATATGTCATGATTTTAATGATTTCATGTAATTGTTGTCTATTTAGAATGATTTTCTTTGCCAAATTTAATTGTTCATTTATTTAATATTGAAGCTGTTATTTAAAATCCCTATCTTATTTGAGTAGTGATTTGTTATATTTGCATAATAATTCATATATTTATTTTGATCTATATTTTGAACTTAATGTGATTTTAATGCACATATTTATTATTGTATGATATCTCATGTAATGAAAAAGTGAAAATAAAAGTATTTTTCTGATGTCTAACAGTTATGTTTTTAAACTATTAAACCTTCTAAAGTGCTATAGATAAAAAACAAAACATAAATATAAACAAAAATAATCCTCCTGCACTGTAAAAAATTGTGCCGTTAAAAAACAGTAATCAACTGGCAGCTTGGTTGCCAGCAAGATAATGTTATTTTACGGTTCTGCCTCTGTTAAAATACAGTTCTACTTCGTTAATTTACAGCTCCCCTATTTTAACAGTATGTTAATGTTATAATGCCCTGAAAGCAACTCATTTCATTTAGGAAACCAATTGCAGGATCCATTCAAGTTTATAAATATATATTTATATGGTGGTGTTAGTATTATGAACTTAATTCATTTGAGTCCATTGAACACAAATATTACTTCTAAAATTGAACTGCAAACATTTAAACTTTCACACAAATCTCATGTAGTTCATCATGAGCAAACTACAAAGTTACTGCTTTAAAATAAAACAACAGGCAGCATAACATCAATGATCTATTGCCCGTCCTTGACCTAAACAACCACACTACCCTTCAGCACAATGGTAACCCAAAAACTGAGTCAAATCCTAACAAAACAGAACATTAAACACTAAGAGATCTCTCACATTATCATCTTGTGTAAATCCCCTGATCAGTTTTTAAGTTCACATGATTTAAAAAACAAAATACAAGGACTTTTCTCTAATGTCTGTGTGAAATTAACATATTTCTGTATGCAAATTTGACTGTTAGGTTTTCTGTTTTTTCACAGCACATTCTGTTAAATAACAGTAATCAACTGGCAGCTTGGTTGCCAGCAAGATAATGTTTTTTTACGGTCTCCTTCGGACTGTTAAAAAACATTAGCATTCTGTGTTTTTATATCTTACATATTTAACCCTTTAAACCCCATCGCAAAATCCTTGGTGTCAAAAGAACACTGCTTAATGTGTCCACACTACAAAGAGTAAAAGACACAGAGCCAATGTTGAAGTGAATGAGATAATGAAGTGATGATTGAGTGATTAATGATGAACAGCTGCTGTTAACAAACACAATCACTGAATAAAAGATGAACAAGAACCGAATAAAAGAGAAAACAAGCAGAAACTCAACTTACAGACTTAGAAGAGACTCAAACTCACTCAGATTTCCTAAGATCTCACAAGAAGATCATCAAACAACTCCACAAACAGCATTACCATCTTCACTTATTACAAACCAGTTAGATTTTATTTTATATGTACATTAGCTCTTACTGAGAAGTAAATCATAATGTGTGGTTTCCTGAACAGGTATTATCTTAAACCAGGAATAGTTTAATTAGGAAATATAACAAGTTTTAACAAACATGCCTAACTAAAAACATTACTTGTGCATTTTCAGGCGAAACAAAGGGCACTGATGTATTTTAAGATATGTCAGTGCAAGTTGTTTTGAGTTTAGTCTATAGTCTAATAGTCTAATCACTAAATAATAGTTACCATTCTTGTGATCAGCGGTTGCTTTAGTAGGACTCTTGATCCTTGGGTTTGCTATTTGGTGTTATATTTATTCATGCTTATCAATGTGATTTGAAAGACATTGAATATGGCAAAAAAGTATAAATAAATTACTGTCACTGACTAATGACAGTTAGGGTGTTTGTCTCATGAGTCAAAAGTTATTTACTGATTTATACAGAAGCTCATAAGTGATTAGATGGGTGTCAAGCCCATATAGTAGTCTTATAATGTGACAGAAACCGAGTGTTGATGTAGCCAGAGGAATCTTAAAAACATTGGGATTAAATGAAATAAAAATGCAAGCAAAATTCATACACAGACATCAAGAATCAGGCTATGAATCTCAACAATGGTGACTATCAAATGAAAAGCTTCATGCTGCAATGCATGCTGGGTATCTGCATAGTACAAAACTCATTAGGCCGATGAACTGTTTTTCCATTTTCTTTTGTCACCCTAGTTGAGAATCGTAGGCTGATTCTTGATGTCTGTGAGTGTCATCTGAGAACTGGTTTCAAGTTTGCAAAAATCCATTTGTAGACAACTCTGTCAAGCTATCAGATTAGTGGACTAATAATAATTCTTATGATTCTGATTCAAATATGTAAAGACTTAGTCATAAACATTCCTAAGTATTATTAATTGTTATGATTCAGCTCCATGAATCTGGTAAAATAAACTACTGATCTACAATCACTCATCCAACCTCACGAGACTCTATCATCTCTTGGGTTTCTTTGCCATAACAAACATGCATCATAAAGACACAGTTATAGCAACCTGACTGTAAACCAAGTCAAGAGCCCAACTAATGAGAACAGTGATCACAATAATGGTGACTTTAAAGAAATTGCTTGTAAAGTCTAGTAAACGCCTGTTTGTTCTCAGTAAGAACTGCTGTAGATGTATAACAGAAATCAAGTCAAAGTGGTTTCTAAGTGAAGATCGTAATGGTGTTTGTGGAAATGTTTAATTCTCATCTGGTGATATATGGAGAGATTTAATGTGTTGTGTTATTTTCAGTTGATGTTCATCTAAGTCTTTGTGTTTGTAAGTGTTTCTGCTCATCTCTTCTCTTTTTTATTTCTCTTTTCTTTAGTGATTCTGTTTATTAGCAGCAGGTGTCCATCATTAATGCTTCAGTATCTGAACTCATTGACTTGATTTCAGGTGGATCATTAGGAAACTTATGTAGGGAATAGTGAATAAGGGTGTATGGTGTGATTTGGGACACAGTCTTAAACGGTGGACTCTCAGGGCTGTAAATTCACATTATTCTGAGAACTGTTTTTTTACAGAATGCAGAATTTAACAGTATACTTCTGTTTTTGTTAAAAAACAGAATCATACTGTTAAATTTGGCTGTTTTTTAACAGCAATTTTTTACAGTGTGACTGCTGATAAATGAAAGGGTTGTTTATAGCGCCACTGAGGTTCTATGTAGCACTTTTTA
The DNA here is from genome assembly GCF_030506205.2 of Paramisgurnus dabryanus. Lineage (NCBI taxonomy): Eukaryota > Metazoa > Chordata > Actinopteri > Cypriniformes > Cobitidae > Paramisgurnus > Paramisgurnus dabryanus. The sequence goes on along the minus strand of NC_133342.1, from coordinate 33,197,646 downwards.
AGGCAAGGTTCTATATAGAACCATCTAAAAAAGGGTTCTATATAGTACCAAAGAGGGTGCTGCTATTGTTACGAGCTGAAGAACCCTTATTTGGTACTATATAGAACCATTTTTCTTAAGAGTGTACAATGACCTATTTTTTCACATGCTTGGAAAGAATGGTTTACCAAAACTAAGTTACTGGGTTGATCTTTTTCAAATTTTCTAGGTTGATAGAAGCACTGGGGACACAATTATAGCTTTAAAAATGGAAAAAGTCAGATTTTCATAATATGTCCCCTTTAAAATGACAAAACACTCCCCTGACTTTTTTCCATAGTGGAAAAAGAAACAAGATGCTCAGCATGTCTATCTCGTCTGGTCTAGACAACTAAAGCTGGATGCTGGTTAAAAAGCGCTGGATGAAATGGAATCTTTCCATTAAACTGATTTTACATGCTCAGTATCTTGTGAAGGATAAGAGGCAGGTCTAAATGTTACAAACCACACCCATCTTTACACACCTTATCGTTTTACAACAAGCACTCTCTCAACTCAAGTTACATATGTAGCTTTCATTCATGAAGCAAGTAATAATATCAATAAATATGGAGATATGTATATTACTCATTCTTTTAACAGCAGAAGGTAAAGCACAACTAAAAACTTAGATTTAAATGTGTTAAACTTTCACCCATACATAAACTGTTGGTATATTACATGTTAAATATGGTATTTTTTTCTTGATGTTGATTTGCTTTTCTGTTCTCCTGCAGGTGTATTTGCTGATAGCATTAAACCAGATAAGGATACAAATATAATGACTGAAGGAGAATCTGTGACAATGAGCTGCACATATGATGCAAGCAGCAGTTATGTTTATCTTTACTGGTACAGACAGCATAACAGTGAACCTCAGTTTATACTGCGGAAAGGTGCTCGATCAAATACTGGTTATGATGATATACCAGACCCACGCTTTAAATCAACAACATCCAAATCATCCACTGGACTCACTATTGACAGTGTAACTCTGTCAGATTCAGCTTTATATTACTGTGCTCTGAGAGTTGGAGCCCAGTGATACAAAATACCTGAGAGGCTTTACAAAAACTCACACACAGATATTGCTTTGAACAGTTTTTAACCAGATAAACATCAAACCACAGTTGTTCTTTATGTGAACCACAAACTAATTTGTAAATGATAGAATACAGTAACACCTGCTGCAAGTTTGGAGAGTTATGGAGGGGTAAAAGTTAACAGTGCTATCTTCCACCCGATTAGAAACTACTTTTGCTGTATTCAGGTAAATACATGTGCCCTAATTCTGTCACAGCCCACCAGTATGCCCTCAGTGCCCTTCAACTTTTTTGTGTGGTCTACTCAGTTATGCCTCAATAAAACCATGATACACTGGAAAAAAAATATACTTTGGGTCAACTAAAGAAATTGCTGTAATTTGTTACACCTAAATTTATTAGTTTTTTCGAAACTATATTTTTGGTTTGGTTGAAACTTAAACATTTTAATTCAATATAAATCAAAATAGTTCTTCAGCCCACAATAAAAAATATATATTGAAACAAAGTTAAAATATTGTTTTTCATGGAAACCGAAATCATAACTTTTACTTTGGTAAAACATTTCCTTTCTCAAATTTTTTTAAAGACTGTCTCTGTTTCTGGACAAAGTAATAATAATATTTTGAAGAAAGTCACAATATTAAATGCAAAAGATAAATGAACACTGCCGTGTGTGTTTATGACTTCATCTTACAGTTTTAAAAAGAGTTAAAGGGGTCATATGATGAAAATGTTAGCATTGCCACTTTGTAGGTTTGAGCAAAAATGTGTCGTTTTGGGTGTGTTTTTTAAAATGCAAATGAGCGGATAAAGTGCAAACACTGATCACAATGATGGTGGTTTGTTGTAATTCAAACTCAATTGTGCTGTCAAGTCCTTCTTTTCTCTCTCTTTCTCTCTGCACTAAACGGCAGTGCAGTGGTTGGAGAGTTCAGATTAAGGAGGCGGTATTATTCTAATAAGATATCCTTATGACATCATAATGAAAGCCAAATTTCAATGACCTATTTTTGCTCACACCTACAAAGTGGCAATGCTAACATTTTCATCATATGACCCCTTTAAAGGGCTCTATCTTGCACCCAGCGCAATTGACTTTGTCAGTGACGCATGTATCATTTGTATTTTGCACCAGCGCACAGCGGGTTTTTCCCTCCACAGACGCACGTCGGCAAACTAGGGAATGAACTTGCGCTCCCTGGGCGGTTCAGCGCAAAAAAGGAGGCGTGTTCCGGCGCAAACCATCCCTGATGCTATTTTCCAGTTTCAAAACACAATTGCGCCACTGACCAAAAAAAACTAGTCTAAAGTCAGTGGCGCGTTGCACGTTGTTCATTATGCTATTTTAAGGGCACATGCTAGACCATAATGTATAGCGTGCACAACGCGCACACACTTTGCTTTTCTAATCTACACAGATGCAACAGTTATTTTTGCAAATCATAAATTGTTACAATAAAAAATATTAATAAACGAGATAAGGGAAATCATTGTGGTGAGCATTGTGGTGATAGTTTTTATTTATTGTGTGGCTGCGTTAAAAAATTCTCATGCAAATAACGAATAAAATATTTTCATAAGTTTGTTGTGTGTCTGTATTATGTTTATTTTATGTAAATAATAATTAAAATGTTTTCATAAGAAACCTTAATGTATGTGAACTGGATTTGTAAGAGTACTTTGGGGTTGGACTGCTTGCGTTTCTTGGGTCCGATTTCAAAGCCCCCAAACAGCCTTCAACACTTTCAGCGGTGAGGGTGGACGCAGCGATGTCCTCTGCTGGCGTCAGGTCCTGTGTGGAGGCAGATCCACCTCCAGTTACACGGTGTGCCCGATTTATGCTGGCAAGCTTGGGATTCCCCTGTCTCCTGACATCATTGAAGCGCTTGCGGCGCAACGTCCTGGGGATGCCTATTTCCTCCCACGCCTGTTTAACCGACGCTGATTTGGGCGGGTTTCTCCTATCCCCACACAAAACAACTTCTCTGTCTTTGACTGCTCTTACAAGAAAGTCGGTCTCCTCGGCTGTGAACCGCTCCTGGCGTGCGCCTGGTAAATCCGTCATAAAAATAGCAACCCGCCATGGAACTTGCGCACTTGCGTTTAAAGGGAATGTTGGATGACGTTCTGATTGGTTTATTTGAGGTTACGCCCAAACCACACCTATGAATAATGAACCTACTTCAGACAAACCCCTTATTGATTTGCGCCCGGCACAAGAGTTATTTCTCCCGCCGGGAAAATAGCAACAGCGCCCAAGATCAGCCCACAAAGTCACTTGCGTTTTGCGCTTCACACTTGCGTTTCAGATTGTTAAAATAGGGCCCAAAAGCTGCAATCTTTCACTTTTGCCTCTCTATCGCCATCTCTGTTTAAAACCTAAAATTACAACCAGAGCGGTTTATGTTAGTACTTGAAGTACATAAGCTGAACTGAAATAACTTTTTCATGATAATACATACCATACATTCTCATAAATAGGTCATGTCCCCCCAAACATGAGACGTCTTCCCGACGTGCAGATCATCGGTTGGTCCTGGACCTTATCTGTACGTCTATACAACGTGCAAATCTGGTACAGTATCTGGACGTCTGACTATGACCCCTTTTGGACGCCAAGTAGACGTCCAAATGGGGTTCGGGAAATCAATACAAAAACAAATGTGGTTTATGAGTTCTGAGTCAAAAAACATAAACATCACGTGTATTTTTGTAGAAAAAATTTGTTAAGCTGATAAAATAATGTAATCTTTATATATGAATGAGTGTTCAACAACATAGCACTGCTCATAGATAAAGTTTAATCTTAAATAAATAAAAAAATCAGAGTTTAAGATGTTGATGTTTTATTGAAAATGTTTGGTCAACGTAATTGTGATCAGCGTTTCCTTTAGTTGGACAGTTTTACTCTTTGCTATTAATCTTTGAAAAAACGCATCAATTGTTGCAAAAAAGTTAAAAACAAAAGGCTATCATAGCTTATGTAAGAAATAAATACTTTTGTTTATTTGTCTTTTATTAAAAGCGTTTATCTGTTTTCATTTTGTCTACTAGAACAAATAAAAATCATCAGAATGAAGACAATCAGGTGTTTATAAATCTAATTTTTTTATGTTGGGAAATATTTTTCAACACACAGCCAGATATTAAAGGGGTCATAGCGTGAAAATTTGACTTTTTTCATGTTTAAGTGTTATAATTGGGTCCCCAGTGCTTCTATCAACCTAGAAAATTGATAAAGGTAAACCCAGTAACTTAAAGGGGACATATTATGAAAATCTGACTTTTTCCATGTTTAACTGCTATAATTGTGTCCCCAGTGCTTCTATCAACCTAGAAAATGTGAAAAAGATCAACCCAGTAACTTAGTTTTGGTAAACCATTCACTGCAAGCATGTGAAAAAATAGGTCATTGTAATTTGGCTCCTATTATGATATCAGAATAAGGTAATACCGCCCCCTTTATCTGCACTATCCAACCACAGCACTGACATTTAGTTCAGAGAGAAGAGAGGGAAAAGAAGGACTTGACAGCACAATTGAGTTTCAATTACAACAAACCACCATCATTGTGATCAGTGTTTGCACTTCAGCCGCTCATTTGCATTTTAAATGACACACCCAAAACGGCAGACTTTTGCTCGGACCTAGATTAAGACTTAGTTTACATCTTAAAAAAAAATCTCATAATATGTCCCCTTTAATTTGAGTATGCCATTTTCTGCAAGCATGTGAAAAATTAGGTCGTTCAGATTTTGCCTGTTTTGTGAGGTAGGTAGCAAGGCAAATTACAATAATACCGCCCCCTTTATCTGCACTCTCCAACCACAGCACTGCAGTTTAGTGCGGAGAGAAAGAGTGAGAAATGAAGGACTTGACAGCACAACTGAGTTTTAATTACAACGAACCACCATCATCGTGATCAGTGTTTGTATTTCACCCACTCATTTGCATTTTAAACGACACACCCTAAAACAGAACACTTTTGCTCAGGCCTACAAATGAGCAATTTTACCATGCTATAATAAATTAACTTTATGGTATTTTGAGCTAAAACTTCACATACTCACTCCGGAACAGCAAAGATATATTTTACATCTTCAAAATCTCTCACAATATGACCCCTTTAAGAATCGGCACATGAATCACAATCATGGTGACATAATTCATGTTGCAATGCATGATGGGAGTCATGAGTTTATATTGCAGTGGGTCCCAGAATGCACTGCAACATGAATTATGTCAACATGATTGTAATTTATGTGCAGATTCTTGATATCTGGATATGCGTTAAAAAAATCCCATATTTCTTAAAAAAATTTGATTTATAAACACCTGATTTTTTTCTTCATTTTGAGGATTTTTTCTTATTGTAACAACTATAACCCAATAAAGCCTTTTAATAACAGATAAAATAACAAATGTTGTTGATTAACAAGTTGACACATTTTTAATGAGTGAATGATATATTTATTTAAGTGTCAAACACCACCGCTTTACCCCTTACAGAAATGGAAGTAAAATTATAATTTTCAGGATTTATCCTCCCATTAAGTATACAACATTTTGAGTCCCTCAGAAATTCCACAAAAGTATGACCATGCTTATTTACATTCATATCCAAAACTATCCGAGGAAGGATGTCATCTCCTTCCACATGGTCCTTAAGCGCCCCAGTTCTGCTGTTAACATCACCACATATATAAATTGAGTTCACCTTTTCAGTAATAGTATATAACAAAGCCCATAAATGGCTGAAATAAAGATCTGCATTCCTGCCCCAGACAGATGATTCTGGAGACAAATAACATGGAATTAAAATAAAAGAGTATTGCGATTCTCTATGCTCAAAATGTAAACAAAGTATTCCATCAAATGTTTTATCAACAATACTAACTGAATATCGCTCCAACACAGCATTTTTAACAAAAAATCCAACTCCACCCGAGGCTTTAACAGCCCTCTTATGGGCAATACGATTATGTCCAAACCAGGTAAATCCATCAAAGACCAGTATATCCTTGCATGAGTGAGTTTCATTCAAAGAAATAAAGTCAGGGTCTAAAGATTTAAAGGGGACATATTATGAAAATCTGACTTTTTTTCATGTTTAACTGCTATAATTGTGTCCCCAGTGCTTCTATCAACCTAGAAAATGTGAAAAAGATCAACCCAGTAACTTAGTTTTGGTAAACCATTCTCTGCAAGCATGTGAAAAAATAGGTCATTGTAATTTGGCTCCTATTGTGATGTCAGAATAAGGTAATACCGCCCCCTTTATCTGCACTATCCAACCACAGCACTGACATTTAGTTCAAAGAGAAAGAGAAAAAAAAGAAGGACTTGACATTACAATTGAGTTTCAATTACAACAAACCACCATCATTGTGATCAGTGTTTGCACTTCAGCCGCTCATTTGCATTTTAAATGACACACCCAAAACGGCACACTTTTGCTCAGACCTAGATTAAAGGGGTCATATGATGAAAATGTTAGCATTGCCACTTTGTAGGTTTGAGCAAAAATGTGTCGTTTTGGGTGTGTTTTTTAAAATGCAAATGAGCGGATGAAGTGCAAACACTGATCACAATGATGGTGGTTTGTTGTAATTGAAACTCTATTGTGCTGTCAAGTCCAAAAATGTGTCGTTTTGGGTGTGTTTTTTAAAATGCAAATGAGCGGCTAAAATGCAGATACTAATCACAATGATGGTGGTTTGTTGTAATTCAAACTCTATTGTGCTGTCAAGTCCTTCTTTTCTCTCTCTTTCTCTCTGCACTAAACGGCAGTGCAGTGGTTGGAGAATTCAGATTAAGGAGGCGGTATTATTCTAATAAGATATCCTTATGACATCATAATGAAAGCCAAATTTCAATGACCTATTTTTGCTCACACCTACAAAGTGGCAATGCTAACATTTTCATCATATGACCCCTTTAAGACTTAGTTTACATCTTAAAAAAAAATCTAATAATATGTCCCCTTTAAGTAGCACTTTCCTGAGTTCACAGTTTGACAGCGTCCATCCGTTAACATTCCAGTGAGCTCACAAAAACTTTTCATTACCAAACCTGCAGGGCTGGGCAAACCTTTCTCAAGCATGACTGCCATCAGCTGCCGATCCCTCTTTCATCACACGTCGAGACGACTGCATCCGTTTCACCATGCGTCCATTAGCTGCCACATAATAATCCTTCCCAACTGCGGTTTCACGGGTCAAAGTTCTAAAGTTAAGTTCCATCATGTGTTCGGCATGTGATTTTGCTGAAGACGAAGATGTTATATATCCTTGAAGCTGTCATTATCTCGCAAATGCGTTTTTCTTCGCAGCAAACCACTTTCTCCTGTGCCGAGTTCAGCTCCGCTTTTACAAACCCCGGCCGGGCTCCGCGCGCCCGCATCCGTTCCACAGCAGCGGGACAGAGCGCAGTGTCACATCCAAGACCGACATAAAACAGGTCTTTCACTTTAGCCATTAAATCCTCCTCTCCCTCAGTCTGAGGAAGCCCCACAACAATCAGCGAAACATCCGGGTCAAAACTCATTTTCTTTGCCTTATTCTCGAACATTTTCTTCTCTATATTTTCCATTCATGCACACATAATGCCCACTTCAGTGTCCAGATTTATCTTCATGTCTTTTATGGCCTTCTCCATTTCTTTCAGCACAACGCTCTGACTTTCAGCCATCATCTTCTCCATTGATTCACACAACTTATCAATTCTGAAATACACTTGCTTTTCCATGCTATCAATTCTCGCGTTTACTTGTTTCTCCATATCAATCTTCATTCGGTCCAATCTTGCGTTTATTGCTTTCAACAGCACACTTTTGCTCAGGCCTACAAATGTGCAATTTTAACATGCTATAATAAATTATCTATATGGTATTTTGAGCTAAAACTTCACATACACACTCCGGAACAGCAAAGATTTATTTTACACCGTAAACATATCTTATAATATGACCCCTTTCAATAATCAAAAAACATCACTTGTTTTAGAGGGGGTTTGGCAACTTTTTTAGCTGGTCTTAGCTGGTCATCATCCAAAACCAGCTCACCCACCATGTCTTCAATAATCAAAAAAAAAAAAAACATCACTTAAATGATCACTTAAGTCAGGAGTGTGGAACCCTGGGTCCTGGAGGGCCACTGTCCTGCAGAGTTTAGTTCCAACCCTAATCAAACACAGCTGAATTTCATTTCCAAGTGATCCTTAATACTTTTATTTAATTTTTCAGGTGTGTTTAATTAGGGTTGGAACAAAACTCTGCAGGACAGTGGCCCTCCAGGACCAGGGTTCCCCACCCCTGACTTAAAGGGGACATATTATGAAAATCTGACTTTTTCCATGTTTAAGTGCTATAATTGTGTCCCCAGTGCTTCTATCAACCTAGAAAATGTTAAAAAGATCAACCCAATAACTTAGTTTTGGTAAACCATTTTCTGCAAGCATGTGAAAAATAGGTCATTGTAATTTGGCCCTTATTGTGATGTCAGAATAAGGTAATACCGCCCTCTTTATCTGCACTATCCAACCACAGCACAACCATTTAGTATGGAGAGAAAGAGAGAGATAAAATATTTCACAGCACAATTGAGTTTCAATTGCAACAAACCACCATCATTGTGATCAGTGGTTGCACTTCATCCGCTCATTTGCATTTTAAATGACACACCCAAAACGGCACACTTTTGCTCAGACCTATTTTAGACTTAGTTTTCATCTTTAAAAAAATCTCATAATATGTCCCCTTTAAGTATACAATTGACTCTAACACTGCTTCAATGTTGCTTTAACACACTGCAGGTGAAATCAATTAATTCAATTAACACAGCGTGATTGACCCGGGCTGTTTCTCAATATGCGTTCTTCAGCGATCTTGCGTCCTTGTGTCCTCGCTCTACGTCATCATTAACAGTCGAAGTTCAATTTCAATTCTCAAGAACGCAAGTACAGAGGACGTGTGAAAATACCCAGATGAGTTCTTGATATCGGGGATGCATCGAGTGCAGACTTGCACGCTGAAATCTGGGGAGGTCACGTGACAAACAGGAAGATCGCAAATAGCTCAATTCTCACAAGTGCGTTCTGTGTTCTCGCAACCTTCTGAGTTCGTTCTTCCAAGGTCGCCTTGCAAGACCAGTCTCCACGAGAACGCAAGTCCGTTCTTTGCGTTCTTAGAATTGAGAAACAGCCCCGGTCTCGAGTCGGTCTTGGACTCTTCTTCTTCTTCTTTGAGCTTATTGGCGGCTCGTATTCTTAAAAGAGCATTACCGCCATCTACTGTGGGTAATGGATCAGAGACACTATAATCCTTCCCCCAGACCATTCAGGACTCAGGCTTTCGATGTTGCTTCGTGTTCCAGCTCCACCATCTACAGCTCAAGTCCGTCACAGTCCAGAGAGGATTAATAATAATAATAATAATTATTATTATTATTATTCTATCTATATTCTATTTATTAAATTAGTACTATTTAAGAATTTAATTAATAAACTATCCCCTTCCTCTAGATCCAAAAGCTCGTGTTAGTTGTTGTACACCTTTCTTCTTAAATTCTTCTATTAGTTTAGCCCTTTCATCTGTGTATCGGCTTGGACTCAACTACAACACTAACATTAACTAATGTTAACTAATGAACCTATTGTATTGTAAAGTGTTTTTCTTTCATTTTGGTGTGAAAAATCAACCCCAGATGTTCTTGCCAAGATTGTGAAATTTACCCAATATGCTCCATTGAAGCTTTTGAATGGAATTGTGAGACTAAAATGTTGTAGTTCTCATCTTAAAGATCTTACCCATGATGCTAAGTATTGTTTTATTTTAGTGGCATCTCTGTATTTACCATGGAATATTAAAGGATGATCTTAAAGTCTGAAACCACACCCACATTATAGCTTACAACAAGCTGTCTTCCTGGCATTCATACATTCATAATGCTAGTTAAGACATAACACAGAAACATGGAGAAATATATTCTGCTGATTCTTATATCTGTGTCAGGTAATATGCTCACTGTCAAACTCAAATATTTTCAAACTTGAAAGTAGTATGGTGTTAAAATGAAGTATTAATATCAATGTAATATAACCTTATAATAAGGCTGTTTAACACTCATGTTTCACTGTACCAAATGTAAAAGACTACATTTTCAATGAGATCTTACCAATTTAACCAATTTCTTTGTTTGCAGGTGGATTTGCTGAAAGCATTCAACCAAAAGACAAGAATACAAATATAATCAAGACTGAAGGAGAATCTTTGACACTGAGCTGCACATATGTTACAACCAACAATTATGTTCTGCTTTACTGGTACAGACAGAATTTTAACAGTGAACCTCAATATTTACTGTATAAAGGTGCTCGATCATGGAGAAATGAAGAGAATATAGCAGATCATCGGTTTAAGTCAACTACATCAGATTCATCCACTGAACTCATTATTGACAGTGTATCTCTGTCAGATTCAGCTTTATATTACTGTGCTTTAAGAGTTGGAGCCCAGTGATACAAAATACCTGAGAGGCTTTACAAAAACTCAAAAACAGTTATTGCTTTGAACAGTTTTTAATCAAGTTAATATCAAACCACAGTGGTTCTTTATGTAAACCACAAAATTCTTACAGGGCACAGTAACACCTGCTGAGGGTTTACCCGCCCTGCTGAATTAAACCAGCTAAAGTTGATTGATCTCTCAGTCTAATTTTAACAGGTTTAGCTGTTGTAGCAGGCTTGTTTTAGAGGGGGTTTGGCAACTTTTTTAGCTGGTCTTAGCTGGTCATCATCCAAATCCAGCTCACCCACCAACTTGACCAGGCTGGAAGGGCAGTTTGACCAGCTTTGCCAGACCAGCTTAAATCAACTATGTTTGTGTTTTTATATCTTACACATTTAACCCTTTAAACCCCAGACTCTAACAAAATAATCCGCAAAAAAAACGGATGATGTCCTGGCAGAAAATTGCTTGCACTTTTCTCTGTTATGTTCACAGACATTTTATTTTATTCGACAACTGAAAATTCTGTAGATTTTTAGAACGTTGTCCGTAGATTAACAGAACATTGCCCGTAGCCTTTAGGGACACTTCAATCCGCCTACGAAACGCAACAATGGTGACAATCAACAACAAAGCTTCATGCTGCAATGCATGCTGGGTACCAGGGGCCTCATTTATCAAGCGTGCGTATGAACAGAAGTGTGTGTAAAGTTTGCGTTGGAACAGTTTTATGCAAAGTGTGGAATTTATCAAATGTGTGTAAATATACGCACACCTCTGAGTATGCGTACGCAGAGCATCTAGTGGTAGAATAGCAATACTACACAGGACCGTCCATCCCCAGCGTTAAAGGGGTCATATTATGAATTTTCTTTAAATGTAAAATAAATTTTTGGTGTCCCCAGAGTGCGTATGTGAAGTTTTAGCTCAAAATACTCCACAGATAATTTATTATAGCATGATAAAATTGTTCATTTGTAGGCATGAGCAAAAGTGTGCTGTTTTTGGGTGTGTCGTTTAAAATGCAAATGAGCAGATGAAATACAAACACTGATCACAATGATGGTGGTTTGTTGTAATTAACACTCAATTGTGCTGTCAAGTCCTTCATTTCTCCCTCTTTCTCTCTGCACTAAACTGCAGTGCTGTGGTTGGATAAGGCAGATTAAGGGGGCGGTATTATTGTAATTCGCCTTGCTACCTACCTCACAAAACAGGCAAAATCTGAACGACCTAATTTTTCACATGCTTGCAGAAAATGGCATACTCAAATTAAGTTACTGGGTTAACCTTTATCACATTTTCTAGGTTGATAGAAGCACTTGGGGACCAAATTATAACACTTAAACATGAAAAAAGTCACATTTTCACGCTATGACCCCTTTAAAAGAACACTTTGTCTATTTATTATCCACCCCCAGGTGTCAAAAATAATTACTGTTAATAAAGTAACTGCAAATCACTGTTGAAGTTAATTAATGAAATTAGTGTCTAGCCCTAAATAAGAAAGCTCCGTCAAATGCTTGACACAGTGCAATGGCTTATCTTGCCTGGTCACATGTTCCCATGCACATTTGTTTTCTTTTGTTAGTCATTCCTCCTGCACAAAGTGAACCAAACAGGATGTGTTATTTGGTTTTAACCTCATCCACCAGAAACTCAATTTCTGTGTCTGTAAAGTTCCTCTTTTATGCTCTCTTTGCCACAATTGCGATGAGGGAAAAAGCACAACCACGTGACTTATAAAGTCGACTTAAAGGTCGATGAACGTGCACAAGCATGGTGCTTAAGAACACATGGGATTTATCATCAAGGATTACTTACTGATGTGCGTACGAACCACATGCGAACATTTGATAAATCCTGATTTTTTTGTACTTAAGCACATACTAAATTTAATTTGTAGGTAAAAATATAGAACATTATCTACGCAATGTTGATAAACGAGGCCCCAGGATTGTAGAAAGCTCTTTCTTACCATTTACTCTCAACATTGTTACAGCAATCTTATTCAATACAGCGTGTTTTTAGATCAGCATGGAGTGTCACTTTTATATATTTTAGTTCTTTATTCTTATATTATTTTCATGTTTAAATGATAGACAACATAACTTAAAACAATCAAGCTTAGATGACATGTTAAATTTTTCTCCTTCAAGTTATGAACAAGTTGCAACTGCTTAAAGAGCAGAATTAGTTCAGTGAGAGCAAGGGACAAATGCCTAACGAAATTGAACGTTAATTACCATAGTGGTGACTTCCAATGGATCTAAAACAAACAGAAACTGGATAATTAATGTGTTAAAGGGGTCATATTATTGTCACAAGGTGACGATCTTCTCAGGGGCGGAACCAAAGTTAGGGAAGTTTGGTTCCGCCCGGATGGTTTCCGCCCAGGCTACATAAACGACACACTCTCTCACTTCCTGGTTTCCAGGGAAACGAAATTAGGGCTTTACGAGCCACAGGTGAAACGCATTATGAAGCGGATGGTGATTGGAGGCTGGGGGTTGGTGAGACCCATAAATAGCTCTACAGAAACTTAAGTAAGCAGCGATGGACACGAGAAGGGATTGACACGGGGGGGAAAGCTCCTTTGCCAAAGGCAGAAACAAAGACACGCACCTTTTGAAGAGCCCGTAGGCTCTGTTGATCCGGGCTGCGCTACGAGCGCGCGGAAAGAGGACAGGAGCCACGAGAGGCGAAAGAGAGGCCAGTCGTGGATCTTTTTAAAGGAGCACCCCAAGAGACCTTTTGGGCTGGAACCATAAATTGTGAGGACATTGCGAACCTTAAAGGTTATGAGGAGAACGAATATATGACGGATTGAGACGAAGTGAAAGTGGATATTTAAAACGACAACTCTGTGAGTACCAGAGCAAGCTGAAAGTGAGTGTCATATTGACCTGGTTTATGCTAACTCCCTGCAGGAGGAGGAGGACGGCCCTACCCCTCATAGAGCGTGGTGGGTGAGCTGAGGAAGTGATTACCGAAGCAGACACAATAACGACATCACTAGCTGGGCCACATATTTCCCCCACCAAGCCTGAATGAAGCGAAGTGAGAGAAGAAGGGCGTCATTTTTGTACACTTGAAGTGGTGGGTGAGTCTTTGTGCTGTGGATACATTTATTTTTGACGTGGTGTTTAACTACTCAATCTAGGTCTGAGCAAAAGTGTGCCACTTTGTAGGTTTGAGCAAAAATGTGTCATTTTGGGTGTGTTTTTTAAAATGCAAATGAGCGGATGAAGTGCAAACACTGATCACAATGATGGTGGTTTGTTGTAATTCAAACTCAATTGTGCTGTCAAGTCCTTCTTTTCTTTCTCTCTGCACTAAATAGCAGTGCAGTGGTTGGATAGTGCAGATTAAGGGGGCGGTATTATTCTAATAAGATATCCTTATGACATCATAATGAAAGCCAAATTTCAATGACCTATTTTTGCTCACACCTACAAAGTGGCAATGCTAACATTTTCATGCCATGGCCCCTTTAATGAGATTGTTCTAAAATGTCACAAACCACACCCCCATTTACACAGTTTATAGTTCCACTGCATTAAAATATTTATCTTATAACCTTATAAGTCAACATGAAGACATGTATTTTACTGGTCCTTATAACAGCAGCAGGTAAAGTGCACTTAAAAACTCTGTCAGACTTAAATATGTTAAACTTTCACAAATGTACATATTTACATGTAAAATACTAAAATGACACAATATTTAATATTTTTATTACTATTTCATTCCCTGGCAGGTGTATTTGCCGATAGCATTAAACCAGACAAGGATACTAATATAATCAGACGTGAAGGAGAATCTGTAACACTGAGCTGCACATATGAAACAACCAGCAACAATGTTTATCTTTACTGGTACAGACAGCATCCTAACAGTGAACCTCAGTTTATACTGCGGAAAGGTGCTCGATCATATAGGAGTGAGGATATAGCAGACCGTCGGTTTAAGCCAACTACATCAGAATCATCATCTGAACTCACTACTGACATTGTAACTCTGTCAGATTCAGCTTTATATTACTGTGCTCTGAGAGATGAAGCCCAGTGATACAAAATACCTGAGAGGCTTTACAAAAACATACATACAGTTATTGCTTTGAACAGTTTTTAATCAGATAAACATCAAACCACAGATGTTTATGAAACTGCAAAGCTTCTGTTCATATCAGGATATGGTTACACCTGCTGGTTGAATTTGGAAATTGCAAAGTTATAGTAGCTAGTAAAATGTCTAAAATGTCTTTAGCTCTTTGTGAAAATATTTATTTAAATTTAAGTGCAGATCATCACAATTGTTTACAAAACCACTTGGTGTTTAATCACTGCAATGTTGGAGGTCATAGCATGTGTTCTGTAATTGTAAAATAAAAAATATGTGCACATGCAATTTTGGAGGCAAATACTTCCCAGTATAAGCACTCCAATGTTTTTATTTTTATTCAACTCAGTAGTCTAACTTTGTAAATCCTCTTTAGAACTTGTTTCAGAATTTATTGTTTGCAGATTAAAGGGGAGGAGTTTGCTAAAGACATCCTCTGCTGACAAGAGAAGAATGCAAGTTGTTAAGCTGAACAGCACTTTGTGTTTAACCTAAACCAGTCATCATCCTGCTTATCATCAAAATGTTGCTCTTTTTAACTGCTTTGATATGTTTTCTTATATGTAAGTATTTAGTTTCAGATATAATATTAGTTTGTCTTCTGTTTTACTCTGTCTGGTTGAGACAAATAAATGTAATATGATGCTAATTTTGTATATATTTTTAAGTTTATGGCATTTAATTAATTGTGATTCTTGATTTTGAAGGTGTCACGTTTGCGAATGTCATCACACCAGTTGACAGCGAGGTTTATGGGACAGAGGAGGAAACTTTAACTCTGTCCTGTGATTACTCCTCAGCCACCACACTACAGTGGTATCGCCAATATCCTGGATCAGCTCCTGAATTTCTGTTAGTCATTCTGCATGCTACTGGAAGAGTTTCACAAGTGTCAGATATTGTGACTCTAGATCCTCGATTCTTTGGGAAACTGAATGAAAAGAAAACTCAAGTGCATCTTGAGATCTCATCTGTTAAAGTCACAGACTCTGCTCTGTATTACTGTGCCATGGTGCCCACAGTGACAGGAAACACAACAACACTGTACAAAAACCTTCCCAAAAACAACAGGAAAGTTCTGCATATTGCATATTTTTTGTAAATGTTCATTAAACTGAGATGTATTCCCAAATGTATTGAGTAACATTGCCAATCCTTTATTAAGCATCTGGTACTGTACTAAAGTATTTTTTTAAATCTTAACATAAGTTGTGACTCTACTGAAATATTTTGGTGGTTAGCTACATAAACCAACATGTCAAGGGATTGCATGTCTCAATGACAGTGTTATAATGAAACTGAAATAGGAAATATTTAAATAACTCCCATACCCTGACACATGTGAGCGTACAGATGCAGGCTCAGCAGAGATGCTTTTATGAGATTACATCACCACCTGCTGGAACATTCAGCTGATGAACAGTCGCCCTTACAATATCTCAAGTGAAGCTTTTGGTTTTCATCAAAAGACCATTTTAAATGTTTTTTTTTTCCAGGAGCACTCTTTCTTTAATAGACATTGATAGACATATAGTCTCTAAAATAGTTTTCTAAAAAGAAAATATAAAAATTTGTTTCTGCCTATAATAAGGTTTTTAACAACGATGATTGTGTTTAAGTTTTCGTGACCAAAACCACTTCCAATAGACTTCTGCAAAGAATCAATCACAATAGAGTACCATTAGAGTATATTATTTCTGATAACAAGCTAAATAAATAACAAGTAAATACCTTAGTTTAAGTAATAGATAAAGCGTATCAACTACTACACAGAGCTAACATTACGATGTAAAATTAATGTATACAATGTAAACCTCTCTGCACAAAGTGGCTATAC
Organism: Paramisgurnus dabryanus; assembly: GCF_030506205.2. NCBI lineage: Eukaryota > Metazoa > Chordata > Actinopteri > Cypriniformes > Cobitidae > Paramisgurnus > Paramisgurnus dabryanus. The sequence continues at coordinate 33,181,118 of NC_133342.1, read as the reverse complement.
ATGCTGGCCATCTCCCCTCATCATAGGAAACCAATTTTAATTTCAATTAGCTATTTTGTTTCAGAGGTCGGTTTACCCACTAGCCAGACCATAAAACAAAAACACAGACCGAAGTTAGGGCCAGTCGTGATTTTTTTTTATCAGAAAATCTTCTGTATCTACTTTTATACTGCAAATAAACATTAAGTATAAAAAGCAATTCTAGCAGCAAAATCCTTTTCTGTATCCTAGCAAATAAACAAGCAAAAAATAAAAATAACACACAAAAATTCTTAAAGGGGTCATATGATGAAAATGTTAGCATTGCCACTTTGTAGGTTTGAGCAAAAATGTGTCGTTTTGGGTGTGTTTTTTAAAATGCAAATGAGCGGATGAAGTGCAAACACTGATCACAATGATGGTGGTTTGTTGTAATTGAAACTCTATTGTGCTGTCAAGTCCAAAAATTTGTCGTTTTGGGTGTGTTTTTTAAAATGCAAATGAGCGAATAAAGTGCAAACACTGATCACAATGATGGTGGTTTGTTGTAATTCAAACTCAATTGTGCTGTCAAGTCCTTCTTTTCTCTCTCTTTCTCTCTGCACTAAATGGCAGTGCAGTGGTTGGAGAGTTCAGATTAAGGAGGCGGTATTATTCTAATAAGATATCCTTATGACATCATAATGAAAGCCAAATTTCAATGACCTATTTTTGCTCACACCTACAAAGTGGCAATGCTAACATTTTCATCATATGACCCCTTTAAGCTCTACATAAATCACATGGATAAAACTTATGTGGCATGACGAGGGGGTGAGAAGTTAGCTTCATGGCAAAAGCAAAGGTTTTGCATAAAATTCCGACTACGCCACCCCGGGACTTACACCCAGGGAAATATTCCTTACACCCAGAAAGGCGGTAAGGCACACAGGTTCGTTCCTCTTAAAAGTGAAGTAAGCAGAAAACGTGGGTATAATACAAAAATATAGATTTTATTTCACAATATTCGTTGCCCATGACAATGAGCTAGGTGTGAAATAGACAGAAAATGACATTAATCAAAGCAGATCTGTCTGCAGCAAAATACATAAAACAAAATGACATAAAACATCACAAATCACAAAATTATACAAAAACACAACACAACTTAAGGTTTAACAGTCCTCACTGCTAAAATGCAGTGCGTGAAAAGGAAGAAAGATAATAAACTAATTAAAACAATACACCAACCTACAGAGCTGAGGTTACCCACCCGAGTGATCACTGGCACAAGTTGTCCAAAGGCACACACTCACACCAAACCGTGAACTCAAAAACACACACTTATGCACTTCAAAAATGTGTAACACTGCAAATGTTGAAGCAGTACCACCACCACCATAAGCTCTTTCACCCAGGGGGACCCCAGCTCCTGAAAGGATATCAAACAAAATAAATATTCAGACAACAATTTGACAAGAATTACTGAAAGCAAAGAAAACACAAAATAAATGGCAGGTGGAGCTACACAGGCAACCAAAGTCCAAAAAACCAGCTCCAACGCACTAAAATCGGTTGTCTTGGTTGACTTTGGTAGTGACTAGATAACCCTCCACTCCAAGATATATAACACTAAAGGCAGGAACCAGACAGTGTACAATCCATTGTACTGCGAGGAATATGATGATGTCGGTTTTACCGCGGTGCGACAGCCGCACGAGAACACTCAAGAGGTAAACATAATGTAGAGCAAAAGGGAGAACCCTAAAGTAAACAAACATAATATTAAAAATCTAAACACATCATACACTAACATTACAACTACGTGCTGGACACTTACCGCCCAGTGGCATCACCCCAGACACATTAACGTCTTTTACAGCACCGTTTAACCTACAACAGGTCAACCACAGCCAACTGAGGGTGCACAGTCATTTAAGCCATCAGCAGCACAAGGGCACCAGTACGCTGGACAAACACGCTAAAACCAACACAAACTAGTTTTAAATAACATACAAATTAAAACTACGAACAGCACCTTAACAATTCTCACCTGTCGCTATTGCTGCAAACACCCGGGGGAAACACAGGACATGACGCATTCCGGGCAGCAGCCAATCAGTGCTTAAAAAGGGACTGCCCCTTCCTGATAGGTGAAAGTAGCTGTCAATCACAGCTCACCTAATCCTGCTACACTTAAATTAAAGAATTTAAAAGAAAAAAACACTTCATGACAACTTCTAAATGATAATTTTTTTGTTCTTTATTATTAAACTTAAACCCAAACCAGGTTTAAGAGCTTGGTAGGCTTCATTCTCAAGTTTAGACACCATCCAAACTTATACAAATGACATCAGAGCAATAAGGCGGAGCTTTTTGAGAAGACTGTATATTTTTGTGTTAATCAGATTTCTGTTATTTTGCTCTGACAATGTTGCATTATTTAGTCATTTGGAGATTAATCTTTGCAGGTGAGTATTTATTTTAATCACTCTGTGAATGTTTTTCCTTTAGAAAATGCTGTCTAATGCCAGTTGTGATATGAACACATGTCCATTTTTTGTTCAGTTTATTTAGATGTCACACATGCTGATAGCATCACTCCAGATTATACAGAAGTCAATGCAGTTGAGAACGAGAATGTTACGCTGTCCTGCAAATATTCCTCCGCATACAATCTCCAATGGTATCGACAGCATTACTACACATCAGCTCCTCAGTTCCTCATGCTCATTCTAAGAAGCTCTGAAAAAGTATTACAGCGTTCAGATAAACGCCTGTCAGGAAAACTAAATGCGAAGAATAATCGTGTGGATCTGATCATCCCTTCTTCTACAGTTAAAGACTCTGCACTGTATTTCTGTGCTCTGCAGACCACGGTGACAGGAAACCAAACTTTGCTTTACAAAAACCTGACAAGAAGAGGGGGGAGAAATTAAACATGTGCTCTGCATTTACACATACTGTACACCCACACTTTTACATAGATATGCAATCTTCACTAAATTGGTTTAGTAGTAAGAAAAAATATGCACATTAGCAGGTGCATGTGCAACAATCTTTTGACACTGTGTACATCATATTCTGAAAGTAAAAATATATATTTTTTTAAATAAACCACAAATTAAGTTGTGTACAAATAAGCATTTGAGTGGGATCTCAAGAGATTTATCTTTCTATGTAAAATGTTTTTGACTCAGAAAATGATAAACTCTTAGTCAGGGGGCGGAGCATCAACCAGACATAAAGATCTTAACAGAACAGATGATGTTACATTACAAGTTCATCTCATCATACCGTAATGTTGCTCCAAACAGTTATTCTGCTCTGCGCATTCGGATGTAAGTAATGTTAATAATATCAATTGCAGTCTTAATGCAATAATTAAATTAAAAATGTTAATTGTCATTGATTGTCTAATTGTAATAATGAAAGTGAAATAGACAAGTTTAATTGTATTTATAAATTATATTTATTGTCATTTTCAGGTGGAGTATTTGGGAGTATCATTACACCAGACCAAAGTGAGGTCTTTAAGGAAGAGGGTGCCAATGTAACTCTGTCCTGTAGCTACTCAACAGCCATTAGTGTACAGTGGTATCGGCAGTATCCCACATCTGCCCCTGAAAATCTTTTATTAATCTTGCAAACCTCGGGACGTGTCCAGAGTGCAGAAAATCTGGATCCTCGGTTTTCCGCAAGACTAAATGAAAAGAAAACTCAAGTGTATCTGGAGATCTCATCTGTTAAATTCACCGACTCTGCTTTGTATTACTGTGCACTGACGCCCACAGTGACAGGAAACACAACATCACTGTACAAAAACCTGACAGACACATAGAGAAGATGGCCCTGTAGGATAGTTTCACATTAACCCACAGTTTTCATCCACATAAATGATTTTTTTCTTTCTTTAGTCCTTGTAATTTTTTAATAACATGAATATTATGTACAGATGAAAATATCAGTGATTAATCAATTTAAGTAATAAAACAACTTTCTTTAAGCAAATGTTCAAACACATAATACATATACTTAAACAGTCATAATAAGAAGAAAATCAATTCAATCTCACTATGGCAGTATGGGATTAACCTGCCATCTAGTGGTTGTTTGGGTTTAGTACACTGACCTTGAGAACTTGTCTTTTGTTTTAATACAGTTTAAGGTGACTTACCCTTCTTTATAAAGATGCTTGACATGATGATGACTCTGTACCAAGATAGCAAAATTGCTGTGGCCCAGTTCTGGCTCACATCTGACACTTTCATCTGGCCCACCTTTGGCATGGAATGATGGCAAGCAAGCCATAGAAATGCCACATGTCAGCCAAGCACAAAGCAAATAATGCAGATCTGACCCAAATCCGGGTAGTAGTCGATATAAATTCTTGCCCATATTCGGCCCACACCTGGCATGATTCATGGCACTTGTGTGGTCCACTCCTGTTTAACACATCTCAACCACGAGCAAGCCAGTGTGATGCCACAATCAGAGTATAAATCTCAACCATGGTGACTATTAAATGAAAAACGTCATGCTGCAATGCATGCTGGGTATTAACAAATTACAAATCTCATCCGGGACTCCCAGCATGCATTGCAACATGGATAAATAATTAACTTTTTACAATTTTCTTTGTCACCATGGTTGAGATTCATAGTCTGATTCTTGATGTTTGTATGTCCCAAATATACAGCGGTTAATTTTTGCCAAAGTTTCTATAACTCTTTAATATCAAACTGCTGTGAAAGTGCTGGACTTCATACATATTGTTGACAGATAAAAACTCTTAATAGTAAACCAATTAATTAGATTATGATTGTTACCATTATATACCAACCACCACAGAATTGCAACTTTATTGTAAATAATTTTACACTACCATAACAAATGTGTTTTATACACACAAAGTAAGGCAACCACGAAACTTCTTATAAATAAGTCAAGGGTCCAACTAAAACAAACACAAATCACAATAATGGTGACTTAAAATTAAACAAAGCATCAACATCTAAACCTAATAAGAGAATTTTGCTTTCTACAGCAATATTTTTACTGTTTTCAGGAATAATGTTTTATAAAATAATAAAATGCAATGTTTCTCTATCATTTACATAACAAGCAAACAAGTCAATATAAAAACAGTTGATATTTAAAACATTTTTGGGAACTTTCAGGGAACGTTCTTAGAACTTTTTTCTGTTAGCTGGGTATATGAATCACTTCAGACTCACACCCACATGAGCCAGTGCTTAATGTGCAATATCTTTGCCAAAACTGGCCCTGATGCTTCTTTATACAGCTGGGCCACATTTGCAACATCATATGTGGGCCACTTCAGACTCACACCCACATGAGCCAGTGCTTACTGTGCTACATGTTTGCCAAAACCGGCCCGGATAAGTTTTAAAAGAACTGGGCCACATTTGCTACATCATATGTGGGCCACTTTAGACACACACCCACATGAGCCGGTGCTTACTTTGCCATATCTTTGCCAAAACTGGCCCAGACCTATTTGTAAAGAACTGGGCCACATTTGCTGCAAAATGTGAGGGCCACATTTGGTTTATTCCAAGGTTAGGCCGTTTCTGTTGTGCAGCATTTTTGCCAAAGGTGGCCCACATGTGATTTGATATATTTGGCCCATTTTTGCTATTTTACATGTGAGCCACTTTAGGTTCACATCCCTTTTATTCGGGCCATAAGAAGGCCAGCAGTGCCGCATCTTCGCCTGAAGTGGCCCACATGTGCTTGCTATCTGGGTATAGGAGAATTCATTTTTATAATTTCTTTGCACCTGGAATATATTAAATATTATTATGAGACTACTTATACATAAAATATATATAAACATTAATATGTAACATAAATATGTATACTGATACCGTTAAAGTAAATAATTTGATGCAATTATTGGACATATGAGGAGGTATTAGGGTCTATTAAGGCTAATTTTGACATTAAGATGAATGTGAAATGTGCCCAGTTTACCCGATATCAAGTCAATTTCTGATGTGTTCAGGGGAGTTTTATAGTAGAAGAGGAGGAGTTACATCACACAGTCTTGTGCTAAAGCTGAAGCTATAGATTAGTTTGCCATTTACTGTGTGTGTGAATCCAGAGTCATCATGTTATTTTTTACTATATTGCTGCTTGCATTATTTAAAGGTGCAGTGTATTTGCCAAACATTTTAAATTCTACTGTTGAGATCGTAAGAACAGTATTTCTTAATCTATGTCATACATGTATGTTTAATTCATTTTTGATGAAGTTTTGTCTTTGATTGTTTTATGTTTGCAGGTAAAAGTTTTGCAGATGTTATCACCGCAAAAAGAGATCATGTGTTCACCACTGTTGGTGACAAAGTTACTCTTTCTTGTAACTTCAGCAGCAGTGGCAGTGGTTATGTGCCAAGACTTCATTGGTATCGTCAGTATTTGGGTTCAGTACCTCAGTTCCTTATACTGGAGTACTCAGGGAGTGTAGTGACGGCTAATCCTCCCATCCAAGGGATTTCCATTAAACACAGAAAAGAAGCTCAGGAGGTGGATCTGAAGATCTCATCTGTTAAAGTCACAGACTCTGCTCTGTATTACTGCGCCCTGCAGCCCACAGTGACAGAAAACACATAAACACTGTACAAAAACCTGACCGCAAATTATTAAACAGAAATGTGCAGTATGAATGTAGGAAACAAAGCCATTAAAACATTGAAATACCAGAGGTGAAAACAAGAGCAATGTTAGTAAAAACGTTAAACAACTTTTGATTTAAGATCATTTTAAGTTTAGTCATGCTATGCATACAGCTCTGCACAGAATTCTGCCTCTACTTTCAGTTCATTCATTTCCCATCCGTCCAATGTTTATTTAAGTTCTGTAAAAGTATTTGGCACTATTTAAAATTAATATATAAAACCAAATTTAAGATCTTAAGTGTCATAAATTCAGCCATGTATGTCCAAACCTTTGGCTGGTATTGTGTATAACAACATCACAAATAAATGTCAAACTTTAAAGTCTATTAGAGTAAAAGGCTGCAGTTTTACATTACACCAGCAGAGAGCACACAGACCTACAATAAAAATATGGTATGTTGTGTGTAATGATGTAATGAACTTTCAGACTTTAGACTGTACAGACACAGATAAACATTCACAAGTTCATGTTTTACTGTTTTTAATTTTAGTCTCTTTTGAAGAACTGTTTAAATTCCATCATGAGATCTTGGCTATGGGGTGTACTTATCATGCTGCTTTCTCAAGGTGATGTACAGCACATTTCAATCTTATCATTGTTTAATATTAATTTAGTTACTGTTGTTGTTATGTAATGGGATAGTGTGTTGTTAAATTATGTTTTGTTATGTTTCTTTTATGCAGGATGTAGAGGACAACATACAGTACATCAGTCAACAACAGATGCTTCAGCTCTTATAGGGAAAACAATAACTCTGAACTGTGATTATAACACAACAGACACAATACCTGCCCTGCTGTGGTACAAACAAACAGGCGGTTTACCTCCAGAATACATTTTAGTAAGACATAAATTTGGAAATGGAAGTAATGCCAAAGAGTTTCCTAAAACAAGATTTCAATCTCAGCTGGATAATATGAGAAGAGTTACATTGACTGTCCTGAACCTTCAGTCGTCTGACTCTTCTGTGTATTTCTGTGCTCTGAGGTCCACTGTGACAGCAGGATATTGAATACTCAAACAAAAACTTGTGTTGACTATAGTAGTTAATGCCACAATTTGTTGCTAGTATTGTTGTTTGTGACACTAAACAAAACAAGTTGTGGGCAATATTAGCAAAAACACAAATTTCTGCTAATGAAAATTATTACAAAACTACTAAATATTTAATTTGCATGCAAGTGGAGAAAACACATCTTTCCTATATTAAAATGCTGTTTCCTTATCAAATTATAATACCTCCCCCCCCCCACACACACCTATAATAATATCATCCAGTTAACATTAGTAACACACAAACAGTGAATCTATATGCAATCAATAACAATTGTTTTTTATTAGTTGATATTCTCATTGATATTTAAATGTACAGTATTTAATTTTGAACTGAAGGTATTGTTTATCAGGTAAACAAATACAACAATTGTCCTTATATCAGACCACTGCATCATAAACATTTCAAAGAGCCCCATAGGAGTGTACTGTATGTACTGTATGTATGGGTCTATGTGGTAACACCTGCAGGAAGCAACGCTGCACTTTGATTGGATGTTTAAAGAAGCAGTTGAGAGTTTCAGTTTGTTTAGTGCATGAAGACTGCTGATCTGTCAATCTCTTGGAGGACAACATCATTCTACACAATGTATATCTGTGTATTACTGGTTTTATTGGGATTCATGGGTAAGATGTCAAGTCTATAACTTTTCATAATAAATATATATATGTTTTTTTTTTTACTTTAGGGCATATTTGGTGATGTTTTTAAGTGTTAAATGTTTCATGTATAAAATAATAGAATGGTTTCTTCTCAGGTTCCAGTATAGCAGACAGTATTACTCCATTATCTACTGTTGTCCATGCAAATGAGGGTGACAGAGTTATCCTCTCATGTAAATATCACTACAGTTTATCAATGAATAATCTACAGTGGTATCTGCAATATCCCAACTCTGTGCCGGAGTTCCTCGTTCTTATCATGGAGTCAGGACAAAACCAGACCGCTACACCTCCTCATCCTCGACTGAAAGCTTCGGTTTTAAAAGAAAACAAGACGGTGAATCTGGAAATCTTCCCTGCAGATGTGAAGGACTCAACAGTGTATTACTGCGCACTGCAGCCCACAATGACAGGAAATGAATGAATATCATACAAAAACCTGCTTTCAGCTACATGAAGAACAACAAATTTAAGATTTCAAACAACTAGAATGGTGACCATAGTCATAATTTAAATGAATAGCATTTTAACATGTTTACTTTATATCTTGTAGTAGCTACACAAAAATATATTTTTGTGTAAGTTACCATTGAATATATTAGTAATATTTTTCCTGCGAGTCAAGTACTGCTGAAGAGAGTCCAAAAAAATCCATATGAGAAAATGACCAAATCTACATGACATATTTTGTCTTTAAATAATATGTTATCCTAATGACCATTATGATAGGGGAGCATGCTGTGTCATCTGGGCGGCACTGCCCCCTAATGCCACACCCCCAACCCCCAGCAATGGGCCTGAGTTGGATAAAACTGTTGGCAAAGACCAGCTTTGTCTGACTTAAGAAGGTTTTAGCAGTGTTGTTAATTAAACCCTATAATCAGATTTTATACAGATGAGTGAGGATAAAAAAAATCATTTAAATAATTTGCCCATATAATAGAATGAAATCATGAATTAATAATTTCCTGTTTTCTGATGTTTGCCTTCAACCACAAGACTCTAGAGATATACGGTAACATCAAAGTAATACCAGAGAGCAGGCTTGTGCACAATTCAGAATTGAATTGAAATGACTCCTGAATTCCAATTCAACTCTTGAATTTGAATTGATGTCAAAAACAGGATCTAGAATTACAATTCGAATTTGAATTAAAGGAAGCAGAATTGCAATTCAATAGAAACTCAAAGAAATCCCTATACAGTAAGTGAAGTGTTAAAAATGAAGCTTTCAGTATATGTCAGATATAATTGCATTACATTTTCTATAAATTAGTTTGAACTACGTGTACAGATTACATTAACAGGTAATGTTTCCCCCAGCAATTAATGTTAAAAACTTGAGTCACAAAACAAATAATTACGTTTATTTTTTATGTAAATGTAATTTTATGGAACAAGATGGAACATGACTTCATTTCCCAAAATGCTTTACTTTAACCAAGTATTTAAAATGGTTGGCAAACAATTTTCCAAAGTAACCTTCCTAACACTGAATGTATGTAAGATTCTTTCTGTTGTGTGATGGTGGAATTTTTTTGAATTGCCATGAATTTAATTCCACTTCCTGTCATTCCAATTCAAATTCAACGTCCTGTAGGGCGGAGTCAATTTGATTCAAATTCCAATTCATGAATTGGATGGAGGCCAATTCTGAAATTCTGAATTGTGCACAAGCCTGCCACAGAGGACGGTGAACTGCAACACATAACAGATCGGTAGATTGAAGATGTGGAGAACAGTGCTAGTGATTCTCATTGCGGCATCAGGTATCTTAACGTATTTACACATTGCTAAACATATTTATTTTATTATGAAAGACAATATATGATAAAGAAAGCCATCACTGTTTGTTTCTATTGCAGTTTCTTATAGCGATCAAATTGAACCAACTGAAGCAGTTCTTGTCAAAAGTGATAATGACCGTGTTACTTTGACTTGCACTTATGAAACAACCAGTGAATTTGTTCATCTTATCTGGTACAGACAATATCCCAACAGTGAACCTCAGTATTTACTGTGGAAAGGTGCCCGATCAAGAGATGGCAGTCAGCGCATAGGAGATTCTCATTTTGACTCCTCTACATCCAGAACATCCACAGAACTGATCATTAAAAAGACTGCTCTAAAAGATTCAGCTCTTTATTACTGTACAATTTGGATAGACACAGTGATACAAAGTGTGTAAGAAGCTGTACAAAAACTCACACAAACTATTCACTTTAATCTCAAAAACATCAAAGTATCACCAAAATCCTATTATCTCGCAAAACCATACATTAGTGTATAGGAAACACCTGCAAGTACAGTCACCAAAAGCAAACCTTTTATTTAATGAAGCAGAGTTTCCCCTAAATGAAGTGTGATGTGTAAATTAAAAATATTTTAAAATATCGATAATATAACATTTCCAGAAACCCGTATTGATATGATTGTCTATTATACAGATATTGTCAGGGTTGTGGACAGGTTGTGGACAGGTTGTTTGACCGATACGCAAGGTCATGAGTCTCCACACAGAACATAGGACTGTCAGAACCCTGCCATCATGACCAGATATAAATATTAAACAAGACTTTTGGCAGGATCCTGACAGATATAGATACAGAATAATATAACCCGTATTCAAACTTTAAAATAATGTGACACATTGTGCATAATATTTTTAGATACAGATACTGTTATGGACCAAGAACGGACTCCAATGCAGGAGAGTACAGTTCACAAATTTATTGACACTCCTTAAAGGGGACATATTATGAAAATCTGACTTTTTCCATGTTTAAGTGCTATAATTGTGTCCCCAGTGCTTCTATCAACCTAGAAAATGTGAAAAAGATCAACCCAGTAACTTATTTTTGGTAAACCATTCTCTGCAAGCATGTGAAAAAATAGGTCATTGTTATTTGGCCCCTATTGTGATGTCAGAATAAGGTAATACCGCCCCCTTTATCTGCAATATCCAACCACAGCACAGCCGTTTAGTACAGAGAGAAAGAGAGAAAAAGAAAATAATTCACAGCACAATTGAGCTTCAATTGTAACAAACCACCATCATTGTGATCAGTGTTTGCACTTCATCAGCTCATTTGCATTTTAAATGACACACCCAAAATGGCACACTTTTGCTCAGACCTAGATTTTGATTTAGTTTACATCTTAAAAAAATCTCATAATATGTCCCCTTTAAGACACAAGAGGTAAATAGCACAGTAGTTCACAAACGGCTAGACGGGCAGCTCTGAACGTTCAAGCGTATCCACCGAGGACGCACAGTCCAGCACATCAGGGTCAAGTTGCCGGTGCATATGCTGTGAGAGAGTTGCTAGACTCAAGGCAACGTAGGGATTGGCTCCAGTACCTGGTTGATTGGGAGGGCTATGGCCCTGAGGAAAGGTCCTGGGTAGTCTAGGACGACATTCTGTAGCCCAACCTCATCGAGGAGTTCCAGAGAGCCAGACCTGACCGACCTGCACCACGTCCTCGAGGAAGACCCCGTAGAGCGCTAGGAGGCACTCCTGGGGGGGTTCTGTAACGTCCATACCGCCGCGCCACCAGAGGGAGACCTCTTCGGAGTACTGACATGGCGCCGCCCTTTGCTTCTCTGATCATTTCCTGTTTTGCCTTACTTAAAGGGGCCATGGCATGAAAATGGCGTGATTTTTTTCCCCAAACCAGTTCGATAGGAGTTTTACTTAAACATGAGCTCAGGGGCAGAAAGAAATTTGATTGGTTCACAAAAATGACCAATGAAAGTCCTCAACCGGAGCCTTCAAGACAGCTTCTGCAGTGAAGCAGTTCGAGCTCACCGTTGGTCAGGTGAGTAGCGCAGATGGTTAGATAGGAATGTGACTGTTTTGAGTTCAGCTCGAAATGTTTCGAGCGTTTAAGTTACGTGTTACCACGTTTTCACGTGTCCGTGGCACGACTTTCTTTTTCGTGCCAGTTTCACGTAATGTTTACTCAATTGTTTTTCCTATTTTCTTACCATTGTCGTTTGGGACACTGTGAAGTGTAGCTGGAAGACGTCAGGTATTTTTTTTAGTATTTTTGCTTTACTAATTGTGGGATTTTTGCATCTGTTTTTGAATTGGTATTTTGTAATAGTGATGGGCAGCGCGGCTCTTTTCATAGATTTGGAAATCTGCAATCTGTGACTTTCTCCTCTCTATCACCATCTCTTTTTGAAACCTAAAATTGCATTTTAGATCTTACTTGTAGAGTTATTTTCTTATCCTAGGATTAGATGTTGGCTGTTTCATTTAAAGTCACCATTATTGTGATCAGTGGTTGTTTTAGTTGGACTCTTGACTGTTAGCTTGTTAGTTCTTTCTAACTGTGTTTAAAACACATTGTTATAGCAAAGAAAAAACAATTGTGTTAATGAATATTGATAGTTAATGTACACTGTCAAATATAAACATTTAAATGAACAGATTTAATAATACAGTTTTTCCTCACTCATCAAAAGCATCTTTTTTTGTTAAAAATGAAATCCTACAGTTTAAGGTCCAGAACTCTCATAGCAGTTTGTTATTCTGAAGGATTTTGATAGGGTGCACATAAAGCATTAACCCCTGCACGATGTAGATGCACAGACATCAAGAATCAGAGTATGAATCTCAACAATGGTGACAAAGAAAATGGTAAAAAAGTTCATTATTTATTCATGCCCCAGTGCATTCTGGGAGTCCTGGATGAGATTTGTAATTTGTTGATATCCAGCATGCATTGCAGCATGAAGCTTTTCTTTTTATTGTCACCATCATTGTGATTCATATTCTGACTCTTGATGTTTAAGTGTCTACATTATATGACAGTTAATCTGTAAGTATCAGTGTTTAAAAATGATTCAGGATGAAAAACTGTTATGAGGGAGCTGGATATCATACTACAGTATCATATTATTAACATAAATAATTACTTCTAGTAAGCAATCATTTTTAAATAAAGTGTTATTTGAAAGTATATCCTAACAACCATAGATATGCTCTAGTGTCTCCTCTTCAACCACAACAAACATGCGTTAAACACATGTAATTATAATAACCAAAAAAGCTGGAAAGCTAAGACTAAGACTCAAGAGTCCAATTAAAACAACCACTGATCACAATAATGGTGACTTTAAATGAAACAGCCAACATCTAATCCTAAAATAAGAAAATAACACTACAAGTAAGATCTAAATTGCAATTTTAGGTTTCAAACAGAGATGGTGATAGAGAGGAGAAAGTCACAGATTGCAGATTTTAACTCTCCCCGGTGTTACTTTTTTAACACTCTAGAGATGGACCTATATAAACACTGAGCAGTGTTAATTTAACTCCCGGGATTTTGCAGTGTAGTTTTGGACTATTTTGGCTTGTTTTTGGAATAAACACTTTGGCATTTCTCACAGTGCCTCTGTTTAATTTGGCCATATGTTTTTTGGTACCCCTTTATGGGGTTACCATTACACTCAGTTTTAGTTGATAGCTCATAATTCCTCAGGAAGCCTCCTAATCCTCGTTCCTCATGTCATTGCAGTGCAATTAAAGAATTGAAATGTCTTACAAGATGGTGAAACTCAATCAGTTTACAGGTCGTAGGTGCATGGAAACGAGGAGCACATATTGAGAAGCACCAGTAGTGTGGATGAAGAAAGGCAGGTCACTAACCACTAAATGTCACTAACCACACCCACATTTAACCACCTTATAGCTTTACAACAGCCACTGTCAACTGCATTTACATTTTTGTTTCAACTTTGATTCATTAAGCGAGTAATGATAAATTTTATTAGTAAACATGGAGAAATGCTTATTACTGATTATTTTAACTGCAGCAGGTAAAGGGTGCACCAACTTTAATATGTTAAACTTTTATGTACATATATTATGTTATATACTATAATAATCACACAGTGTTTAATATTTTTTATTACACTTCAATTTCATTGCAGGTGTGTTTGCTGATAGCATTGGACCAAATGACAAGGAAACTAATATAATCAGTACTGAAGGAGAATCTGTGACACTGAGCTGCACATATGAAGCAACCAGCCACTATATTTATCTTTACTGGTACATACAGCATCCTAACAGTGAACCTCATTATTTACTGTATAAAGGTGCTCGAGCCTGGAGTATCTACGATGATATACCAGACTCACGGTATAACCCAACAACATCTCAGACATCCACTAAACTCAGTATTGACAGTGTAACTCTGTCAGATTCAGCTCTATATTACTGTGCCTTAAGAGATGGATCCCAGTGGTACAAAATACCTAAGAGGCTTTACAAAAACTCACACAGACAGTTATCATGTAAGTGGTTTTTAATCAGGTAAGAATCAAAGTAAAGATGTTCATGCAAACCACAAACCCTCTGTTAATATCAGGATATGGTTACACCTGTTCACGTTTAAATGAGATGGATAAAATAATCCTCAGCTTCTTATGGTATACAAATAAGTGACTATTATTCAGTATTTATGCACAGCAAAATCCCCAGTGTTAAATTAACACTGCGCTGTGTTTATATAATCCACACCAAGATTGGTGTTAAAAAAAAACACTAAATCAGTGTTAAAGTTAATAAGATAATGAAGTGATTGAGTCATTAATAGTGAACACCTGCTGGTCATTCCGTGTCAAATCAACTCAATATTGGAGTTGTTCCTTTCTTAAAATTTTTAATTTGTTGACTCTTTTTCTGGAGAAAGTAATACTAAAATGAGGAAGAAAGCCAAATTATTAAATGCAATAGATGAAATCACCATAGTTAAATGAACACTATCATCATCTCTGTTTGAAAACTAAAATTACAACTTGCTTGCAGAGTTACATGGATGATAGGTTTAACTTCTAAAGAACTGCTGTTAATCTGGTTAATAAAGTAAGTCACCATTGCTCAGATTAGTGTTTCCTTTAGTTGGGTACTTGGGTCTTGAAGTTTTTTGTTAGTTTTCTTCTGCTCATTGTGGCAGTGTGTTTATAAAACACATCTGTTAAAGCTGATGAAGATGAGAGAAATGTAGTCTATTACTGTTGCTATGTTAATTCTATCACTGCCAGCGCCAGCGTTTTTCATGATTTTCACCAAAGTTTAATGCCTTCCAGAAAATGTTCTTCTTTAAAAATATAAACATACAATATACCAAACCAAAGAACAGACCCTCTGCTTTCAAAAAAAAAAAAAAAAAGAAAGTTTCATCCTACCTTTAGTGGTTCTTTTGCAATCAGCTTTTGAATATGGGTGGGTTTTTGCAAAAACATCATATTTTGAGCAAAAAGCAGAAATAATTCCATTTTGTGATGGACTTTTCATAGAGATCCCATTCAGAGCGATCTTTAAAACAGACACGGACATGCAGCAGCTTGCCATAGGGCAATACTTCCGGGTTTAAAAAGTCGTCATTGGCGGGGAAGCGTTTTCTCTTAATTGACGAGATATCTCGTCAATGGCGGGGAAAGAGTTAATTATTATGAAAGTATATGTCTTGGGATTCAATGATATCATAAAAAAGTAATCACTGAATATAAGTGTTTAATTTATGTTCTGCCAACCCTGTGAGGATCCCATGAAATCCAACAGCGCTGTAAAAGTCCACATACCCTGAAGAGTTAAATATTGTTTACCCAAATCTGATTTGATTGGTTCACAAAAATGACCAATCAAAGTTCTCGTTACTTGTTTAAGCCCTCAACGTAGCCTTCAAGGCAGCTTCTGCAGTGAAGCAGTTTCAGCTCACCGTTGGTATGGTAAGATAGGGAAAGAGACCGTATTTGAAATCAGCTCGAAATGTTTTGAGCGTTTAAGTGACGTATTTCCGCGTTTACACGTGTCCGTGGCACGTATTGGTTTTTAAATTTTTTCTCTATTTTCTTACCATTTTTGCTTGGGATTGGGGTTAGAACAACTTTCTGATACATAAAATGACATCCTCACCCTAACCCAACTCTAACCCCAACCCCAAGCAAAAACAGTTTAAATTTCTGACAGATAAATGCACAAACCAATGTTTAAATGACATTCTAACCCAGTGTTCTTCACTCCCAATCCTGGAGAGCCGGTGTCCTGCAGAGTTTAGCTCCAACCTTAATCAAACACACCTACCTGTGATTTTCTAGTGATCATGAAGACATTGATCAGCTTGCAGGTGTGTTTGATTAAGGTTGGAGCTAAACTCTGCAGATTCAGTTTCAATATTTATAGTCTGCAGCTTAAAGGGGCGGAGTTTGCTTAAGACATCCTCTGCTTGACAAGAGATGAAGGTAAATTGTTTAGCTACACAGCAGTTTGTGTTTGAACTAAACCAGTCACCATCCTGCTTATCATCAAAATGTTGCTCTTTTTCACCGCTTTGATTTCTTCTCTTATATGTAAGTCTTTCATTTCATATATAGTTTTTATTTGTCTTCTCTTTTATTTTGAGGTTCTGGTTGAGACAAATAAATGTGACATGATGCTAATTTTGTATATTTTTAAGTTCATGGCATTTATTGTGATTCTTGATTTTGAAGGTGTCACGTTTGCGAATGTCATCACACCAGTTGACAGTGAGGTTTATGGGACAGAGGATGAAACTTTAACTGTGTCCTGTGATTACTCCTCAGCAACCACACTACAGTGGTATCGCCAATATCCTGGATCAGCTCCTGAATTTTTGTTACTCATTCTGGATGCTACTGGAAAAGTTTCACAAGTGTCAGATATTGTGACTCTAGATCCTCGATTCTCTGGAAAATTGAATGAAAAGAAAACTCAAGTGTATCTGGAGATCTCATCTGTTAAAGTCACAGACTCTGCTCTGTATTACTGTGCCATGGAGCCCACAGTGACAGGAAACACAACACCACTGTACAAAAACCTCACATATACATTAGAGAAGACAGCGCAGGAGAGAAGTTTCAGAACAAATCAGATTTTGATTTAACAGTTTGCACCTGTATTCTTTTCTACTTTTTTACAGATAAAATATTATTTTTGTTCAAATAAGGCACATGAATTTTACATATGAAACATTATTCAGGCAAAATGTTTACACACTTTAGACATCACATAGGCTACCTAAACAATCATAAGTAAATAATATATATATTTTTATAGCGCTTTTCACAATAGGTAATTGTAAAGCAGCTTTATATTAATAGAAGCAGGGAAAAACACAGAAAAACCGACAGACAACATAAGTAGCAAAATACAGCGGCTATGAATACTGTAAGCTATGAATAAGCTTTACAAGCAAACGTGTTGATGATGCAACGTATAGAAGAGGCTGCTAAGTTAAGCCAATGTTGGCTGACTCCCCAAATATAAATAAAAATATAACATTATAAAAGCTAAAGAATATTGAATGAGTGCAATCTCACTACTTTGACTGTGTAGGGTTAAATTGCCATCTAGTGGTTGTTTGGGTTACGTTTACCTAACATTACATTTATGCATTTAACATATGCTTTAATCCAAAGCAACTTATTTAAATGTATACAATTTATATCATTATGTGTGTTCAAACTCATACAGTAATAAGACAATGCTCTACCAGTGAACCATACAGGAGCACAGTACCCAGGCCTGCATGGGCAATCTTTCTGTATGTTTATGATGTTTTTTTATTAAAGATACTTAGCTTGATGATGAATCTATAATACTTTAGAATCTATAAATATGTTTTAAGAATCACTTTGAATAATTTATTTTAACATAAAAAAGGCATCAATCATTATTATGATGACACTGTTTATTCATTAAAGAATCACAATTGTGTATAAGTAAACAAATGCACTTTTTAAAAAAAGTAATTGATTTAATGTGAATGTACTGTAGGGTGTACAGAGCCACATTTTCACATTGAGATGAATATGAGAGGTGCAGAGTTTATCAGTGTTTACCCCAATTCCTTTATGTAGGAGAGGAGGAGTTACATCACACATGAGTCTTGTGCTAAGATTGAGATTATAGATCAGTTTGTCATTCACTGTGTGTGAGTTCTGGCTCATCATGTTCTTCTTTACTGTACTGCTGTTTACAGCACTTAACGGTAAGTGTATTTATTATTAAATACCAAATGCAGGGCTATGATACTTCTATCACTGAGATTGTAAGAACAGGATTTCTTAATCTATGTTATACTGTGCTGTAAATACATGTTTTATACATTTTGATGAAGTTTTGTCTTTGGTTGTTTGATGTTTGCAGGTAAAAGTTTTGCAGATGTTATCACCTCAAGAAGAGATCATGTGTTCGCCACTGTCGGTGACAAAGTTACTCTTTCTTGTAACATCAGTGGTTATGTGTCAAGTCTTCATTGGTATCGTCAGTATTTGGGTTTATTCCCTCAGTTCCTCATACTGGACTACTCAGGGAGTGTACAGTAGTGACGGCTAATCCTCCCATCCAAGGGATTTCCATTAAACACAGGGAAGAAGCTCAGGAGGTCGAATTGGAGATCTCATCTGTTAAAGTTACAGACTCTGCTCTGTATTACTGCGCCCTGCAGCACAGTGACAGAAAACACAACAACACTGTACAAAAACCTGACCAAATATTTTTAAACATAAATATGCAGTACAAATGTCCTTTACATCGTACATTATTTTAAAATTATTTAAAATAAAACATAAAAACAACAAAATATCAGAGTCAATTACAATGCAAAAATGACATAAAAAAGTTTAATCTGTCAATTAAGATCAAAACATTTGTTTTAAGTTTAGGTATTCATGCACTGCAGCTCTGCATATTATCACCTGCTGCACTTCCATCACTATAAAGTTCAATCTGTTTTTTTTTAAGTAATTAAATGAACTTGTTGACAGTAACATTCATCTACAAAACTGATTACATATCTTTTACAAATAAAGAATCAAACGTTCATTATGGTCTCAAGAGGCATAATACAGTCATTTATATTCAGATATTTGTCTGGTTGTGTCTATCAACATCACAATTAAATGCCATGTTTAAAGTCCTTTAGAAAAGAAGGCTGCAGTTTTACATTACACCAGCAGAGAGCACCCAGACATACAATAAATGATGTTATGTTGGGTGAAATGACTTTCAGACTTTATAGACTGCACAGACACAAAGAAACTTTCACAAGATCATGTTTTACTGATGATTTTGAACATCTGTAGAAGAAGAAGAAAAAGAACTGGTTCCAGTCCAACATGAGATCTTAACTATGGGATTTACTTATCATTCTGCTTTCTCTAAGTGATGTACAGCACAGCACATTTCAATCTTATAACTGAATAGATTAATATTATTATTATAATGTGACATGACTGTGTGTTAAATAATATTATGTGTTTTTATATGCAGGATGCAAATGGATTCTTCTATGATAAGTTTAATGCTATTATTATTATTATTAGGGAACATAGGTTAGTTATCATAACTATCAAAATTAGTTATCTGTTTATATTAACAAAAACAAACGTTTTCTATGAAATTAGCGTTTAGAAGAAACTTTCACAGTTTAATTTCCATAAAATTAATCAATTGTTGAATACAAACAGATAAAAATGCCATGATATTTTATTTTTTAACAATCACAAACACACACAAACAACCTAATGATGACACCAATCATAAACCAGAAACAAACAAACACTGAATCTATGTCTAATCTGTTCATGTATCCCAAAGGTTTAATTTGCTTTAAAAAAGCAAATAATAATAATAATAATTAAAATGTTGTCTAAAAATTTAAATAGCACTGTAGCATAAAATTTCAAAGAGCCCCATAGGAGTGTACTGTATGTACTGTGTGTATTGGTCTATATGGTGACACCTGCAGGAAGCAACGCTGAACTGTGATTGGCTGTTAAAAGAAGCAGTTGAGAGCTTCAGTGTGTTTAGTGTATGAAGACTGCTGATCTGTCAATCTCATTGAGGAAAACATCATTCTACACAATGTATATCTGTGTATTACTGGTTTTATTTGGATTCATGGGTAAGATTAAAATTATATATACAGTGTGTATATATTTCTTGGACCTACATTGACTTTGAAATTGTTAAAAGTGTTTATGGTTTCTTCTCAGGTTCCAGTATAGCAGACAGTATTACTCCATTATCTACTGTTGTCCATGTAAATGATGGTGACAGAGTTCTTATCTCATGTAAATATCATTACACTGTATCAATAAATAATCTACAGTGGTATCTCCAATATCCCAACTCTGTGCCGGAGTTCCTCGTTCTTATCATGGAGTCAGGACAAAACCAGACCGCTACACCTCCTCATCCTCGACTGAAAGCTTCAGTTTGGAAAGAAAACAAGACGGTGAATCTGGAAATCTTTCCTGCAGATGTGAAGGACTCAACAGTGTATTACTGTGCATTGCAGCCCACAGTGAAAGGAAATGAATGAACACCATACAAAAACCTGCTTTCAGCTATATGAAGAACAAAATATTTAAGATTTTAAATAACTAAAATGGTGACCACAGTCATAATTTAAATAAACTGCATTTTAACATGTTTTTAACATGTAACATGTTTACTTTATATCTTAGCTACACAAATCACAAAAAGTAAGCACGTCTTATATGATTAGGTAAAGACTAGAGACTAGAGTAAATAATGGCATGATGTTCATTTTAAGTGTTGTTATCATGCATCACGGCTATAAAACTGCTATATTTGCTTTATTCTTTATTATATCTTACCTGTATCTGAACCCTTCAGTCTCTTTAACTTTTTCTTGATCTGTCTGTAATCCAGCATTTAAAAGAAAACGCTTAGGTTACTCACGTAACCCCGGTTCCCTGAAATAACGGGAACGAAGCATTGCGTCAGTTAGCTGACGCTATGGGGGGAAACTCCTGTTTACTCCGTGACTGAAGCCTATTGGTTAACGTCTGTACAAAGTACAGACCAATGACGTTTGAACCCGCGCGCGGGAGGAACGCGTCCCTATATAAGCGCGGTTCAATCGTCAGGAGCTCATTATTATTCGACTGAAGCGCGCAGCCGAATAACACTCGCTGCGTAGACGTTTGTAGCACGGCAAGAGACGCAATGCTTCGTTCCCGTTATTTCAGGGAACCGGGGTTACGTGAGTAACCTAAGCGTTCCCTTTCAATACGGTTCACTTCGCATTGCGTCAGTTAGCTGACGCTATGGGGGAACGTAATCCCATCACGCCGTGCATACACAACGTACTGAAGTGCCTTACCGGAGAGACACTGCATGTGGCCCTATACCCGGCATATTCACAGCTTTAAAAGCAAATGTGTAAGCACCATATAAATTGTTGACGCGCACACGGTGGGGTTTTAAACGCACCGGGGGCACATAACATAGCACAAGACGGCGAGGTACGCGCCGCGGCTGTGCGAGATAAGTAAATTCAGAGTCACGTTGGTGAGCTCGCTGAGCGCACCGTGGTGTACACATAAAACGCATGAGCGTGCATGATTGAGCCGAGAGAACCTGCGCTCGTAGGGCAGGGACGTCTAAGCTGTACAATCTGACAACGTAGACGGCGAAGACCAGCCGGCCGCGTAGCAGATATTAAATATAGATATAGATACCCCTGTAGACCAAGTTCATGAAGAAGCCAAACTCGCACAGAGTGGGCTCTATATAGGACATAGCTCATAGAGGGGCGTGAGCCAGTGCGATGGTTTCAACGATCCATCTAAATAACCACTGTTAGCAACAGACATACGTAGTGAGTGATCTGCGAAGCTCACGAACGGCCGATCTGACTATAATATGCGGCAGAACGGTTCGTA
The DNA here is from genome assembly GCF_030506205.2 of Paramisgurnus dabryanus. Lineage (NCBI taxonomy): Eukaryota > Metazoa > Chordata > Actinopteri > Cypriniformes > Cobitidae > Paramisgurnus > Paramisgurnus dabryanus. The sequence goes on along the minus strand of NC_133342.1, from coordinate 33,159,007 downwards.
GCGTGGGATTATACAGATACCACAATAGTGTGAACCCCGGTGCACCCTCGAGCGCATCGGGATGCATATAGGTAGTATTATAGTGCACAGATCGGTGAGCTTTCCAAGCGCGCCGTAAATGTGTATTGACTATAAATTGCACGGGCACAGGTGAACACTTGAATACATCGTGAATGCATATAGATGAATCAGAGTGTTATAATGCACAGGCCGGCAAGATTCTTGAGCGCGCCGTCATGTGTTCTGATAATAAATTGTGCGCACACGGGTGAACTCTTCAGTGCACCGTGAATGCGTATAGATAAATCAGTGCACACAACGCGCCGTGAATGTGTACAGATATGATTGATGAACGTAACGGTGGGCACCCAACGCACCGTGAACGTACACAGATGAACAACAATGTATGTGTCACAAAGCATAACACAGCTGTGTATACAGGTGAGCTTTCCCAAGCGCATCTTATTGTATACCAAAATGTTATAGCGTGTACATGTGAGCTTCTCTAAGCGCACGGTGGACGCATATAATTAAAAACCATATCGTGCATACAGGTGAGCTAATGGGCGCACCTTTAATGCAACAAACCTCAGTAGTGCGCGAAGCAGGGATGTCGAAGCTGTAAACTGACAACGTGGACGGCGGGGACCAGCCGGCCGTGTCACAATTGTCAAATGAGAAACCTCTAAGACCATGCCCATGCTCTAAGACAAGTGAGCATAATTGTCACGGGAGGTGATAACGTCAACGATCCATAAATAGCCTGTATTGACAGGTGCTCTAGTGAGTGATCTGTGACGCAGATAAACAGCTGATCGTCTGATGTACGTCAGACGTATGTGTCATACAGGACCTTGGACAGTTCCAGAGCGCTGTGCCTCGGGCACCGTCCGCATCTGAGAAATGACAGGCTTATGAATAAAGTGAATGGCCAGCCGTAAAAGCATGGTTCGCTGTTACCGCCGCCGTCCGCATCTGAGAGATGACAGGCTTGTGAATTAAATGAATGGTCGGTCGTAAAAGCGTGGTTCGCTGTTATCACAGCCACATAGATATAGGTAGGGGAGAGAGCCGCTGTGCCTCTGTAGTGAGGAGAAAAGTGTTCCACCGGCGATTCGCGGGGGGTTTTGACTTTCAAATGTCACTAGACAGAATGGATCAGACATTGCATAAGGACGCCTCGTGAAAGGGGTCCTAGCAGCTTGTGTCAATGTGTCATAAGGCACGTAATGTAGGTCGTGTCCCACGGATGCCATCTCCGCACGCCCATCGTAATGGGTTAATATTGGTAGTTTAAGCATGAGATGCGTATCACTCTGATTGAACATAGCTTATAAAGCGATGCAATGAGTTTATAAAGGAGATGACTCGTCAGCTTGTTCAGGGGGCGAGATCTCAGTCTGGTTCGGTAAATATGAAACCACCGTAGATTGCCCGACCGCATTATCACAATAACACGGTCGAGAGTGCTGCAGTGCTAAATCATCCTCATAATGTACCGTATTCACAGTACAAGGTGATTTATATGAGACAAACGGCGTTCCACGCGCCGAAGGCTGATTGCCGTCGTAAAGCGTGTTCAACCCACAGCAAATGCTGGGCTAGCTCGTAATGACAGCACTTCATGCAGCCGTGTGTAACTTAAGCAAGCTTCCCGGCCGTCAGCTCGGGGCGGGACCTTTGCTTAGTCAAACTGAAGTGGACTTATGAACAGAATGCCACGATATTCAGCTTTCTGAGGCTCGTTAGAGGGGTACGTGTGCCCGTCTTAAACGAGATGCCGCGCGCGTCTGACTGTGCGCGCGCTTTAAGCTTTGAAACTTATTGTGGCGGGTAGCAAGCTCACTTGAGGTTGATATTACCCTTAATATCTCCGAGTATTGGAGCGGAGGTGTGAGCGTCTTCGGATCCGCTAATATAAATCAGCTATATGGCCGAAAAACGTCATAAACCGCTTGGCTGTAAGCCTTTGAGTGGCCGTCCGGAGAGGGCGCGATTCAAACGCTTGGAGCCATGCAAAAGTCTGAGGCTGTCCTTCCTCTAGGAAGAGAGAATAACAGCCGTAAGACCGTGCTCGTTTGCGCCATCAGCATCGTAGCGGAGAAACTGAGGTGGGCTGCGAGCGAATTTGGCAGAAAGGTGTTAGAGACACCGTACAGTCGTGGGGTGTCAATACACAGTATATGGCCAAACCGGGGTCTTTTCGGCTAGCGTCGATAGAATTATGGACAGCGGACCGTGTGTGCGTATTACTGATTGCTTGTCAGTAAGGCGATAAAGTGTTTAGAGACACCGTACAACCGTGGGTGTCAATACACAGTATAGTAAGCACGGAAATTACTCTTTTTAGAGGAATTAAATACCGTTCGCCACTATAGTGAGGTCGCATAGCCGACAGTATTACACAGTATGTTTGGATAAACAGCACACAGAAAACATTACAGGGCAGTCCAGCCGAGGCGCGACATAACCCCTTTTCTCCCAGACAGTTTCGTTCTCTGTTGATGCAGCTGTGCTGCGGAGACCAGAGCTCAGCCGTTCAGGTGCACAAGCCTCAGTAGTGACGGTGACCGAACGGCTCACGGAGCAGAGCAGTATGTCTAGGTGGTTTAATGTCAGACTGAACCCATCGCAGAGAGGAAGTCTGCCGTGAGGCCCGCGGTTTTGCCGTTTATTAAAAGGGCAGAATAACCGGGTATATATATATAAGAATGTACCAATATTCAGCGCACTGATATAGGACGGGACTGAACAAAGGGAGGTATTCGGGTCTCAGTATATTATAAACAAATTCGTTCTGCCTCTGATTCCGTCTAAACCAGAGAGAAATTACCAGGCAGACAAAAAATGAGCTATCTGAAGTGAGATCGGCTCAGGCCAGTAAAGCTCTATAATAAGTGTTTTAGCGCTCCAATAGAGGCGTGTCCGCCTTATCGAGCAGACGAATGAGATCGTGCCGCTCCAGGAGGGGAGGGGCATGAAGCTCTCTTATAATGAGTGTTCTTGGTGCTCCAATAGCGGCGAATCGGCCCTATCGAGCAGACGAATGAGATCGCGCCGCTCCAGAGGGGAGGGGCATGAAGCTCTGTAATCGTTGAACACTGGACAGCTGCATTTAGAGGCAGCGAGCCGTAATACCGCGTGCTAGCTAAGCCGTTAAGAGACCTCACCACTGTGGGGAAAGGAGCGAGGGACTCCGCGAGCGTGGAGCACGAGTGGCTGTGCTATGACAGAGACAGGGGCAGACCGCCCGTGTTTGCTTGTCGTATGCATCTATCCAGGTCTACGGTTCCCCGCTTGTTCATCTCAACAAGAGAGGAACGGCAGAGGGGAGCAGCAACACAGACAGAACAGCCATGCGTCGTGACGGTATCACCCGATGCACTCGGGGGATTAATATATGTGCCAGAGATCTCGCCACTGAATTTGAGAGGAGCGAAGGGACTCTGTAAGCATGAACGGTTGCGGTGTGACAGAACACAGGGGGGGTTAGTCCGTGTGTGCTTGTCTATGCATCCATCTAGTCTCATGGCTCGCCGTGTGTTCATCCCGGCGAGAGAGGAACAGCAGGGGGAGCACGAAACATGGATAAGACAACCAAAGCATAAGCGCGGTCCCGGCGTGGGAGGTGCCAGACCGGTAACGCGCTCGGAGGAAATTCATAGCAGAGAGGCTCACCGAGCCGCTGTGCTGGACGCTATTACAACAGCGCCTGCTCTTTTAGCTTATAGCTTTATATTAAAAATATTGATCTTACCGGGCGGCCGCAGGGGAGACCTCGTCAGGCGTGTCCGCTGCACAGGGCTCGTACCACGGCAAGCGAAGGCTATCTTCGGTTCTCGGCCGGAAAGCGGCAGGGGAAGACGCTAGACCTGGACTCTGCTATCTTCGGTTCTCAGCCGGAAAACGGCAGGGGAAGACGCTAGGCCTGGACTCCGCTGCAGGGCTTTTGTCAACGGCGAGGTAAGGCTTCTTCTTTTCTTCGGAGCAGCGAGAGGTTCGCGCTGAAGGAGAAAATAATGAGCTCCTGACGATTGAACCGCGCTTATATAGGGACGCGTTCCTCCCGCGCGCGGGTTCAAACGTCATTGGTCTGTACTTTGTACAGACGTTAACCAATAGGCTTCAGTCACGGAGTAAACAGGAGTTTCCCCCCATAGCGTCAGCTAACTGACGCAATGCGAAGTGAACCGTATTGAAAGGGAACTTATATTTCCATCAATAAAAGCAAACATGCCTTTTCCTGTGATGGTAGTGTTTAGGTGGGTTAAACTCTGGTGTTATCAAGGACACTGACAAATTTTTCAGTTGCTCAATTGAAAACTTTATATTCTTGTTAGCCATCCTATTCTGATTTAGCATGAGGGAACCAAAGCACAGACACAGATGTAGAAAATAGAAATTTATTGTGACAAAAACAGAAAACAAAACCCACGAGGGGGCAAACAGAACAGGATACACTAAATAAACACAAGACAACACTAAACTACAACAAAGAACTACACTTAACTTAACTAGAACAAGAGCATAAACATCAGCCAAGGAACTCAGGGTTTACACAACACACCCATACAAAACAATGATCACAAGAACTTTAAAGGGGACATATTATGAAAATCTGACTTTTTCCATGTTTAAGTGCTATAATTGTGTTCCCAGTGCTTCTATCAACCTAGAAAATGTGAAAAAGATCAACCCAGTAACTTAGTTTTGGTAAACCATTCTCTGCAAGCATGTGAAAAAATAGGTAATTGTAATTTGGCTCCTATTGTGATGTCAGAATAAGGTAATACCGCCCCCTTTATCTGCACTATCCAACCACAGCACAGCCATTTAGTTCAGAGAGAAAGAGAGAGAAAAGAAGGACTTGACAGCACAATTGAGTTTCAATTACAACAAACCACCATCATTGTGATCAGTGTTTGCACTTCAGCCGCTTATTTGCATTTAAATGACACACCCAAAACGGCACACTTTTGCTCAGACCTAGATTAAGACTTAGTTTACATCTTAAAAAAAATCTAATAATATGTCCCCTTTAATGACATACACCTGAAAAGAATCACAAGTAAGGGATCGGGGAAAAAGTGACGAGATCCGGGAAATGCGTGGTCAGAGCAAAAATGTGTCGTTTTGGGTGTGTTTTTTAAAATGCAAATGAGCGGATGAATGAACACTGATCACAATGATGGTGGTTCTGTTGTAATTCAAACTCAATTGTGCTGTCAAGTCCTTCTTTTCTCTCTCTTTCTCTCTGCACTAAATAGCAGTGCAGTGGTTGGATAGTGCAGATTAAGGGGGCGGTATTATTCTAATAAGATATCTTTATGACATCATAATGAAAGCCAAATCTCAATGACCTATTTTTGCTCACACCTACAAAGTGGCAATGCTAACATTTTTATGCCATGGCCCCTTTAAGTCCTCAACAAAGCCTTCAAGGCAGTGCTCACCCAACTCTAAACCAACCCCAAATGAAAACAGTTTAAAATTCTGACAAATAAACATATGTGACCCGTCACGGAAACCAGTGACACAAGTCGGCAGCACAAGTTTCGAAAAAAAGGAGAAACAAAGTTTTTTTTTTTGAAATTTGTGATTTTCGTTTTATTGCAGAATCTGTTAGTTGAGATCACGAAGAAGACTCTCCATGTTTGAGATAGCAGTTTTTGTATATTTATAAGCGTACATTTTGCTGTTGAAATAGGCTTGTTTTTCCGAAAATTCTAGCGTGCAGGCAGGGGCGTCATTGTCTGTGTATATATTTACATACTGTGTAAGCTTGTGTTTTCACCTCCGCCCCCAAAGGGAACAGCGTGACTGAAAAAAAAATGTAATTAATGACTTACCCTTATGTCGGTCTAATCTCAAAAAACCTCCGCTCATTTTCGGAACACAGTTTAAGATGTTTTAACGTTAGATTTAGCCCGAGAGCTTTCTGTCCCCTTGAAAATCTATGTACGGTTTCCATGTCCAGAAAGGTAATAAAAACATCATCAAAGTAGTCCATGTGGGTCAGTAAGAATGTGTTGAAGCAGCGAAAATACAGTTTGGTCCAAAAATAGCAAGAATTATGACTTTATTCACCATTGTCTTCTCTTCCGGCTCGAGCGTGAAGTCACGTGACTGTAGTGACGCGGCTGCCCTGTTCCTCAGACATGTTTGCTGCGTTTTTTTTTTCATATTTATAGTGTGCGTCTCCCCAGACTGTAAACGAAGCTCAGCTGCACAAAACAAAATAAAAATAAAAGAAGCTGGGGCGGAACAAATAACAGTCAGGCGCGACGTACGTCAGCCGCGTCACTGACTTTATGCTCTCGCGGTACTTTGACGTCATCTCTCTGTCAGTTCTTGTAGCGCAGCATGAGTCCAAACCTACATAAGTTACACAGAGATCGTTGAATTTGTTATATAATTGCCTACATGTTTTGTCTATCAATATTTTCCATGAAGTCATTGGCTGATGGAGGAACAAGTGAGCGATTGGTTACATCCCTAAAGGACTTTACGTTTTCGACAGTGCTGTTTTTGTATTATCTATTATACTACCTCCCTATTTTAAATACAAACTTTGAAGGCGGGTTCATGTGTTTAACGGAGCGTAATTACCGGAGTGTTATCTCCTATACCCTAGTAACGATGTAAATAGTCCTCAGATTGTATATTATATTGTATTACCAGACATTCATCCTAAATCTGATGTAAACAATAGACTATATATCTATATTTTACGGATTATACGCATTTGTGGATAAAAATGGTCATTGAATTATTCACACATCTGAAACAGACTGGATTCGACTTGTGATCCCCACAAAGGTAAAAAGAGTCATGTTTATTTTTGCATGTTGTCATTTGGACTTCTGTCATAAAATACTACATACACTGTCAGAAATAGGGGTACAGTAGGGGTCCATTTCTGTCCCCCAAGGTACAATCTACACAAAAGTACCCCATAAGGCTCATTATTGGACCTCAAAGTACATGTATGTACCTTTTTGAGGGTCAAAAAGGTACATATTTGTTCACAAGCATTAAAAGGTAGATATTTGTACCATTTGTTTTAAAGGATAAGGTACAATGTTAAGAGACAGCCTCTTGCCATTTTTTTAATTTGTTGTTCTAGACAACTGCTGTAAATCTGGTCAATAAAGTAAGTAACCATTGTGTCAATTTTTATTTCCTTTAGTTGGCACATGGGTCTTGAAGTAGAGTTAGTTTTCTTCTGTTCATTGACAGTGTGTATAATTTTAAATTTTAATTAAAAAAGTTAAAGGGGACATATTATGAAAATCATACTTTTTCCATGTTTAAGTGCTATAATTGTGTCCCCAGTGCTTCTATCAACCTAGAAAATGTTAAAAAAATCAACCCAATAACTTAGTTTTGGTAAACCATTTTCTGCAAGCATGTGAAAAATAGGTCATTGTAATTTGGCCCTTATTGTGATGTCAGAATAAGGTAATACCGCCCCCTTTATCTGCACTATCCAACCACAGCACAACCATTTAGTAGGGAGAGAAAGAGAGAGATAAAATATTTCACAGCACAATTGAGTTTCAATAGCAACAAACCACCATCATTGTGATCAGTGGTTGCACTTCATCCGCTCATTTGCATTTTAAATGACACACCCAAAACGGCACACTTTTGCTCAGACCTATTTTAGACTTAGTTTTCATCTTAAAAAAAATCTCATAATATGTCCCCTTTAATTTCACTTAATAAAAACTGTGATATGAACTCAAAAACTGCAATTGATTAACCATTACTTAAACTGAATAAATACTGAATAACTGAATCCCTCACACACACAAACCAGAAGAAACATGCTTTAATTTTGACAAGTGCCCATCCCCCACATCTCACGGTCGGAGTCGAGTTTCACAGAGCAGCGCAACAGAAGGACAACACGACAGACATGAAGAGCATTAACATGTAAGCACTGGAAACTCCTTCATCATCTTTAAAGCATTTTTAAACTTTAAAAATGTGTTGTTTGTCGTGACTCTTCATTTTAATACTGATTCGGTTACGGTAATTTGTGTAAAGTTGTATACGACGAGACAATGCGACATTGACACAGCACTATTGCCTCAGACTCATTTTTATGAGCAGGTTAATGTGCATTAAGTACACCACAGTTCTGTAAGTGGAGAAATAATTCATATTTATGTGTGTTTTCTCACAGTTTAGTTTGAATCTCTCTCAGTCAGTCAGGGGGGAGATTAACTGACAGAGTGTCTAACATTAATCTCTACCAAACAGTCATTTACCCAGAAACCTTTTAAAGGAAACGTTACCACATTTATAATGTTGTTTGAGTACACCACAGTTCTGTAAGAGGAAAATTTATTTATATTTATGTGTGTTTTCTCACAATTTAGCACAAACGTTTCCAGTGCAAATTTGAATCTCTCTCAGTCAGTCAGGGGGGGAGATTAACTGACAGACTGTCTAACATTACTCTCTACCAAACAGTCATTTACCCAGAAACCTTTTAAAGGTAACGTTACAACATTTATTAATGCATTTTTATGTTGTTTGAGTACACTACAGTTCTGTAAGTGGAAAATTAAATTCATATTTGTGTGTTTTCTCACAATTTAGCACAAACGTTTCCTGCGCAAGTTTGAATCTCTGTCAGTCAGGGGGAGATTGACTGACTGACTGTCTACTCGCCACCAAACAGTCATTTACACAGAAACCTTTTAAAGGTAACGTTACCACATTTATTAATTTATTTATTATGTTGTGTGAGTACACCACAGTTCTGTAAGTGAAAAATAATTCATATTTATGTGTTTCTCTCTCAGTAGGGACTAACCGTTTAGCAAAAAAGTTTCCAGCACAAGTTTGGATCTTTACCTTTGAGGAGACTGGCTGACTGTTCTTGACAAACCATCATTTACACGCAAAAACTTTTAAGGTACCACATTTATTTATGTTGTGAGTATACCACAGTTCTCTCAGTGGAAAATGTATTCATATTTTTGTGTTTTCTCACAGATAAGTATCAGTGAAAACATTTATATTTGTGTGTTTTCTCACTGCTTGGCAAAAACAGATGTAGCCCTGTTAAAAATGTTTAAATGTTGTTTGGTTTAAGGAACAGCACACTGATTTTGTTTTAAAATATTCCTGTTTGGACAGTCTGTTAAAGTCATGGTTGATATATTTCATAAGTAAAGTGTAAATGTAATATTAGTTTTTAATGTTGTGAAATCCCAGATAGCATGCAACCATTGAAACAATGTTAAAAGTTGTTGATTTATCAATGTCAATACCATTGAATCAATATCACATTTGCACCCTCCATTAATATTGAAAAAAATATTGACATTTCAACAAATCGCAATTTTTGTGATCAGTGTTTGCTTTAGTTGGGTCATTGACTCTTGACATTAACTAAGCTAATTATTTATTGTCTTTTTTTAGCGTTTGTATGTGTTTATGTAGAAACACATGTGCATTGAAAAAGAAAGATGTGTTTCAAAGTTAAGTTGAAACTAATTACTTTTTGTGAAGATGTCAAAAAAATACATAATTCAGCAGTCTAACCTAATTATCAGAGGTGTAAAATCCATGTGCCAGGAGTAAAAGTCCTCCCCAGTATTTTGTTCCAATCACCTGGATTTGCTAATTAGCACAGTTTTTCAGCAGGATGTGACCACCTGACTCGTTGGCGTTTTAAGCCCTCAACAAACCCCTCAAGGCAGCGCTGCCTGGAAGGCACTCCCCGTGCCCCGAGCATTTCAGCCAATCACAGCACTGGTGCTAGATATTGAGCCTTCCGCCAGCTTCTGGCAGTTTGAGCTCACCGTTTGTCAGGTGAGGAGCGCAGATATGCTAAGATAGGAATGTGACCGTATTTGAATTCAGCTCAAAATGTTTCGAGCATTGAAGGGACATGTTACCGTGTTTTCACATTTCCGTGGCACTTTATTCGTGCCAGTTTCACGTATTGGTTGCTCAAATGTTTTTCCTATTTTCTTACCATTGTTGATTGGGGCTTAGATTTGTGGTTTTCGCCTAATTTTTAAACTGTTTTCGTGTGAAGATAAAGTTGCATTTGGCATTAATGAGGATGTCAATTTAAGCATTGGTCTTTTAAACCGCTTTCACTTGGGTTAATGTGAGGATGTCATTTTATGTAACAGAAAGTTGTTCCAATCCCAAACACCTCTGCTAATTATGTTGATCCATTTGTGAAAATTATAATTATTTTGGTTTGTAAAAATAAAACAAACAGAAGAAATGCTGACACATTCAGACATCATTACTCATCCTACAAATCTCAACAATGGTGACAATCACCCAACAAATTCAGATAAAATGATCAACTGCAATGCATGCTGGGAGTCATAAATTAGTTTAGTACTACTATGATACCCAGCATGCATTGCAGCTTGAAGCTTTCTTTTGTTTATTGTCACTATTGATGATATTCATAGTCCAATTCATTATGTCAAAGACAGATTCAGTACTGTAGTTCAATCTTCTAAATGTGTTTTTATAATCCTCAAAATAACAGACCTGACACTGCTTCCAACTAGTACTGTAATATCCATTTCTTAAACATCTTTAACAGTAATTAATTAATAAATATTTTTTAAGCATATCTACAACAGTAAAACTACTTGATAACAATAGATCTTATTTTAAAACACTGCTTCAGCAGCCAAAAGAAAACTTACCATTACAACACAAGAGTAAAGGGCCCAACTAAAGCAAACACTAATCACGATAATGGTGATTTGTTGCAATTTCAATATATATTTTTCAATATTAATGGAGGGTGCAAACGTGATATTTGATTCAATGGTATTAACATTGACAAATCAATGATTTTTTACATTGTTCCAATGGTTGCATGCTATCTGGGTTTGGACTGAACAGCACACTTCTGTTTTATATCTAAACCTTTTGTAAAATAAATGATTGTTCAATAAACTCACTGTGTATTTTATCTTTTCTGTAATCATTTTTGTATACTAATGTTTAAAATTTACCTTTACTCTAAACGATTGGCTAAACCAACACAAATATATTGAGTCATATGCACTTATAATTTAAAGTTTAAAGGGGAGATATTATGAAAATCTGACTTTTTCCATGTTTAACTGCTATAATTGTGTCCCCAGTGCTTCTATCAACCTAGAAAATGTGAAAAAGATCAACCCAGTAACTTAGTTTTGGTAAACCATTTTCTGCAAGCATGTGAAAAATAGGTCATTGTAATTTGGATCCTATTGTGATGTCAGAATAAGGTAATACCGCCCCCTTTATCTGCACTATCCAACCACAGCACAACCATTTAGTGCAAAGAGAAAGAGAGAGGGAGAAAATAATTCACTGCACAATTGAGTTTCAATTGCAACAAACCACCATCATTGTGATCAGTGTTTGCACTTCATCCGCTCATTTGCATTTTAAATGACACACCCAAAACGGCACACTTTTGCTCAGACCTAGATTAAGACTTAGTTTACATCTTTTAAAAAAATCTCATAATATGTCCCCTTTAAGGTACAAATCACAAGGGTACAATTCTGTACCCTCTGCCAAGGGTACAAAAACTGTACCCTTGAGGGTACAGCCCCAGTGACAAGCCATTGTACCCCTAAAGGTACAATTATGTCCTTTCTTTTCTGAGAGTGTATGATGCTAGAACATCTGTATCTCAAAACGGCTTTACAGGGGGTATGGCTTAGCTAAATGAGATGTAAATGAGCCCTATTGTCTTCCCCAGTTGGAAAGAAGAGTCCCTTTCATCTCGATTTTCTCGGTTTGAGTATTTCTGAGTTTCAAGATTCAAATGGCCACAACTTCTCCAAATCTTATAAGATTTCCGCGTGTTACACATCGTTGGAAAGCTTAGAAACTGCACTTTCAGTATCTGTGAATGACTCAAAATGGCCCATGACTTTCCGTGACTGGTCACATATACAGAAATTTGCACGAAAAAGAAAACTCAGAAACGCGTCATTTAAACACTCAAAACAGTCGAGCTGAATTCAAAAACAGTCACATTCCTATTTTACCATATCTGCGCTGCCTTGAAGGCTTGGTTGAGGGCTTAAAACACCAACGAGCCAGGAGGGTCTCCTCCTGCTGAAAAACTTTGCTACTTGGCTAATCCAGGTGATTGGAACAAAATACTAGAGAGGACTTTTACTCATGGCACATGGATTTTACACCTCTGGTCAGAACCCTGCTATGCTGACTAGATCTAAATACAAACAAGGATCTGGCAGCATCCTGACATATTATTTATACCCATTATTGCTGTTATCTGTACTGTAAAGGCCAAAAATATAGACCCTGTATTAATTTATGGCACCTAAAAACACAATTGCTTCAGTTTGCAAAGCATGTGCAAGCAACATTGAATTATAAATGGGATAACTAACATTAGCTAATCCAAGACAACACATTTTCAGATTCCGGTTCATTTATTTGTATAGCAGGTTTAAAAACAAGAGATATTGACCAAAGTGCTTAACTGGCAAATATCTAAAGATGTATAAAACACAATAAAAATAAGAAATACAAATTAGTTTTCATCAAATGCAAGAGAGTACAAATAAGCCATCAAATGAAATTTAAATGCATCAATAGTAGCACAAGATCTGACATGGAGAGTTAAATTATTCCATAAACGGGGGGCTGTAAAATGAAAAGGCCTGGTTTTCTGCATGTTCTTCCTGTGTCCGTGTGGGTTTCCTCGGGGTACTCTGGTTTCCTTCCACAGCCCAAAAACATGCAAGTTAGGCAAATTGGAGATACCAAATTGTCCCTACCCCAACTTGTGTATGAATTAACTGGTTCTCGCCATGAATATAACCGTAGATGCTGGAATGCCCTTAAAAAAGGAAGAAGAAGAAAAGGCCCGGTCTTCTTTTGATTTTAATCAACACTTGGGAACAACTATGAAATCTTTGTCCAGATTGTAAAGGACATTTTTAATACTTTTTATACAGTAATGCACTCATGCAGGCTAGCAAATTAAAACATCAGATTCTATGAGCTTCTACTCTGGATATTTTACAAAACTGTAAATATGGCTCCTGCCTCCTAATGCGGCTTTCACATAGGATGCGATGTGCGCTGCGCTCGCCGCTGGGTTCCGCGCAGCCAAGCGATTTGTGCTCTGATGGCCAGACCAAAGTAGGCAGGGTTTTCAATAAATTACTACACTGTTTATATTTGCGTTAAATAGTCGATGAGGAAAACAGAGACTGATGTTGCTCGTCTCCATTTCACGTAACTTTAAGCATACCTACAACAAGCTGCTTGACTTAAAACACACCTGACATGCCAACTTGAATTGCTACGTGTTTCCATGACACGGCTTTCCTTCCGATGTCTCTGTAGGAGCATAAACTTGTATTATAAAGCTCTGAGAATCCCGAGTATAAGCTTTCGTCCATTTTGCTTGTTTGGATGCCCCGTTTCTATTGGCCGCGCGGGTAATCGTCACAGAGCGCGGCGCAAAAGTTAAACTATTTTGAACTTTATCAGCGGCGTGAGCGCAAGCTGCACTCTGTGTGCTCAGGCTTTTCCGGCACAACAAAAAAACGCCCTCGCGCGGCACAAGCCATTGAAATGAATGGGTTTCATAGCGCAGCGCACACCATATCCTATGTGAAAGCCGCATCAGAGTGATGTGCAGCACTGCTGCTCCCACTCCACCACCGAGTGGAGACACAAAAATGTTCTAACCTCCACTTTGAATGGTTTTCTGCTGGAGACTTGCCATTGGCTGTTGTAGTTGAATAAATAATGAGATAAGGATTAGGTGCTATTTTGGTAATGTTTTACTATATTTTACTATATATATAAATGTTTCAGATTATTTTGCTTGGTATTGTTATGTTTCATCTAATAGTGTGTTACGTTTTACTGATTTAAATTCAATTTTTTTAAGTTACCGTTGTATAGATAAGTAGAATTTTTCCTGTGAGTCAAGTACTGCTGAAGAGAGTCCATAATATTTGTATAAGAAAGTTACCAAATTCACATAACATATTGTATTTAAAATAATTAGTTATCCTAATGATCATGCGATAGGGGAGCATGCTGTGTCATACAGGGGGGCAGTGCCACCACCCGCAACCCCTGGTGATAGGCTCAAGTTGTAATTTGTTTTTTTTCAGGCAAGTGAGAATAAGGATGACACAACCATTTAAATAATTTGACATATAAAAGGATGATATTATGAATGAATCATTTCCTGTTTTCCTACATTTGCATTCAACCACAAGAAATACAGCAACATTACAGTGATACCCCAGAGGACGGTGAAGTAAAACACAGATCTATAGATTCAAGATGTGGAGAACAGTGCAAGTGATTCTCATTGCTGCATCAGGTATATAAATATATTTATTATATATTTTTTTTTAAATATTTATTTTATTATGGAAGACAATGTATGACAAAGAAAGCCACCTATCACTGTTTTATCCTCTATTGCAGTTTCTCGTGGTGATCGAATTCAACCAACTGAAGCTGTTCTTGTCAAAAGTGAAAACGACCGTGTGACTTTGACCTGCACCTATGAAACAACCAATGAATATGTTTATCTTTACTGGTACAGACAGTATACTAACGGTGAACCTCAGTATTTACTGTATAAAGGTGCCCGATCAAGAGATGGCAGGCAACATATTCCAGATTCTCACTTTGATTCATCTACATCCAGCAAATCCACAGAACTGATCATTAAAAAGACTGCTCTGAAAGATTCAGCTCTTTATTACTGTGCACTCAGGATAGACACACCTTGATACAAAGTTTGTAAGAAGCTGTACAAAAACACACTCAAAATATTCACTTTAATCTCAAAACATCAAAGCATCAGCCAAACCAAACCGTAATATCTGCCAAAACCATGGATTACTGTATAGGAAACACCTGCAAATAATACAGTCACCAAAACCAGACCTTTGATTTAATGAAGCAGTTTCCCCTAAATGCAGTGTGTACCCACTGAGCAAAGCGTCTCAAAAAGACGTCATTTCGACGTCCCATGAGGAGCCAGAATGAAAGTTTTTATGACGTCTTTTTATGACGTGTTCTGAACATCCAATATTGATGTCAAGGGGACCTCCACGCAAAGTAAAGCTATTTAAAATGTGGCTATTTTAGGCATTATATGTGTATATATAATCTTTATATATGAATAAATGTTCAAAAATTTTGCTTATAGATAATTCCCAAATATACATGTTCCACCTTAAAGGGGCAATGGCATGAAAATGTTAGCATTGCCACTTTGTAGGTGTGAGCAAAAATAGGTCATTGAAATTTGGCTTTCATTATGATGTCATAAGGATATCTTATTAGAATAATACCGCCCCCTTAATCTGCACTATCCAACCACTGCACTGCTATTTAGTGCAGAGAGAAAGAGAGAAAAAAGAAGGACTTGACAGCACAATTGAGTTTGAATTACAACTTACCACCATCATTGTGATCAGTGTTTGCACTTCATCCGCTCATTTGCATTTTAAAAAACACACCCAAAAACGACACGTTTTTGCTCAAACTTACAAAGTGGCAATGCTAACATTTTCATGCTCTCTCTCTCTCTCTCTCTCTCTCTCTCTCTCTCTCTCTCTCTCTCTCTCTCTCTCTCTCTCTCTCTCTCTCTCTCTCTCTCACTTCCGGTGTGACTGTTGAGCGCGAGTGGAGTTGCGGGAGCGTGGTTTGGAGTGTGTGAGTGAGTTTTTCGCCTTTTCTTACTCTTCTTGCTGGGTGTTTTACCTTTTGCTGTTAGCTCACTTACTGTTTGGCTGGGGCGCGTGCGACCGTATTTGGTACGGTCAGCATGGCGGCCCCGCGGTCACAAGTTTTGAGTAAACTCACGCGTCGCCATGGTGTTAAAGGGGACATATTATGAGATTTTTTTAAAGATGAAAACTAAGTCTAAAATAGGTCTGAGCAAAAGTGTGCCGTTTTGGGTGTGTCATTTAAAATGCAAATGAGCGGATGAAGTGCAACCACTGATCACAATGATGGTGGTTTGTTGCAATTGAAACTCAATTGTGCTGTGAAATATTTTATCTCTCTCTTTCTCTCCATACTAAATGGTTGTGCTGTGGTTGGATAGTGCAGATAAAGGGGGCGGTATTACCTTATTCTGACATCACAATAAGGGCCAAATTACAATGACCTATTTTTCACATGCTTGCAGAAAATGGTTTACCAAAACTAAGTTATTGGGTTGATCTTTTTAATATTTTCTAGGTTGATAGAAGCACTGGGGACACAATTATAGCACTTAAACATGTAAAAAGTCAGATTTTCATAATATGTCCCCTTTAAAGTAGCGGCTGCAGTGAGCGTAGAGGATTGTTGTATAGCTATAGGAGAGGTTGTTGGACATGAAAACATTATGTCCGCTTCGAAAATGAACAGTGCCAATGTGGTTTTTCTTAGCTCTGTTGAGAAAGCAAATGAGGTTGTTGAAACTGGTATAGTCATTGAGGGGCTTTTTATTCCAGTACTTCCTTTATCCATGCCATCTAAAAAAGTTTTACTGTCAAATGTACCACCATTCATTAGTGATGAAACACTGGTGAGAATCTTGTCACGGTATGGTAAAATTGTTTCGCCTATTAAGATGATCCCGATTGGTTGTAATTCTCCGCTTTTGAAACATGTTGTTTCTTTCAGACGCTTTGTTTACATGATCCTTAAAGAAAACGAGGATCTTGATTTATCGTTACATCTGAAAGTAGACGAGTTTGATTACGTTATTTATGTCACAACGGAAATGTTTAAGTGTTTCAATTGCGGAGAAGTGGGTCATTTAATTCGTACCTGTCCGAGGAAAAACACTTCGGTGGCTGGTGATAGTGATGCGGTTCAAGCTGGACCGTCAAATGTAAATCCACCCGCCGTAAAAGCGAACTCAGTGGAGATGAGATTACCCGATGAAACGTTTGTTCGGGAAACAACAGATAGTTTAATAACTGGAAATGCTGAAAACACACCACTGAACGCTGAAATTGCAAAACACCCAAAAACTCGGTCTGACGCAGGGGCAGACATAACGGAAGGCAGTAACACTTTTTTGGGTTTGCAGCCTAGATTAGTTGATGATGAAAGTGTATTAGAGATGGAACAGAGTGCTTTTAAAGTTCCAATAAAAAGGAAAAAACCTGGTGATTCTCATATGATTAAAGCAAAAAGAGTTGATGTGGAAGATCATATTGATGAGGAAGAAATGGGGAGTGGAAGGAGTCCTCTGATTCAAGTGTTAGTTTTTCACAAAATGACTTTTCTGGCTCCAACTATGATGTAGATGACATTAAACTCTTTCTTAGAGCTACCAAAAATAAGAGAGGGGTAAATGTAAATCAGTTCTTTTCTGACAATGAGCAGTTTGTAAATAAAACTAGACTGTTTATGTCAGAGGGTTTATTTACAAACAAAGAGGTGTACAGATTGAAGAAAATAGTTAGGAAGCTCACTGCTGACAATACTAATGATGGAGAAGACAAAGTTTAGTTTTTTAACCTTCGATCTGATGTATTCACGTAGAATGGTGTTCTTTTTATTTATTTTTATTTTTCTGAACATGTGTGAAGTTAATATTGCAACGATGAATGTTAACGGAGCCAGAGAAATGAAAAAAAGAGCAGAAATGTTTGAGTTGATTAAACAAAGAAAAATTGATGTCTGTTTGATGCAAGAGACGCATAGTGATTTAAGTAATGCTATTGATTGGGCAAGAGAATGGGATGGGGTCTCTGTCCTGAGTCATAATACTTCATCCAGCGGAGGAGTTGCCATTCTTTTCGCTAAAAATTTTACTCCATCCTCTTATCAGGTGGATGAAATAGTAAAGGGAAGACTTTTAAGAGTAAGGGCCACTTTTGATAATTTTTCGTTTTTTTTTTATTTGTGTATACATTCCAACGTCAGGAGTGGAAAGAGTTTTATTTTTAAACTCATTATGTTCCACATTACAGAATGTTTGTGATGATGATTACTTTTTCCTGGGTGGAGATTTTAATTGTACAATGTCAAATCTGGACAGGAACCACGTTGAGCCTCATATGCCTTCTCGAAATCGTTTAATCCAACTCATTAAGACGCATGAGTTATGTGATATTTGGAGGCAATTTAATGGGACACAGAGGCAGTATACGTGGACTCATGTGCGTGATAATATTATTTCTCTTGCTAGACTGGATCGTTTTTATTGTTTTAAGCACCAATGTAACATTGTAAGGAGATGTATGATCACTCCATTGGGTTTCTCTGATCATAGTATGGTACAGTGTTTTGTGTTTGTTAACTCTCTAAAGCCAAGGAGTGCATATTGGCAGTTTAACACTAGCCTGTTAAGAGATAAATATTTTAAGGACACATTTAAATTGTTTTGGTCGGATTTTAGGAACACAAAAGCCTCATTTAAGTCGTTGAGGCAGTGGTGGGATTATTGCAAAGCCCAAATAAAACAATTTTGTGTACAGTATACGCAAAACGTCACTAGAGAGACTAATTTTAATATGAACATCTTGGAGACTGAAATTTTTAATTTACAAAAATTGGTTGAACAAACTGGTGATCGTAATTTTGTAGGCGTATTGGCAAACAAAAAGACCCAGTTAGCAGATTTGCTGGGAACTAAGACGCAAGGGGATCTGGTCAGGTCACGGTTCCAGAGGGTGAACCAGATGGATGCTCCATCAAAATTCTTTTTTAATTTAGAAAAGAAAAATGGGCAGAGTAGGGCAATTCATGCCTTACGTTCTGAATTTGGCACCTTTTTAACGGACCCTGCAGACATTCGAAGGAGAGCGGCTTTGTTTTATGAAAATTTATATCAAGATGAGATTGGGGATAATTTTAAAGATGATAGTACTTTTTTTGATGATTTGCCTCAGCTGTCGCAGGAAGCCAACACCGAAATCTCAGGTGATTTGAGGATGGAGGAAGTGTATAAAGCCTTACAAGGTATGGAGTCTGGGAAGGCTCCAGGACTCGACGGATTACCAGTTGACTTTTACAAGTCTTTCTGGTCAGTACTGTGCAAAGATTTGCTGGATGTACTGAGTGAGAGTTTGGCGGAAGGCCAACTACCTTTGAGCTGCCGTAGAGCAGTGCTAACCCTCCTCCCGAAGAAAGGCGACCTAACAGATATTAGGTGTTGGCGACCTGTTTCGTTACTTTGTACCGACTATAAACTGCTCTCCAAAGCATTGGCCAATAGGTTGGCAGGGGTGATGGAGTGTGTAGTCCATACTGATCAGACTTATTGCATTCCCGGTAGATCGATTTTTGATAATGTTTCTTTGATTAGAGATCTGTTTGATATCTCCAAGATGCTTAACCTGGATTTTAGCCTAATTTCGCTCGATCAAGAGAAGGCTTTTGACCGGGTTGAGCATAGTTATCTGTGGAGAGTTTTAGAAGCTTTTGGTTTTTGTCAAGATTTTATCAATCACCTTAAAGTTCTCTATAGTGGCGTTCAGAGTATACTGAAGGTTAACGGTGGTTTATGTGCCCCTTTTAATGTTTTTAGAGGTGTCAGACAGGGTTGTTCATTGTCTGGTATGTTATACTCGTTGGCAATAGAACCTCTTTTACACCAAATAAGACTTAAACTTCAGGGTATTTATTTGCCAAATTGTGATGACAATCTTGTTTTATCTGCATATGCTGATGATGTAATAGTAATGATTAGCGGACAAAATGACATAGAGGCTTTGTCAAGATTACTTGTTGATTTTAAAGAACTATCTTCGGCAAGTGTTAATTGGAAAAAAAGTGAAGCGGTTTTACTGGGCAAGTGGTCAAATGGGAGACCACAATTGCCTGAAGGCCTAAATTGGGAAAAAATCAGGGATTAAATATTTAGGTGTGTTTTTGGGCGACGAATCAACAACACAAAGAAATTGGGAAGGTGTCATGGAAAAAATAAAAGGGCGTCTCAATAAATGGAAGTATTTATTGCCAGCAATGTCATTCAGAGGGCGCATCTTAATTATTAACAACTTGGTTGCGTCCTCATTATGGCATAAATTGATGTGTGTTGACCCTCCTATTCATTTGATAACAAAGATTCAAGCTTTATTGGTTGATTTTTTTTGGGATAAGATGCACTGGGTCCCGCAGAGCATTTTATTTTTACCCAAAGAGAATGGTGGACATGGCTTAATACATCTACAAAGCAGATTAGCAACTTTTCGGTTGCAGTTTGCTCAAAGGTTGCTAATGGGTTCAAGTAGCTTAAAATGGTGTGCTGCTGCTTATGTGGTTTTACGTAAGACAGAAAGCTTGGGACTGGATAGAACTATTTTTCTAATGGACCCTTTGAAGTTGAGCATTTCTACCTTGCCAGTATTTTACAGGAACACTCTTAAAGTTTGGAGTCTTTTTGACTTTAAACAAACAGATAATTTGAAATCTCTCCATTGGCTCCTACAAGAACCGTTAATTCATGGATCACGTTTGGATTTATCTGAAAATGCTTATTTCCCGGGACTCAATAAGGCACTCATTGAAAATAAAATCATTACCTTGGGCCACTTATTGGATATATCCGGACCTGATTTTAAGAATGAAGAGGCGGTAGCCCAATGTTTGAAGATTAGATCAACCCGCTTAGTTGCACAGCTTCTGTCAAAGTGGCAGGCAGCACTCATGTCATCAGAAAGGTCTTTGCTGAAAGACTTTTGTGCTGGAATTGTGAAAAACAACCTTATGGACTCCTTTCCTGATTTGTTTATATCACTGGACTTGGTAGGTTTTTCTGGTGTTTTTTTGGACTCTGTTGATTTTGAGAATGTGGATTTTTTTTCTTGTGCTGGAAAAACACTTTATAAGCATTGTGTGATTGTTTTTAACAAAAAGGCTTTAAATATGAAAGTTGATACTCCTTGGCGTGCTTTTTTAAATTTGGATGCAGATATGAAACCTGAGTGGAGGGCATTGTACAAACCACCGTTGGCCAAAAAGATAGGTGATTTACAGTGGAGGGTGATACACGGTGCTATTGCTGTGAATACTTTTATTTCAATTCTGAATCCTGATGTTAATGTGGCTTGTCCTTTTTGTGCCGAGAGAGAGACCCTCTTTCATGTGTTTTTGCTTTGTTCCAGATTACAACCTTTGTTTGATCTGGTAGGGAATATTTTTGGCAGGTGCAAGGAAGTGTTCTCTCAGGAAGTTTTTATTCTAGGTTTTAAGTATGTGGCGAAAAGAAAATATCTATGCCAGATGCTAAACTTTGTCTTGGGCCAAGCAAAAATGGCAGTTTACATGAGTAGAAAAAAGAAAATTGAGCAAAATTTGAGTCAAGATATTAGTGTAATATTTTCAAACATGGTGCAATCAAGGATTTTGATTGATTTTAATTATTATAAGCTGGTGGACGATTTTGTCACTTTTGAAAACATTTGGTGTTGTGATGAGGCGTTATGTTGCCTAATTGAGGGGGATTTGGTTTTTACTTTTTCAGTGTGAATTTTTTATAAGTCACATTGGTGCTTATTGTATTTTAGTATTGTGATAATGTTTTTTGTATGTAATAAAGTGATGTTAAAATTCAAATTCTCTCTCTCTCTCTCTCTCTCTCTCTCTCTCTCTCTCTCTCTCTCTCTCTCTATCATTCAATAATTGAAGTGATGTGAACTTCACTCTCCCTCGCTTGCTCTCGCTGGATAATTGTTAAATGTACATTCTCTAAAACAATCTCATCACCATTACAATTAGTTGATTTAACAAAGCATTGTTTGAAGTAGGGCCATACTGACTAAACAAACCAAATTCACTTTATTTTTTTTTGTGATTTCTACTGCTCATTTTGATAATTTACAAGATTCTGCTGTTTTATTGAACATGTTTTGTCACCATCATGATGATCAGTGTTTCCTTTAGTTGGGTAATTTGACTCTTTGTTTTTATATTGTAGTGTGTGGTTGATGATGGTGTTTGTTAAAACCCATTAATTTTGCACCAAGTGTTTGTTACCAACGCAACTTACTTGTGGCTCACAGTATCACTGAAAAGTACTAGTGATGGGTCGTTCGCGAACGAGCCGGCTAAAGAGCTGATTCTTTGTAGTGAACGAGCAGAGCCGAATCTTCAGACGCAGGCAGGGAAGCCGGCTCTTCTAAGGGAGCCGAGCCAGAAGAGCCGAATCTACGAAAAGAGTCGGACTGCCATCACTAAAATGTAGAGCCGGAGCTTGAGCCGAAAGAGCCAGACTGCCCATCACTAAAAAGTACACATTAATTACATTGATGGTCAGAAGTGGTTGTATAATATAACTTTAACTACCCACACAGATAAAATATTATAAATTTTGTTAAAAAGTAAACTTCTATCTCAGTTTTGTTCGGAACTGCAACCAGCACACTTCAGTGCATACTGCTGCCTACTGTATCAAAAAAATGAAACCTCGGGCTGTAATCAAAAATGTTAAATCTATAATTTTTTTTGACACAGATGCAGAGATCAAGAATCAGCCCATAAATCACAATAATGGTGAGTTTTTTAAATGTTGCAGTGCATTGCACCAGCGTATTATAAAAACTCATGATTCCAGAGAGTGTCACCACTGTTGTGATTCATGGGCTGATTCTTGATGTCTGAATATGTGACAATAATATCTGGACTTTATATCTTATATAAACTCTGCCCAGTAGTGTACCTGACGTCCAAAAGGGGTCCTAGTCAGACATCCAGATACTATACCAGATCTGCACTTTGTATAGACATACAACTAAGGGCCAGGACCAACCGACCTAATTTAGACATGATCTGCATGACGGGGAGACGTCTCATGTTTGGTGGGTGCCTTCAATATTGTCATATTAAGCATACTTCTCAGTAGTGTATGTGTAATGAGTCATGTTTATTTAGGATGATATTCTGTGTTCTTTACTTTTTGAAAAAAAAAATACAGTTTCTAAAATCTTCTTGTTTGTACCTGTTGTTGATAACTAAGCTTCCTGGGGAGACATGAAAGATATACAGTACAACTGTATCCTTCCCTTGCACCTTAGAGGGGTGGAGCTAAGACACAAGCAAAAGAAACACGAATGCATAAATAAAATATATGAAGTTCCCATTAAGATGGAAAAGGAGGAGCTTTAAGAGAGAAAAACATTAAAATGTATTATGATCTCCGTTAAGTTTCTTATGTACAATCATGATGTTACTGTGTTGTCTGCTTCTGCTGTCAGTAATACAGGCTAAGAGGCCAGTTTTTTAAACACATATTTTATGATTATATTATAAATGCTGTATATGAACTATGATATTTTACTTTCTGATATTATGATATTAAGTAATTTTAAGATTTTTTTTTTGTTTTTGTTTATTATCTTATTTCTTATTAAAACATAATTCATAAAATGAATTAATAAATAGTTAATCAACTTATTTACAATATACATTTTGCAGACAAATGCCTTGCACAGAAAATAACACCATTGCAGGACACGACTGAGGGGGATTCAGTCACTCTCTCATGCAAATATGAAGGCAATGCACAGAGTTTGCAGTGGTATCGACAATATCCCGGATCCAGACCTGAATTTCTGCTCCATATTATTGAGGTATCAACAAGGAGTGTAACATTATGCAGATCCCCGTGACCCCAGACTGGAAGATGAACTGAATATGAAGGAAATGCAAGTGTATCTGGAGATATCATCTATTAAAGTCACAGACTCTGCTCTATATTACTGTGCCATGCAGCCCACATTGACAGGAAACACAACAACACTGTACATTTCATGAATAAATAAATTATACACTTTATATGGCCATCAGTGTATGACACAGAAATTACTTTTGAAATTTCAGATTGTTTTAATATTGAATCACTATTTCATTCACCGTTGAATAGAACTTATACTAAAATATTAGATATAAAAACAAGCAATATTTTGTATACTACCAATGCCTTCTTTATTTGTATTTACTTTTTTACAGTATTTACACTTTTTTTCATCTCTGAATTTGATTTCTATTTTACTAAAGTGTTTTTTTACAGACAACTGGATATGATACTTTAATGTAATTATTAAAATAATCCACATGAGGGCAGACTTCGCTTAAAAGTAAGTACACTGAATTCTTTGATGGGCATAAGGGGTGGAGAAGTAAGATGTGTAATAACTACATGTAGAAGTTAAAAGGTTTTGTTAAACTTACTTGCTTATTAGATCTTTGTCAGACATGATATTGCTGTTTATTATGTGGCTTATTTCTCTCTCTACAGGTGAGACAATGATTCAAATAAACACCATATAACAGATGTATTTGTTTAATTTGAATACATGTTAGCTGGTTGTGTTTCTGTTCAGTTCCTTTAGTATGTCCTCTAATTCACTACTCTTTCTATTAGGTGATGTCTCAAGTGAGGGAATAGCACCAATCTCTTCTGATAAATTAGTTTCAGAAGGTGATTCAGTTACTCTGTCCTGTAATTATAATGGATCGTTTGCTACAGATACTCTTCTGTGGTATCGACAGTACTCATCATCCAGACCCGAGTTTATGTTTCTGATCAATGAAGCTAATTTTAAGCAACCGGCTAATCCTGTAATTCCTGGAGTATCTGCTAAACTAAATGAAGAGAAAACCTGTGTGGATCTGGAGATCTCCAGCACTGCATTAACTGATTCTGCTCTGTACTACTGCGCCCTGCAGCCCACAGTGACAGAAGACACTAAAGAGCTGCACAAAAAATGGAACACTTAAACATTAAAGGGGTCATATTATGAGAGATTTTTAAGATGTAAAATAAATCTTTTGTGTCCCCAGAGTGTGTATGTGAAGTTTTAGCTCACAGATATTCCACAGATAATTTATTATAGCATGTGAAAATCGCAAATTTGTAGGCCTGAGCAAAAGTGTGCCGTTTTTGGGTGTGTCCTTTAAAATGCAAATGAGCCGATGAAATGCAAACACTGATCACAATGATGGTGGTTTGCTGTAATTGAAACTCAATTGTAGGGATGCACCGATACCACTTTTTTTGGAATACGAGTACTTGCATTTCAGTACTCACCGATACCGATACCGAGTACTTAATAAAAAACATGATTTAAATTTACAGGTAACAGCTTTAGTCATATAATTTAACAAAAAAACAAGGGACTAGTTTTCCAGTTTGTTGTAAACTCTGCCTCTTTGGACAACACAAGAGGCATTAACCCCTTACACGCCGCTCAAACATAGACATTTCTCAGACCGTGGTATCGATCCCTGGTATCGGGGGACTTTTGACGAGTACGAGTACTTTAGAAAATGTGGTATCGAGGCCGATACCCGATACCAGTATCGGTATCGGTGCATCCCTACTCAATTGTGTTGTCAAGTCCTTCTTTTCTCCCTCTTTCTCTCTGCACTAAATGGCAGTGCTGTGGTTGGATTGTGCAGATAAAGGGGGCAGTATTATTGTAATTCGCCTTGCTTCCTACCTCACAAAACAGGCGAAATCTGAACGACCTAATTTTTCACATGCTTGCAGAAAATGGCTTACTCAAATTAAGTTACTGGGTTGACCTTTATCACATTTTCTAGGTTGATAGAAGCACGGGTGACACAATTATAGCACGTAAACAGGAAAAAAAGTCTAATTTTCACGCTATGACCCCTTTAAAGCTGGTGCTGGTAGAATAAACATGTTTTGTTTTGCTTTTTTATTATTCAATAGAGATAAAATAGTGAAAGTAGCTAAAGGAAAATAAAAGAAAATAGCTAATTAAAGTAAATATTCATACAAAATGCATTTCTGTAGATTTTGAGTTTTAACAGACCTCTTATTGTCTCTTCACTAGTAACTGACTTGGGTTTCAGCAGAGAACATTATTGCTTTTTTAGTTACTCTAGAGCTTATTTTCCAAAAAAAAGTCTGTCCAACAAATTAGAATTTTGCTGATTAACCATAGCATTGAGAGATAATGCCATTATTCACAATATCTTTCTCAACAGGGCTGCTGAGAGAAATTAAAGGGGACATATCATGAAAATCTGACTTTGTTTCATGTTTAAGTGTTATAATTGTGTCCCCAGTGCTTCTATCAATCTAGAAAATGTGAAAAAGATCAACTCAGTAATATAGTTTTGGTAAACCATTCTCTGCAAGCATGTGAAAAAATATAATGTGCTGTGATTGGATAGTGCAGATAAAGGGTGCGATATTATTGTAATTCGCCTTGCTACCTACCTCACAAAACAGGCGAAATCTAAACAACCCAATTTTTCACATGCTTGCAAAAAATGGCTTACTCAAATTAAGTTACTGGGTTGATCACATTTTCTAGGTTGATAGAAGCACTGGGGACCCAATTATAGCACTTAAACATGAAAAAGTAAAATTTTCATGCTGTGACTCCTTTAAGTCAATGTGAAGACGTGTTGGGGCGTGTCTGGAGGTCCCGCGGCGTGGATGAGGCGTTTGGCGCGGCGCGGCGCGGAAGCCGCGTTTCCGCCTCAAAGGCGCGAATTTATCGTTGTGGTGCTTTTTGTGCATTTTGCATTTCACGCAAATTTGCAGCTGATGCCCGGGTTTAATTTTAACTTTGGCGGAATTTCGTGCTGCGTTTACCAATCAGGAGCCTGCTTGCTGCTGTGGCGCAGCCCCGCCCGGAGTCACTCATTCAACCAATGATTGTCCGTAAGCAGTCACCCAGAGCTATACGACAAAAGTTCTTATTTCTATTGAGGAGACAGGAATAAAAAGGACCTCGCTTGGAAGAGTGTCAGTGAGAACATTGGGCAACCTGGTAAGTTGTAATCCACATTTCACTTTTGAGTCACGTGACGTTTATTGACCCGCTCCGTTTATTTTCCCCTAAGGTTACCAAATACAAACGGGTAACTTTCTCGGTAAATGCACAATCAACATCAGTCATCTTGCAAACAGACAACATCATAGCACTTGCCCCTCCCACAAGAAGAGGAGATTGCCTCTGATGCGCGTCAAATGCTTGCTTTTTCCGTGCGTCTACTTCGCTCTACACGCGCGAATGCATTCAAACTGTTCAAGCGGCAAACTAGGCGATGTAGACGCGATTTTGACGCCTGAAACGCGGTTTGTGTAAACGCAGCATTAGAAAACTAAACTTCTGATTTCAGAACAACTATTTTATGCCACTGAAATAAAGTGTCCTTAACAAAAGTTAAAGACACTTGCATGTTTTGTCCAAAAACCCAGATAGCAATTTTGTTCCGGCCCAGCTCCGGCCCACACAACCAGTTTTCCTCGGCCCACATACAACGAAGAATGACGGCCCTACAGTGGCCCAGTTCTGGATTACAGACAATAGCCCATAACCGGCCCAGATCTGGGCCAGAACAAGCCCTGCACGCAAGCCTATGATGGCCCTTTTTCTGGGCATAGCCTTAGCGCACCATGCAGGTTTGCTCACTGGCGAAACGTTGGCCCCTTAGCACTGGCCCTGCATCCCCAGGAAGCCCTCATACAGCAAAACCTCAAGACTTAAATGAACACTGCTGGATGTATATATTGTCACAATCTTACAAAAGAGTGTTAAAAAGTAACACTGAAGCAGAATTAAAAGCTCTGTTATCCTTTTTCTCACCATCTCAGTCTGAAACCTAAAATTGCCTTTCTTGTAGAGTCATTTTCTTACTTACCGTTTAAATTTTGTTTCATTTGAAGTCACAATTATTGTGATTAGTGTTTGTTTTAGTTGGACTCTTGACCCTTGACTTGTGAACTAGCTTGTCCCTGGTGTTAACTTTGTGTTTGTACTGTAAAACACATTTGTTATTGTAAAAGTGCAATTATGTGGTGGTTGGTACATAATGGTTAATATCTTCCAGTGGTGGACAGTAACGAAGTAAATGTAATTCGTTACTGTACTTAAGTAGTTTTTTCGCGTATCTGTACTTTACTCAAGTACTTTTATTTTGGGAGACTTTTACTTTTACTTTACTACATTTTAAAGTCAAATATCTTACTTTTTACTCCACTACATTTTAAAAAATCGGTCGTTCCTTTTTATTTATCAGTGGATAAAAAACGTAACTGGGCAAACTAAAGCTGCACAAAAAAAATAAGATGCACACGTGATGCGTCAAACCACCAATCAGGGTACAGCATGCGCTTCGTTTTGAACTTGTTTTGGTTGCCGCGCTGTTTCACGTAAGCTACGCGAGTCACGCGAGTGCAGCAGCCAGCCAATGTATCGTTTGGAGAATGAAACTGCATTCAAAAACAACGGAGGAGATAACTGACCCGTCACAACAACAATGGCCTTATTTACGCGAGTTTTTTTAAGTCCTTGAATAAAAGAACGAGTCCTTCGTGTCTTCTCTGCCTGCCTTGAAACTGTGCTATTTTGTTTTAAAAGAATACTCTTTCAATCTAAGGAAACGCGTAGAGGTAAGCCATTTTTATTCTGGTTATATTTTTAAATGAGCAATCTTAACAGTAGCTTGCAGAAAACTGTTAATTGTGTTGTTAAAATATATACGACGTTATCATGAATGAACTTTAAGCTATGCATCCTGAAGCTATTTTTAGCCGTATAGTTAGCTGTTTCACTTAAGTTCATTGTATTTGAAGCTCAGTGTTCTGTTATTTTGAAATGACAATTAATCACTTTCAACACTGTTGTAAAATATAAATGACATTTTGATTAGCCATGCAGTGTATGATGCTTAAACAGGCAGGTGGATTGGAGTGCTCCCTATTAACTGAGATTGTTATTAATATTTTCAAAAGTTTTGCTTCCAAAATATATAAATACATTTAATTATGTATTACAATATACATATGACATGCTAAACCACATGAAACGTTTCTGAAATTATATTTTGTAAGGCTTGTTTTATTTGTCAAGGAAAGGGAGACTGATTTCTAGATAACGTTATGTATTTAATGTTTTGAAAACTATGCTTGTGAACCTGTGCTTAAGTCAAGTTTTTATTACACTTAAACTGATAAATTATTTAACAAATAAATCTTGAAATGAGACTTACTGCTCTCAAATCCTGTTATTTCATTTGATGCTAAAGGAAATTTTTTGTTTTTAAGGTTTTAGGCTTATGATGATTTTAATAGACATCTTTGTCTGATTTATTAATGTCCTTTTATTAATTGATTGGTTAGCCAAGAGAGTTATTTCACATAATTTGAGTTTTGTGACAAAAATGATACGGCCATAATAAATCACAGTACTTTTGTACTTTAGTACATTTTGAGGTAGATACTTTTGTACTTTTACTCAAGTAAAAATGTTAAGCAAGTACTTCTACTTTTACTTGAGTAATATTTTACCCTGGGTATCTTTACTTTTACTCAATTACACGATTTGTGTAATTCGTCCACCACTGATATCTTCATCTAATTAATTAACTGATCACAAGTTTCTTAATTGTTAATCACGTATATGAGATCCAGCACTTTCACCACAGTTTGTCATTAAGTAGTTTTAGAATCTTTGGACAAAAATAAACCACTTAATATTTGTGAGGTAGAAACATCAAGAATCAGAGTATGAATCTCAACCATGGTGACAAAAAAAATAGTAAAAAGTTCATTATTTATTCATGCTGCAGTGCTTCTGGGAGTCCTGGATGAGATTTGTAATTTGTTGATACCCAGCATGCATTGCAGCATGAAGCTTTTCAATTTATTGTCACCATTGTTGTGACTCATACTCTGATTCTTGATGTT
Organism: Paramisgurnus dabryanus; assembly: GCF_030506205.2. Taxonomy (NCBI): domain Eukaryota; kingdom Metazoa; phylum Chordata; class Actinopteri; order Cypriniformes; family Cobitidae; genus Paramisgurnus; species Paramisgurnus dabryanus. The sequence continues at coordinate 33,129,321 of NC_133342.1, read as the reverse complement.
TGTGTGTCTACATAACACTCCAGTTAATTTTACACAACAGTGTTTCAAAATTATTCTGAATAACAACAAACTGCAATGAGAGAGTTGGGTCTCATACTGTAGTATCACATTATTGTCAGAGAAAGATGCTTCTGGTAAGTGTTCAAACATACAATTAATACATAAGCTTTCTAGATGATGATGTTTAGACTTTATGTACAGTATTAACCAACATCAAAGAATTGCTCTATAGTCTTTTCCCTGCCGTAACAAGCATGTGTTAAAGGTTCACAAATTGCTTTTTTCTGGATTTTCATCACATAATTCATTCTGTAGAAGCATATAGCCCAGATTTGTCTCCTTATCAGTTAGTGCTTTATATTGCACCACAACTATTCAGTATTTAGGCTAAACTTAAGAAATCACATCTGCAGACAATGGCATATCACTCTCTTGCCCGCCTGCATAGTGTTCCAAGACTGTAGCGACACGTGGAAACAGCTGCAGAACCATAGCGCCAAGCAGTTTCAGACCAGCAGTGCCAGACTCACAGGACGGGCGTGATGGGCCGAGCATATATTGTCTTGAAAAGTCACGCCACCTAGTTTTAAAGTGCAATTTCCTTTATTTCAAGTGAGACAACATACTTGTTATTCATCATTATACCTTATGCACATATGAATTGAAGACCATTTTTCAGTTCATGCATAATGATGTACAGTAAGCATTTTCAAACATTAATACAATACAATACAATACAATACAATACAATACAATACAATACAATTCAACTTTATTGTCAACCGTGGTTGAAATTTGTCTTTGACCAGCAAAACCAGACACTCATACAAACACATAATACAAAACACAGACATAACACAATATAAAATCACATACCTTTTTGATTAATAAAACCGATTGCAGAGGATACAAAGGATCTTTTGTAAATATTTGTCTTTGCTCTAGGCATTAAAAATCGTCTCCCAGAAGGCAGTAAAACAAACTGATCACACAGAGGATGAGTTTGGTCTTTTGATATACTCTCCGCTTTCAAATCTTGCGTGAAATGTATTGTTGACAGATAAAAACTCTTAAAAGTAAACCAATTAATTAGATTATGATTGTTACCATTATATACCAACCACCCACAGAATTGCAACTTTATTGTAAATAACTTTACACTACCATAACAAATGTGTTTTATACACACAAAGTAAGGCAACCACGGAACTTCTTATAAATAAGTCAAGGGTTCAACTAAAACAAACACAAATCACAATAATGGTGACTTAAAATTAAACAAAGCATCAACATCTAAACCTAATAAGTGAATTTTGCTTTCTACAGCAATATTTTTACTGTTTTCAGGAATAATGTTTTATAAAATAATAAAATGCAATGTTTCTCTATCATTTACATAACAAGCAAACAAGTCAATATAAAAACAGTTGATATTTAAAACATTTTTGGGAACTTTCAGGGAACGTTCTTAGAACTTTTTTCTGTTAGCTGGGTATATGAATCACTTCAGACTCACACCCACATGAGCCAGTGCTTACTGTGCAATATCTTTGCCAAAACCGGCCCGGATAAGTTTTAAAAGAACTGGGCCACATTTGCTACATCATATGTGGGCCACTTTAGACACACACCCACATGAGCCGGTGCTTACTTTGCCATATCTTTGCCAAAACTGGCCCAGACCTATTTGTAATGGTGACTTTAAATGAAACAGACAACATCTAATCCTAAATTAAGAAAATAACTCTACAAGTAAGATCTAAAATGCAATTTCAGTTTTCAAACAGAGATGGTGATAGAGAGAATAAAGTCACAGATTGTAGCTTTTAATTCTCTCCGGTGTTAGTTTTTTAACACTCTGGAGAGTGGACCTATATAAACACTGAGTAGTGTTAATTTAACTCCCGGGATTTTGCAGTGTAATGTTTGTAAGGGGTTAGAAAACATGTTGGACCACACCTGCATGTATTGTGATTTTGGACAGGCAAGGAAATAAACAGCATAAATACTACACTTGTGTGTTAATGTTTGCTTGGTAGCATTAACCGTATGCAGTAAGTCCTTCTCAAATTCAGTTTCAGTATTTATGGTCTGCAGCTTAAAGGGGAGGAGTTTGCTTATGACATCCTCTGCTTGACAAGAGATGAAGGCAAATTGTTTAGCTGAACAGCAGTTTGTGTTTAAACTAAACCAGTCATCATCCTGCTTATCATAAAATGTTGCTCTTTTTAACTGCTTTGACTTGTTCTCTTGTATGTAAGTCTTTCTTTTCAAATATAGTTTTTATTTGTCTTCTCTTTTATTTTGTCCCGTTGAGACAAATAAACGTGACATGATGCTAATTTTGTATATATATTTAAGTTCATGGCATTTAATTATTTGTGATTCTTTTGAAGGTGTCACGTTTGCGGATGTCATCACACCAGTTGACAGCGAGGTTTATGGGACAAAGGAGGAAACTTTAACTCTGTCCTGTGATTACTCCTCAGCAACCACACTACAGTGGTATCGCCAATATCCCAGATCAGCTCCTGAATTTCTGTTACTCATTCTGCATGCTACTGGAAAAGTTTCACAAATGTCAGATATTGTGAATCTAGATCCTCGATTCTCTGGAAAATTGAATGAAAAGAAAACTCAAGTGCATCTGGAGATCTCATCTGTTAAAGTCACAGACTCTGCTCTGTATTACTGTGCCATGGTGCCCACAGTGACAGGAAGCACAACAACACTATACAATATACATTAGAAAAGACAGCGCAGTAGGAACGTTTCAGAGCAAATGTAATTTTGATGTGCTTTAACAGTTTGCACCTGCATTCTTTTTGTAAAAAAATGTGATAAAGGGCACATTGATTTAACATGTGAAAGATTCTTCAGGCAAAATTTTCTTACACATTAGTCACATACCTAAACAGTCATAAGTAAGGTATTTGCATAACACATGCATATAAAAAATACCAGCAAATCAAGAAAACACCTTCATCAGTTTTAAAACACATGTGCTGCAGATACTCGCAACACAAACATATACAGAAACACGTTGCAAATCCTGGCAATACAAACAAATACAAAAACGCGTTGCTTATCTACACAACACAAACAAATACAAAACATGTTGCAAATCCTCACAATACAATCAAATACAGAAACGCGTTGCAAATCCTCACAATTAAAACAAATACAAAAACGCGTTGCTAATCTACACAACACAAACAAATACAAAACATGTTGCAAATCCTCACAATACAATCAAATACAGAAACATGTTGCAAATCCTCACAATAAAAACAAATACAAAAATGCGTTGCAAATCCTCACAACACAAACAAAAACAGAAACGCTTCCACAAAACATAAACAAATACAAAAACATGTTGCAAATCCTCATAATACAAACAAATACAAAAACATGTTGTAAATCATCAAACACAAACAAATTCAGAAGCGCCCTGCAAGCAGAACAAACAACAACAAAGGTGTTTCTGGGGGATTGCAAAAAGAGATGCACCTGTCTGGGAAATGTTTCTGTTAACTTATCATTCATCTGTGGACTTTAAGTATTGATAAATGTACGTTTCAGCTATACATAAACTCCACAGACAAATAATAAGTGAACATAAAAATGGCTGCATAAGTCACCCAGATAGCATGCAAACCATTGAAACAATGTTAAAGGGGCCATGGCATGCGCATGTGTAGATAGGAGTTTTCCTTACTCAAACATGTTCTGAGGGCAGAAAGAATATGATTGGTTCACAAAAACGACCAATCAAAATGCTCGATACTGGTTAAACCCTCAGCGGAGCCTTCAAGGCAGCTTCTGCAGTGAAGCAGTTCGAGCTCACCGTTGGTCAGATGAGTAGCGCAGATATGCTAAGATAGGAATGAGACGGTTTTTGAATTCAGCTTGAAACATTTCGAGCATTTATGGCACGACTTTCTTTTCTGTGCCAGTTTCATGTATTGGTTATTCATTTTTTTTTCTTTTTTTCAAACCATTGTCGATTGGGATTGGGGTTAGATTTGTGGTTTTCATCACATTTTCAAAAATAAAGTTGGGTTTGGATTAGAATGGCATTGTTTATACGTTTATTAGTCAAATATTCAAATTGTTCTTGCTTGGGGTTGGGTTAGGGTGAGGATGTCATTTTATGTTACAGAAAGTTGTTCTAACCCCAATCCCAATCAAAAATGGTAAGAAAACAGGAAAAATAATTGAATAACCAATACGTGAAACTGGCAAGAAAAAGAAAGTCGTACCACGGACACGTGAAAACGTGTCACTTAAATACTTGAAACGTTTCGAGCTGAATTGAAAAACTGTCTCATTCCTATTTTACCATATCTGCGCTACTCATCTGACCAACGGTGAGCTCGAACTGCTTCACTGCAGAAGCTGTCTTGAAGGCTCCGCTGAGGGCTTAAACCAGTAACGAGCATTTTGATTGGTCGTTTTTGTGAACCAATCATAGTCTTTCTGCCCTCAGAACAGGTTTGAGTAAGGAAACGTGCTGAAAGTGTTAGCATTGCCACTTTGTAGGTGTGAGCAAAAATAGGTCATTGAAATTTGGCTTTCATTATGATGTCATAAGGATATCTTATTATAATAATACCGCCCCCTTAATCTGCACTATCCAACCACTGCACTGCTATTTAGTGCAGAGAGAAAGAGAGAGAAAAGAAGGACTTGACAGCACAATTGAGTTTGAATTACAACAAACCACCATCATTGTGATCAGTGTTTGCCTTTCATTAGCTCATTTGAATTTTAAAAAACACCCCCAAAACGACACATTCTTGCTCAAACCTACAAAGTGGCAACGCTAACATTTTCATGCTATGACCCCTTTAACATTGACAAATCAATGATTTTTAATCTTGTTTCAATGGTTGCATGCTATCTGGGTCATCAAGCCTGAGATATTTAAACTGAGCATTACATAAAAATAGCATTACTTTCCAGAAAGCTTGTCAGATTCTACAGGCATGTAACTATTTTTATTTTTTGTAAAACATAACTCCCCTTCAGCAAAATGTCTTTCTTTCTCTTTTATCTGTTTTTTTTTTTTTTTTTTTTTGCTTTTTGGACAGATTATTTCTGGATACAATGATGTTTTATCTATATTACTGTCAATTGTTTCAATAAAGAATTGATTATTACATTTGCAAGCCATAAGTATATTACAATAAATTACAATTAACTAAGAATAACACTTATAATTGTTAATATTCTGAAATGAGACAGTTTTAAATAAATATGCAGCCTACAAATAAGACCTCAGGAGGGCACTCTTTTGTTTGAGGAACAGTTTTCAACATTTCCCAGAACGGTGCATCACTTTTTGTGTCCCCTTTTTCCATTGTCCTTTGTCCTGCTTGCAACATAAACAAACACATTTCTGTAATTGTTTGCATTGTGAGGATTTCTGTTGCAATACATTTCTGTGTTTGTTTGTTTTGTGAATATCTTCAGGGCATGTGTTGTCAAGCTGATGAAGATGTTTGCTTGATTTACATTTACCTTACACCACATTTATGCATTTGGCAGATGTTTTTATCCAAAGCAACTTGCAGTTTATTTGAAGGTACACATTTTACATCAGTATGTGTGTTCAAACCCATGGCCTTTTGCGATGCTAAGACAATGCTCTATCTGCAGGAGCACGGTACATTGGCCTGGGCAATTTTTCTGTATGTTTATGTCACGTAGTGACTTAAGAGCGGAACCTAAAATGGCGAAGAATAGCACCGACACTGAAACCGAAACCGACAATGAACTTGCAAAACGAGTGTTTGGTGGACAAGGCTAATGGCCAAAACGACGTAGCCTTCAAGGAAGTGTGAAGTCAATTGGAAGAAGCCACTGTATGAAATGCCCGATCCAGTGTACCTCTCTGTTTACTCACCTGTACGCCCAAAGCTAATAGCTAGTGTACCGCTCTGTATACTCACCTGTACGCCCAAAGCTAAGAGCTAGTGTACCGCCCTGTATACTCACATGTACACCCAAAGCCAGTGTACCGCCCTGTATACTCACCTGTATGCCCAAAGCTAAGAGCTAGTGTACCGCCCTGTATACTCACCTGCACGCCCCAGGGCTAAGAGCCCAGTGAACCTTCCTGGATACTCACCTGTACGCCCCAAGCCAATAGCCCAGAGTACCTAAATGCCCCCCCCCCTCCCCGGCTATAAGAGGCCAAGGGACGAAGGCCAGAGGACTGAAACCTTTTTTTCAGGTATTTAAATCCCCCTAAGTGTTTTTAGTATTAAATAAAACTTGTTAAATTTTATCTTCTTTGTCTGTCTGGTCATTGGGGTGTTTTGGGACCTCCTCGGGGTGGAGATAGGAGGAGCGTGACCCGCGACAGGGGCGGTCCGCTCCTACCTGTGACATTAATGATTTTTTTAGTTTCTTAATAAAGATACTTAGCTTGATGATAAATCTATAATATAATCTATAAACAATTTTTATAATTTCTTTGAATTTTTTATGTAATAAGGCATCAAATATTATTATGATGATACTGTTTATTCCTTAAATAATCACAATTATGTGTAAGAAAACAAAATTCACTTTTAGAAAAGTAATTGATTTGATGTGATTGTATTAGGGTGTACAGATTTTTCACATTGAGATGAATATGAGAGGTGCAGAGTTTATGAGTGTTTCCCCAATTCCTTTATGTAGGAGGGGAGGAGTTACATCACACATGAGTCTTGTGCTTAGATTGAGATTATAGATCAGTTTGCCATTCACTGTGTGTGAGTTCTGGCTCATCATGTTCTTCTTTACTATACTGCTGTTTACAGCACTTAAAGGTAAGTGTATTTATTATTAAATACCAAATGCAGGGCTATGATACTTCGGTCACTGAAATTGTAAGAACAGGATTTCTTAATCTTTGTTATACTGTAAATACATGTTTTGTCTTTGGCTGTTTAATGTTTGCAGGTAAAAGTTTTGCAGATGTTATCACATCAAGAAGAGATCATGTGTCCGCCACTGTCGGTGACAAAGTTACTCTCTCTTGTAACTTCAGCAGCAGTGGTTATGTGTCAAGTCTTCATTGGTATCGTCAGTTTTTGGGTTCAGTGCCTCAGTTCCTCATACTGGAGTACTCAGGGAATGTAGTGACGGCTAATCCTCCCATCCAAGGGATTTCCATTAAACACAGGAAAGAAGCTCAGGTGGTGGATCTGGAGATCTCATCTGTTAAAGTCACAGACTCTGCTCTGTATTACTGCGCCCTGCAGCCCACAGTGACAGAAAACCCATAAACACTGTACAAAAACCTGACCGCAAATTATTAAAGAGAAATTTGCATTACACATGTACTTTACATCATACATTACGTTTATTACTGATGTTTTCCACAATTCTAAAATCATCAAAATAATTTAATGTCAGAGTCAACTGCAATGCAAAAATTATATTTTATTATTTTTTTATTATTAAACCTTTATTTTACCAGGAAAAATCCCTCTTTCTCTCTGCACTAAACTGCAGTGCTGTGGTTGGATAGTGCAAATTAATGGGGCGGTATTACTGTAATGCGCCTTGCTACCTACCTCACAAAACAGGCCAAATCTGAACGACCTAATTTTTCACATGCTTGCAGAAAATGGCTTACTCAAATTAAGTTACTGGGTTGATCTTTATCACATTTTCTAGGTTGATAGAAGCACTGGGGACCCAATTATAGCACTTAAACATGGAAAAAGTCTCATTTTCATGCCATGGCCCCTTTAAACATGAAAAAGTCACATTTTCACGCTATGACCCCTTTAACTCAACAGACACAATGCCTGCCCTGCTGTGGTACAGACAAACAGGCGGTTACCTCCAGAATATATTTTAGTGAGACATAAATTTGTAAATGGAAGTAATGCCAAAGAGTTTCCTAAAACAAGATTTCAATCTCAGATGGATTCTGCTATGAGAAGAGTTACACTGACTGTCCTGAACCTTCAATCGTCTGACTCTTCTGTGTATTTCTGTGCTTTGAGGTACATTGTGACAGTAGGATATTGAATACACATTTCTGTTAATGAAAACTATTATGAAATTAGCGTTTAGAAGGAACTATCACAGTTTACAAGTAAGAGTTGAATACAAACAGTTTTGTTTTTTTAATGCCACTTTATTTCACCTTTTAAGGACCACACAGACACACAAACAACCCAAATAGCATGCAACCATTGAAACAATTAAAAATCATTGATTTGTCAATGTTAATACCATTGAATCAATATCACGTTTGCACCCTCTATTAATATTGAAAAAATATTGAAATTTCAACAAATCACCATTATTGTGATCAGTGTTTGCTTTAGTTGGGCCCTTTACTCTTGTGTTGTAATGGTAAGTTTTCTTTGGCTGCTAAAGCAGTGTTATAAAATATTAGTAATGGGTCGTTCGCAAACGAGATGGCTTAAGAGCTGATTCTTTGTAGCGAACGAGCAGAGCCGAATCTTCAGACGCAGGCAGGGGAGCCGGCTCTTCTAAGGGAGCCAAGCCAGAAGAGCCGAATCTATGAAAAGAGCCGGACTGCCATCACTAAAATGTAGAGCCAGAGCTTGAGCCGAAAGAGCCGAATCAATGGAAAGAGCCGGACTGCCCATCACTATAAAATACATCCGCTATTGCAAAGAAAACAAAGATTTAATGTTATTAAGTAGTTTAATTCTTGAAGATGTATCTAAATAATATTAATGAAATACTGTTAAAGTTGTGCAAGAAATGGATGTTACAGTACTAGTTGGAAACGGTGTCAGGTTTGTTATCTTGAGGATTACAAAAACACATTTAAAAAGTTAAATTAATGAATCTATCTCTGACATCATGAATCTGTCTATGAATCTCATCAATGGTGACGATCAACAAAAGAAAGCTTCATGCTGCAATGCATGCTGGGTAACATCGTAGTACTAAACTAATGTATAACTCCCAGCATGCATTGCAGTTGATCATTTTATCTGAATTTGTTTGATGATTGTCACCATTGTTGAGATTTGTAGGATGAGTAATGATGTCTGAATGTGTCAATTTATTTCTGTTTGTCTTATTACAGTGTGTTCACAAATCAAAACAATTATAATTGTCAGAAATTGATCAACATAATCTTGTAAAGCAGCTTAATTTTATATCATCTTGACACCTTCACAAAAAGCAATCAGTTTCAAATTAACTTTAAAACACATATTTTTTTCCAATGCAGATGAGTTTCTACACAAATACATACAAACACACACAAAAAAAGAAAAGAATGACTTAACTTAGTGAATGACAAGAGTCAAGGACCCAACTAAAGCAAACACTGATCACAATAGTGGTGGTTTGTTGAAATTTCAATATTTTTCAATATTAATGGAGGGTGCAAACCTGATATTGATCCAATGCAGTTAACATTGACAAATCAACAGTTTTTTAACATTGTTTCAATGGTTTGCATGCTCTCTGGGAACCTAATGATGATACCAATCATAGACCAGTAACACACAAACACTGAATCTGTCCATGTCCAATCAATAATAACAAATCTGTTCATGTATCCCAAAGGTTTCATTTGCTGTAATCTGAAAAAAAATGATTAATTCAATTTACTTATTTTTTTAAGGTAAGTGGTTGCAATCAATTTATTTAAGCTACATTCAAACAAAAGTTTTTTATTTTATTTTTCTATTTTTATGTAGCTTAAATAAATTGATTGCAACCACTTCCCTTAAAAAAAAGTAGTAAATTGAAATAATCATTTTTTTCAGTGTAGACAAAATACTGTATTTAGACATAATTTCAAGCTTAAATCCACTGCATCATAAAGGTTTTAAAGAGCCCCAAATGAGTTTACCATACAATGGGTCTATATGGTGGCACCTGCAGGAAGCAACGCTGCACTGTGATTGGCTGTTGAAAGAAGCCGTTGAGTCTCAGTTTGTTTAGTGTGACTTCTAAACCATCATTCTACACAATGTATATCTGTGTGTTACTGGTTTTAATGGGATTCATGGGTAAGAAATAAATTATATACAGTGTTTCTTTATATAATATACTTTTAGGAGTACATATCTGGTGCTGTCTTGGATCTTTAAAATTGTTAAACATGTTGCAAAATAATTATAAAATATAATGTTTTTTTTCTCAGGTTCCAGTATAGCAGACAGTATTACTCCGTTATCTACTGTTGTCCACGCAAATGAGGGTGACAGAGTTATTCTCTCATGTAACTATCATTACACTGTATCAATGAATAATCTACAGTGGTATCTGCAATATCCCAACTCTGAGCCGGAGTTCCTCGTTCTTATCATGGAGTCAGGACAAATCCAGACCGCTACACCTCCTCATCCTCGAGTGAAAGCTTCAGTTTTAAAAGAAAACAAGATGGTAAATCTGGAAATCTTCCCTGCAGATGTGAAGGACTCAACAGTGTATTACTGCGCACTGCAGCCCACAATGACAGGAAATGAATGAACACCATACAAAAACCTGCTTTCAGCTAGATGAAGAACAACATATTTAAGATTTTAAACAACTAGAATGGTGACCATAGTCATAATTTAAATGAACTGAATTTTAACATTTTATTTATTTATTTTGTGTCATGTAGTAGCTAAACACATCAAAATGAGGCAACACTTTTTATATGAGAACAGACTGAAACATCACAATTTAAGTTTAAAGCAGCATCATGGACTCTACTAAAGTTTATTCCTTAAAAAATTATAAACATTAATGTTGAAAAACATAATAGTAATGCTTGGCAATTTAGTTAAAATAAAAGCCTGATGTTTGACTTTGTTATAAGTGATAATATATGAATTGTCCTATACATTTTTGTTTGCAAATAATTGGCTGTGAAATGTGTGGTGGAATTGAAATGATTTCTGCTCTGTTTTCACAATGCATATAAATTCAGCTTGTGTTGTCTGTGAAGTGACAGTGACTTGCATATAAATAAATTATACAGACAGTTGGATTAAACTGCTTGCTAAAACCAGAAAAGTCTAGCTTTAGGCTAAGGTTTTTGGCAGTAATGTTTCCTAGTACTAAACTCTATTCATGCAAATGAAAATAAGTGGGGCACACTATTTAAATAATTAGTATTGCATAAGATGAAATCATGAATGAATCATTTCCTGTTTTCTTACATTAACAGCCAATCACAAGACTCAAGAGAAATACTGTAGAGAAATACCCCAGATGCCGGTGAACTGAAACCCACAACAGATCTGTAGGTTCAGGATGTGGATATTAATACTATTGATTCTCATTGCTGCATCAGGTATCTAAACAATTTAAAATATATATATATATATTTTTATGGAAGACAATATTTGACAAAGAAAGCCACCTATTACTGTTTGCTTCTTTTGCAGTTTCTTATGGCGATCGAATTGAACCTGTTGAAGCTGTTGTTGTCAGAAATGAAAACAACCGTGTGACTTTGAGCTGCTCATATAATACAAACAGTGATGTTATTGATCTTTACTGGTACAGACAATATCCCAACAGTGAACCTCAGTATTTACTGTATAAAGGTGCCCGATCAAGAGATGGGCAAGAACACATAGGAAATTCTGATTTTGACTCCTCTACATCCAGAGAATCCACAGAACTGATCATTAAAAAAACTGCTCTGAAAGATTCAGCTCTTTATTACTGTGCACTTTGGATAGACACGGTGATACAAACTTTGTAAGAAGCTGTACAAAAACTCACTCAAAATATTCACTTTAATCACAAAAACATCAAAGCATCAGCCAAACCAAACCGTATTATCTGCCAAAACCGTGTTTATATTACTGCACAGTTTGAGGAAACACCTGCAAATGATACAGTCACCAAAACCAAGCCTTTGATTTAATAAAGCTAAATTTCCACTATAATTGCAGTGTGGTGTTTAAATGAAAAACATTTACAAATCCAGATATTGCTGTGAGTTTTTTAAATCCTGAATATCCAGAAAAAAGTATCAAGAAAGATTTTCTTGTATGATGCAGACACAGAATAAGATAATTATCATTCAAACTCCACATCGTGTTTATGCATAATATTTAGTATGTAACAGTTTTTGAGGTTTTTACTGAATACTTTAAGCTTGGTTTGTTATGTCCTTTATAGTCTATCTTCTTGAGATTGAACTAATATTATCTTAAAGCATTTAATGCCTTTAAATGGAAAGATTTTTGTCAAGGGATCATAAACTTATGACGGATAGTGAACGTAAAAAGGGTTACTTGGATCTAACTCAATAAAATTAAGGCAACATTTTCCAACTACTTTTTGCAAGTTTATTGACCTAAATTATATTTTACACAGACTTAATCAAAATAGATCACATTTAAATAATTAAAAAATGCTAGTTTATGTCTTCTGATTTATTAACTAATTTATTATTATTACATAACCACAATAACTTATCCGTGAGACAAGAGCACGAAATGTTTATTCAATCAACACGCCAACTCAGTTTCGCTTGGGTAGTTTTAAAGCGCAACATATTTCAGTATGCAGTCTATGCACAAGCACCAGTCTTCTTAACAATGGTAACAACAAAACTCAAAAGAAGAAACAGAAACTCTTCCAAATCTCGAAGATAAATGAACATTAATCACTAACAAGTCTTTCTTTTTCGTTAAAAAACATGAAATAGAGTTTAAATTCAAATTATACTCTCCAAATGCAGTCACATGGAAAGCATGCTGGGAATTACGAGTCCATATGTTTAATAATAAAATCATTAGTTTCAACACAAAATAATTAAGTTAATTTCCTTCTTAAAAATTAAAGTGGATTATACATGATAAAATGAAGTTGAATGATGTGTTCATTTAGGATTACTCAAATTATTCAAATTATTATGTTATTTGATAAAAAATATAAAAAATAAGAATTCAAAAAGGTTAACACAGTTCACTCATTTCATTTTTGTTAAATCTACTAAGGCACAGGAACACTTTTTACAGTGTGTATCTCAAAGTAAAGCATTTATCTTTTTTGCAAGCTCATCATACTGTACATTTTTAAAGACACATTTTCCGTTGTGAGCCAAAGAGGAGTATCATTATTTATTAATTAAATTTAATTAAATGCATGTCATACACTGAAAAAAGGTTTGTTAAAAGATAAATTAACTAAAAAAGAAAGTTACCAGGTTGCCCTTAAATTTTAAGTTGAACCAACAAATATTTTTACAGTGTATGAACGTGCTTAAGGAAAACGTATATGTTGTAACACAGCAGCATATCACTATATTTGCATGTTTTCATTTGAAATTGTGATACTTTTGGCATTCTGTCATATTCCTGCAATTTTTCATGTTTACACAGTTCAAGAATACATGATTAATTTGACCACAGCTAAACTGAAGAGACCTGGTAGTGAATTTCTCAATTTACTTTGTGCAAATCAAGATGTATCTATCATTTTATATTATGATTTTTTTTTTTTAGATTATTAGTGTCAACATAAGATGAATCAGGGTTCATTATGTGTCTATATAAATGAGTTTTTTATAAATATAATTGTTTAAAGGTTTTTGCTGATAATTTAGAGTCTTTGACTTATTTAATGTATGTGTGTTTTGGGTCAGTAGGAGGGGCTTTAGTGTTCTGACACCAGCTAGGTCATCCTGAGGATGTGGTTTTAAAATAGATGAGCTACAACTGAATTTCTCAGCCTACACATCGGCCTGAGCGATGTTACTCTGTTTGCTTTGTTTTCTCTCTATCCTCGGAGGTGAGTTATTCAACTTCTATATATTTCATTATAACTTACAACAAATATAAAAATGTATTTAGTTCTTGATGACATTCTTGTTAGAATTGTAAAAAGTTAATTAATTAATCTATTAATAATAATTCTATATGTAATGTATCTTATTTTCAGATGGCAGCTGTACAGAGGTCATCACTCCTGTCCAAACTGAGGTTTACGGGAAACAAGGAGATAAAATCAGACTTTCTTGCATTTACTCCTCAGCCTTTTCCTTATACTGGTACCGTCAATATCCAGAATCAACTCCCCAGTTTTTACTCTTTTCATTGGAAAACACCGGGAAGTCTGAAAACATGCGGCCAGACATGTCAATGGTATCAAATGAGAAAAAATCATTAACACATCTTGAGATCTTCTCTGTGAATGTAAAAGACGCTGCTATTTACTACTGCGCCCTGAAGCCCACAGTGAAAGGAAACCCACCAGTGCCATACAAAAACCTCTTTCTGAGTCAACAACATGTTTTGAGTACTGTTCTGTTAAAATGTAGCTGACCTTTCAAAGTGAGAAAAGCTAATATTGTTTTGAGAAGAGGTAGAGTACTTACAGAACTCCATTAATGTATGCATCTTATCAGTTTATTTATTCAAAGATGAGAAGTTTTCTCTTAATCGTTTTTTTGAAAAAAAAAAAAAAAAAATATTAATCTGTTTTGATGTTTATTCTTTCTCCTGTGAGCAACTGGGTAAGTAAATTAACTTATTTAAACACATTAGTGTTTAGCCTTTAATCAGTCTTTAATCCATTCAGATGTCAGTGTTATCACAACTTATCAAAAGCCCTGTCGATATTATCTCTTGTTTTATCACAGACTTTGTCATTTTCCAGACAAATTGAAACAGTGACTGTTGTCAAAAAAATTATGCTCAATCATAAATCATTATTACTATTGTAAATTGGGGTAAGAAATATGTAATGTTTGGAACACTCATTTCTTTATGTACTTGCACAATAACTGATTTTTGTTAATTTTTTATACAACTGGGTTGTTGAAAGCTTTATTTTAATTGGTTGAGAAATGTCCCATGGGTGTTGATTATTTTTCTGTAAAACGCACAAACTAACCTGTCAAACATCTTAAAACAACCACCAGAGCAGTGTCTGGTGCTAATGGCACTCCACTTCATGTCGTGTTGCATTATAATCTTGGGTGGGCATTATTTTCAAATAATTCAATGGCCCGTCGTCAATTATTCCTTACATATGACCTCACGTTATATTTTAATGATTTTTATAAAACATTCGAGATAGCATGTTACCTCTTGTAAGAAAGGGATGAGAATGAATAAACTACAGTATTTTGAAAATCAGTGTCAGCTTTTTCTTCTTTTGAATAAAACATTTAGTCAAGCTTTCAAAATGATTTGCCTTGAATTGCTTTCTGCTGTGAAATAAGATCACAGGATCACAGTAAAGCTTTAAAACACACCTCCCTATCTTTCTAAGCATTTCTTTTGATGTTCAAAAATAGCATCTGTGAACCACTGAATCTGATCTAGGTTACAGACAAATGAGTACGTAAAAAGCTTGTGGTGACACCTGCTTGTCTTACATTTAAACGTATGTTAAAGCTACACATTCACCGTTTATGATCTCAGGTCACAAGTGCATTTATATATGTAATGAAACAACCACAAACCGAGAGCAGGAATAGGGCTGTAAAAATAAATTGTACATCAAGTTGTTATTTTACAGTTATAAAATATATGTATGTTATTTTTACATTGCACTTGACTGATATAAGTGACTAAACAAACTAGAAAGCTTCCTGTGGAGTCATGAGCAAGGATAAACAGGTGTATCCTTTTATTGCATCCTAAAGGGGTGGAGCTAAGACACATGGAAAGACACAATTTGCACAAATAAGAAATGAGTAGTCCTCATAAAGATGAGAAATGTGGGTGGAGCTTTAAGATAAAAACACACATAGGCTTTATAATCTTCATTTGGTTTCTTCTGTACTATCATGATGTTACTGTGTTTACTGCTTCTGCCGTCAGTAATACAGGGTAAGGGTTAATTCCTATGGTATCAAACAGGGAAGCCACCAAACACTTCCGTGTTTTCCCTATTTAAAGACTGTTACATGCACTGCAAAATTCCGGGAGTTAAATTAACACTACTCAGTGTTTATATAGGTCCATCTCTAGAGTGTTAAAAAAAGTAACACCGGAGAGTGTTAAAACCTGCAATCTGTGACTTTCTCCTCTCTATCACCGTATCTGTTTGAAACCTAAAATTGCATTTTACATCTTACTTGTAGAGTTATTTTCTTATCTTAGGATTAGATGTTGGCTGTTTCATTTAAAGTCACCATTATTGTGATCAGTGGTTGTTTTAGTTGGACTCTTGACTGTTAGCTTTTTCTAACTGTGTTTAAAACACATTGTTAAAGCAAAGAAAATTGCGTTAGTGAATATTGATACTTAATGTACACTGTCAAATATAAACATTTAAATGAACAGATTTAATAATACAGTTTTTCCTCACTCATCAAAAGCATCTTTTCTGTTAAAAATGAAATACTACAGTTTAAGGTCCAGAACTCTCATAGCAGTTTGTTATTCTGAAGGATTTTGATAGGGTGAACATAAAGCATTAACCCCTGCACAATGTAGATGCACAGACATCAAGAATCAGAGTATGAATCTCAACAATGGTGACAAAGAAAATGGTAAAAAAGTTCATTATTTATTCATGCCCTAGTGCATTCTGGGAGTCCTGGATGAGATTTGTAACTTGTTGATACCCAGCATGCATTGCAGCATGAAGCTTTTCATTTTATTGTCACCATCATTGTGATTCATACTCTGATTCTTGATGTTTAAATGTCTACATTATATGGCAGTTAATCTGTAAGTGTCAGTGTTTAAAAATTTTTCAGAATGAAAAACTGTTATGAGGGAGCTGGATATCATACTACAGTATCATATTATTAACATAAATAATAACTTCTAGTAAGCAATCATTTTTAAATAAAGTGTTATTTGAAAGTATATCCTAACAATCATAGAAATGCACTAGTGTCTTCTCTTCAACCACAACAAACATGCGTTAAACAGATGTAATTATAATAGCCAAAAAAGCTGAAAAGCTAAGACTAAGACTCAAGAGTCCAACTAAAACAACCACTGATCACAATAATGGTGACTTTAAATGAAACAGCCAACATCTAATCCTAAAATAAGAAAATAACTCTACAAGTAAGATCTAAAATGCAATTTTAGGTTTCAAACAGAGATGGTGATAGAGAGGAGAAAGTCACAGATTGCAGATTTTAACACTCTCCGGTGTTACTTTTTTTAACACTCTAGGGCCAGTTGTTCAAAAAGTTTAATCTGGATCAAAATGATCCGGATTTGGAAATCACATTTTTTCCTATTCAGGATCAGGTAATCCGTCTTACTTTTATGCCGGTTTTTCAAAGCAACATTGGACTGGATCACCCTGATCCAGATACACAGTTTTCAAGATTACCAAATCCAGATTACCTGTGCTCTAAATGGGACAACATATCACAACATGTGCTACCAGCTATGTGAAGAACAGGTAGAAGAACCAATATGGGATCACTGTAAGAGTTTTTAATTTTGATACAAAACACAAAAATAACATAAACATCCATTTATAATTTATTTTATGAACCCTCATCTGAGTCACAAAAAAAAATATATCCAATAACAAATACATTGTGGGCGCACAAAGGACGCTTCAAGTGTCTTTTCTGAGCTCCTGTGACTGCTGGCTCTACCAGTGAGGGTCCAGGTTGTATTTCAATAATACAGTAGGGCTGAGATCCAGAATGAATGTTTCCTCACTTTCCTTTACAATCGTAGGCTCACCATCCCCTACAACACCTCGAATCCCATGCAGAGTTTATAGTTTTACCTCCAATAATGTCCAGAACCACTTCTGTGTATTCATCAACACTTCCATTGCAAAACAAGATGTGCAATTGAGCTTTTAAATGGAGTTCTGAAGAGACGCTTTGCATGTCTTAACTACTTGCGAGTGGAACCACAGAGAGCATGCAACATAATACTAGCGTGTAACGTCCTGCACAACATCCCTACCAGGTGCAATGTCCCTCCCTGTGATGATGTTTATGATGCACCTGAGCCGTTTGAATAACCAGACCAACCTCTGGCATTCTGTCAGAATGAGGGACTGAGTGGACGTATAGTAAGGGATGCCATTGTTAGACATTGTTTTTGACAGGCTCATCTCTGATTATTGTTTCTTTGAAATTAATATACGGTGATGAATGACATAAACTTTTTTGTTTGTGATTGGAATCTGTTTGGGGGATTATTTCACATTTCATTATTTTTACTTTACTGAATAGCTTAATTGGTAGCCTATGTCTACTATATATACTTTATCACTGTTAGAACGGTTACACAAGTCAAGTTCAAAATATAAATAAAAGTATATACACTAAATGAAACAAATGTGTTATTTGACCAATTTTAAAGTTTTTCTACATTTCCCTCCTGGAATCCACCTTTAAATCCTACCCCCTGTTGGGATCAGGATAATCCAGTTTTTTTGGATCAAAGTTATCCAAATCCTACTGACAAGTTTTGAACAACACAAACTGAAGGTTTGATCCAGATTTAAACTAGGATTGGATTATGTGATCTGATCTGATTTCAGATTCCTTCTTTCCCTTTTGAACAACCCATTTTCAAGATTTGATCCAATCCGATAACCAAAATCCGATCAGCTTACCTTTGAACAACTGGCCCCTAGAGATGGACCTATATAAACACTGAGCAGTGTTAATTTAACTCCCAGGATTTTGCAGTGTGAGGAGTTATACCAGTAAGTATGGTGCCACAAAATAAAACTTTTTTTTGTAACATAGGAATGAATGAGGCTAGGCTAAATGCTTACACATTCACAACACGCTATACAGTGCACGCATTGAAAAAAGATAGGTATGTATTAATTCATCTAGGTTAGGGTAATAACATAGTTTAATATGGCAAAAGGGTAGACTATTCTTTTAAAGGGGCCATGGAATGAAAAAGTTAGCATTGGCACTTTGTAGGAGACACCCCTCGCTGCAGCCTCCAGCTCGATGACGTGGTGGATTAATCCAATACGTAGTGGATGTTCAAACACGCATGCGTGTAAATGTAAATGGGTGTGTATGCTTATACTGTAGTAACAGTGTTTTTTATTCATATAAAGTATCCCTAGATTTAGACTATACATTTAAGTTAATTTTTAATATTTACTTCTCTTTCTTAAAATAGGTGTTGTCAACTGTAACATTCTCCATGGTGTAGAGATTTATTTACAGACTGTCCACCTGGTCGAGTTGGAGGAAGGGTGTCCCAGGGAGGAATTGTTCATCTATTCTGCATCAGTAAAGCAGTGGTGGCGTGGCACTGACCTTAAACTGTTTAAGATCAAACTGTGACAAAAGCTTTACCTGACCTGACTGCAGTCAGTTATGTGACCCTGCCTGTGAAAAAACAGGATAAGTCTTGAAATGTAATTATAATATAATAAGCATCAAAGTGTTATTTTCATTAATCTCACATTGATTTTGATATTTGACATGATTTTACTCAGTCAACCCCACACACCCAGACAACACTTTCTTTGAACTTTTTCTTTGGCACTACAGAGCACTGTATACTAGACACAACAACAGTTTGTTCCTCAGGCTAAAACCTAAACAATTAAAGCACCCATAACTTCCACACCTGTCATAACTGTATATTGTTTATAATCACCACATACTGTACATACCATTCTGTAAATACCATTCTAAACTGTAAATATCACCTATTATTTATCTGTACAATAACAGCATCTGAACATCCATACATGCATCACTACACACAATTGTAAAAAAGGAAAAAATATATATACTTACTGTACCATACTGCTTATTTAAATTATTTTTGTTTTTATATGACTAGTGTGTTATTGTCTTTAATTTTACTTAGTTATTCTATGTATGTCCGTAACATGTCACCAAGAGAAATTCCTTGTATATGACATACTTGGCAATAAAGCTGATTCTGATTCAATATTAAAGATATCAAGGTTATATTTTTACAGAATGTTGTTTACATTATGTAGGATGAGTTAATGTAGAAACTAGTAAATCACAGAAAGATGACTATAGCTGGGTTTTCACTAAGTTCATGTTTAGGCCTAATGTGGTAACACTTTATTTTGATAGTCCACTTTAGACATTTTACTAACTATAAGTAACTTTGCAACTACTTATCAACTACCAATCTTTAGAGAATTAGAATGTCTAAAGTGGACTATCAAAATAAAGTGTAACCCCTAATGTTTATTGTTAATATGTTTTGATATTTGCAGTCACCAATCATCAGTGAATTGAATAAGCTGTAGGAAAAAAAAGTTAAATAAATAAACAACTTAAAGGGGTCATAGCATGAAAATTTGACTTTTTTCATGTTTAAGTGTTATAATTGGGTCCCCAGTGCTTCTATCAACCTAGAATATGTGATAAAGATCAACCCAGTAACTTAAAGGGGACATATTATGAAAATCTGACTTTTTCCATGTTTAACTGCTTTAATTGTGTCCCCAGTGCTTCTATCAACCTAGAAAATGTGAAAAAGATCAACCCAGTAACTTAGTTTTGGTAAACTGTTCTCTGCAAGCATGTGAAAAAATAGGTCATTGTAATTTGGCTCCTATTGTGATGTCAGAATAAGGTAATACCGCCCCCTTTATCTGCACTATCCAACCACAGCACTGCCATTTAGTTCAGAGAGAAAGAGAGAGAAAAGAAGGACTTGACAGCACAATTGAGTTTAAATTACAACAAACCACCATCATTGTGATCAGTGTTTGCACTTCAGCCGCTCATTTGCATTTTAAATGACACACCTAAAACGGCACACTTTTGCTCAGACCTAGATTAAGACTTAGTTTACATCTTAAAAAAATCTCATAATATGTCCCCTTTAATGTGAGCATGCCATTTTCTGCAAGCATGTGAAAAATTAGGTCGTTCAGATTTTGCCTCTTTTGTGAGGTAGGTAGCAAGGCGAATTACAATAATACCCCACCCTTAATCTGCACTATCCAACCACAGCACTGACATAGTGCAGAGAGAAAGAGGGAGAAATGAAGGACTTGACAGCACAATTGAGTTTTAATTACAACAAACCACCATCATTGTGATCAGTGTTTGTATTTCATCCGCTCATTTGCATTTTAAAGGACACACCCAAAAACGGCACACTTTTGCTCAGGCCTACAAATGAGCAATTTTATCATGCTATAATAAATTATCTGTGGAGTATTTTGAGCTAAAACTTCACATACACACTCTAGGGACACCAAAAATTTATTTTACATTTTAAAAAAATTCATAATATGACCCCTTTAAATAAATGACGTTATTTTTGTTTCGATTTAACAGTAAATAACTTGAATATATATATATATATATATATATATATATATATATATATATATATATATATATATATATATATATATATATATATATATATATATATATATTATGTGATAATAACTGCACTGAACACGCGAAAACATGGCATTATCACGGCAAATGTGTTTATGTTTGTGTTCAAATACACACAACCGAGCATGTGTATTACAGCATCCACTATGTAGTACGTACTGGATTTGGATTTATATTCACCGCGCATGCGTGTTTGAACATCCACTACGTCATCGCGCTGCAAGCTGCAGCAAGGACTTCTTGCTTTGTAGGTGTGGATGTGTTCTATAAAATGCAAATGAGCTGATGAAATGCAAACACTGATCACAATGGTGGTGGTTTGATGCAATTCAAACTCAATTGTGCTGTCAATTATTTTTTTCTCTCTCTCTTTCTATCTGCACTAAACTATATGCGGAGGCTGCAGACCTGGAGCCGGTAGATCTACGCCCCTGGCAGTTTTACGCCCCTGGCAGTTTTGTGCCCCTGTTGTTCCTCATGCGTCCAGTGGGGGGATACTAGCCTATTTACAGTTTTTTTCGATTGCTAAACGCCAGTGGGCACAACTGGAGTCACATGTGCAAAACTCTAACTACAGTCTGCACAGCAGCAGTTCATGTGGACCAAACTCTAGTTCGTTTTTCATTGCTTGAACACAGTTTTCAAAACTTAACACACTTATTCCATGACTTTAATCACAACCTGCACAACACTGTGGATTTACAGCACTTTGTTCAAATGATAACACACTGTTTTCAAAACTGTGAATCACACATTCAAAACACAATTGATTTCAGCATTGTGCCTTTCAAACACTGCTGATTGCAATTTCATATAAATATAAATTCCAATTTCATATATATATTTCATTTATATATAATATTACCTTTCATGTACTTTAAGTTTCTACCTTTTTTCTCATTACTGTAATTCCGTAAATTACTACAGACAACTGAAGCAAACTGCTAATTTTCATTTACCCTAAAAAATTATGATGTTCTAAAAAAAATATTGTGATAAATCAATAAATAAATCATTCTTTAAAGAAAACATTACTTGGTGTGACATCACTGAAATTGTTAAAACTGTAAAGATATAAAGTTAGTATTTTGTGTATTGGTGTTTGATGTTAGTGTTTTTCCTCTCAGTGTGTTGTGAGTGACAGTGTGTGTTATCTCAGTGAGGGTTGTGTTTAGTGTTTGGCTGCACGGAGCTGTTTTGAGCCATATGTTAAGAGTTGTGCTCAGGTGACTTTTGGTAGTGCAGACTGTAGTTAGAGTTTTGCACATGTAGCTCCAGTTGTGCCCACTGTCGTTTAGCAATCGAAAAAAACTGTAATATTACACATTTAAGCGTATATTGTATAAACTTAAAGTGTACACTGCAGTCTGCACACTACGGAACCACAGACAGTAGGTCTGGTCATGAATTGGTCATACCTCAATTCGTATCGCTTCAAGAAGGTCTGCTGCCATCATACGTTTTGCTGTTCTGATATAGGACTAGGCTCATATACTAAAATACAGCCTCCCCCTACTGGACGCATGAGGAACAACAGGGGCGTAAAACTGCCAGGGGGGTAAAACTTCCAGGGGCTTAGATCTTCCGGCTCCAGGTCTGCAGCCTCCCCCTAATTGCACTAAATGGCAGTGCAGTGGTTGGATAGTTCAGATTAAGGGGGCAGTATTATTTGTCCACGACACTGTAAACATGTGGTTTCTATGTCAGTAAAGGCGGTAACAAAAGGTAACGTAATTTATAAAGGTAATTTCTAATAACGTTCCCTGAAAGTGTCCAGTTTTCTTGACGGTCTAAGAACGTTTTTGTGTTGTCTGAACGTTAGAGCAGGGACGTGCACAGGGGGGTTGCTCATGTTGCCCGGGCAACTGCCCATATGCCCTTCTCGACTCAAGTTGCCCTTCCGAGGTGGAAAAAAATAAATTGTACTTTTACTTAGTTTACACTATGCAGCGTTCCTTCATTACTGTATTTTAATTAATTACGAAATTTGTATTTTATTTTTAAATTGCTATCTTGTGTTTCTGGCGCATTCGCAAATTAATGACTCGTTTGAGTCGATTCCTTACAAAGTGTTGCAAATAAATGAGTCTTTTGAGTCGATTCTTTACAAAGAGAATGGGCCAAACGTTTTACTGTAAAACAGAACAATTCTTTAAGGTAAATGAAAATTAGCACAGTCTGGAGTAATTTACGGAATTACAGTAATGAGAAAAAAGGTAGAAACTAAAAGTACATACTGTAATTCAAACAAATAATTGAGGGGCTAATCCTGCTTCTCTCTATAGCATCAGGCCATATATATATCATATTTATATGAAAGGTAATATTTTATATATATGAAATTGGAATTTATATTTATATAAAATTGCTATCAGCAGTGTTTGAAAGGCACAAGGCTGAAATCAATTCTGTTTTGAATGTGTGGTTCACAGTTTTGACAGCAGTGTGTTAGCATTTGAACAAAGTGCTGTAAATCCACAGTGTTGTGCAGGTTGTGGTTAAAGTCATGGGATTAGTGTGTAAAGTTTTGAAAACTGTGTTTAACCAATGAAAAACGAACTAGAGTTTGGTCCACATGAACTGCTGCTGTGCAGACTGTAGTTAGAGTTTTGCACATGTGACTCCAGTTGTGCCCACTGTCGTTTAGCAATCGAAAAAAAACTGTAATACTGGGGATTTTACTGTGCAGAGAACGCACTCGTTGTGGAGGTCCTCCACAGGCAAAGGGGCTCGGCATGAGCCACAGTGCCGAAGCGGCATTATCTCAACACGCTACTGCTCTTTTAGAATGGAATTCGCTCTTTTATACTCAACCGGAAAGGGGCAGGGGAACACGCTGGTGTGTAGTAGTCCGCTGCAGTGCTCAGATCGACGGCGAGTAAGGGCTTCTTCTTCGGAGCAGCGAGAAGGTTCGCGCTGAAGGAGAAAAATAGTGAGCTCTTGACGCTTGATCCCGGACTTTTATAAAGACGTGTACCATGCCCCGCACGGGCTCAAACGTCATTGGTCTGTATTTTCTACAGATGTTAACCAATAGGCTTCAATCGCGGACTAAACAGGAGTTTCCCCCATAGCGTCAGCAACTGACACAATGCGAAGTGAACCGTAGTGAAAGGGAACTAAATACTAAATACATGTTGTAAATACATGAACTTAACTTTTTCTGACTGGCTAAATACATGTTGTGGGGAGCTTCGCATTGTGCACCCTTGAAAAAACGTCACTGGCCACCACTGGTTGTTTACATTCTTTATACAGGTTATATTTGTAAAATATAAAAAATTTTACTCCATAAAACTTTTCTGGCAATCACAGTTGTTTTTTTACAGTGTGACCTTTAAGGTTTCATGGTCCTATGTGTTCTTGTTTTGTTTTATGTTGGAGCATGGAGTCTGGATTTCACAAATTCTTGGCATTGTTTGTCATGTGGTTGAAACTAAAAAACTGTGCAAACGGGTCATGGAGTTGGTGTTATGGTCCATGTTGTCAGTATTTTACAATTATTCAGTGTGCATGATGTAAAAAACAATACACTGTACAGTAAATGATAAAAACAACAAGAAATGTGAAGCCGGCTATTATGAGGCTTTTATTTTGTTTGACTATTATAAAAATCTCACACGAACATAACATCTCTTTAATTAAACTGGTAATACAATTTTATAATGAATAATTGAGAGTTAGTACTTGATTATTTAACTGTAATGTTATTCATGGTAGAATTGTTGACAGACAGATTTCTAATTGTGTAATAATACCACAAATTTGTTTAGTTACTTATATCCTGAATGAGGCACATTATTTGATTTCTATTTCACATATGATAGGACGTTTATCACAGTCAGTATCATCCCAAAAACCAGTCCCCACTCTGAGAACACTACAGTCTTGTACACTTTTATAATCATCAGGCTGACCTGAATCCCAGTTGGTAAAAGTCAAGGGTTTTCCATTAATGTCTACAAACTGTCCTTCTTTATCTCTGTCTGTGGCTCCAATATATGGATACCTGTTTAGATCATCTAAACCACTGGCCACTGATACTTTTACCAAAGCCTTATTTTCATCAGCATTTCTTGGCAAAGCAATTGCTCCACCAAATTCTTTGCAGTATTGAATCCCCTTATCAATGCTTTCTACAAAGCCATCATAAACAAAATATTTCTGTCCAACCTTTCTGAATGCATCAAAACTAGCAACTTTCTCTATCATGGCAATCTTAGCAGAGAGATCATGCATCTGAGATTGTAGGGACGTGACGTCACTTCCAGGACTCCCTGAAAACAGAATAATTACTTCAATTTACACATTTTCATTATAGTCAAGCAACTCTACTGAATGAAACATGCTCCATAATGTCTATTTTTTACTTAAGTTGTGAATATAAAAACTAATTATAATAACTTCATATGATTTATAATACCTTGTTGCCCCTTCGGGCCAGAAGGTCCAGGAAAGCCAGGCCTACCGACTGGACCAGGAATGCCAGGAAAGCCTATGGAAGTAAGATAGTTGTAAAAAACTAAACCTTCTCCATCTCTCTTGATTACAACAATCATTGTCCACATCCCTGTGCTTATTCACTCTCACACTAACCTGGATCCCCCTTTGAGCCAGGAAGTCCAGGTATGCCAGGATAGCCAGGCCTACCAGCTGGACCAGGAAAGCCTATGGAAGTAAGATAGTTGTAAAAAACTAAACCTTCTCCATCTCTCTTCATCACAACAATCACTGTCCATATCCCTGTGCTTATACACTCTCACACTAACCTGGATCCCCCTTCTCTCCTTTAGGTCCAGTGGGAATCATGGCCACATTTGCATTTGGCTTGGACATGACGTCGCCTCCAGAAAGCCCTGATAGCAGAATTATTAAGTTATTCTTATTGGCTGAAATTCATATGATGGTATAATCATATAACTCACTCTCAGGTGAAACATGTTTGTCCCCCAAAAACATGAATTTAAGTTTGTTTGATGTTATGAATTGCTTGACATATAAACAGCATCAAACCATTAAATTTACCATCTAGATAAAATTGGTGGTAAAGGCAGTAAATTATCTTACTTGACCCAAAAATCTTTTAGTCTGAACTATAGAATCTCATTACATACAATAACCTAATATACAGTAACTAATGTTTAATACCAGTTCACCTGTATCTCCTTTAGATCCTTGTGGTCCAGGTGGTCCTGCATTACCAGGTGGTCCCTGCACTCCTGAGTACAAAAAAAAATCATTCTCCAGCTCTCTGTGTTACACATTCTGTTACGTACCGACTCAATCACATCAGGCATTTATTCACTCATTCACCTCGTTCTCCCTTCTCTCCTTTAGGTCCACAGTTCTGAGATTCATCTCCATACAGTAGTTGTGGGCCGAACTGAAGCAGCAGAAGAACACTGATGTATGGCATTAACAGAGACACCTGACAGTGGGAAAAACCTTAGAGACCTTTTAACCACAGGCACACTTGTTTATTTGAGCTTATTCAGTCATTTTGAACATTTACACCAGCTTCACTGAGTTCAAACACTTTTGTAAAAAAAACCTCACATGAAATTTACATCTGCAAAAACATGCAAAATGTTTTTTTATCACTTTGTGTAAATTTTTGTCAAATCAACATATAAAGAGTTTGGTTCCAAAACGCGATAAACAGCATTAAAAAAAATTGTTACCACCAAAATCAGTATTGTATCAGGTCAGTATTAAAAAGTAAATTCTTTATTTAACGCAAAATCCTGTGATAGGATTTTAAATGCTGTGTTATTCTGTCATCTTTTCTCCCTTTGGTCCCAAAATGCAATAACGCCAGCCCTTCTTTGCAGAATACAATAAATCGGCTCAACAAATCGCAGCGCACCATTCCACACAATGTAAACAACAATGGCGGCGCGTACACACAGAATCCTAGTTTTCCTCATCTACTTTGTACTTCGTGATCAACAAACAAACAAAATAGTAACTTTCATAGCATTGATAAACCTGTGGTGGTTTTCTGTGGTGGGGAAGAAACATAAGCCATCAAAATCGAATAATTTTTGTGAGATGCACTCGAGCAATGGAAAGACGCCAGCTGTTGTTTGTTATAACAAGACAGCATCAAGCTTCTGTCATGCTAACACATTGACCGCAGAGGATCTTATGAAAAACCTTCCATTATTTTACTCGAAGTTATTGAAAATCAAGCAGAGCCAAAACATTTTACAGCTGATCGCTGTCAAAAAAGTTTAGCAAGTAAGTAAGTGTTTTGATTAATGCCATTAACTGTTAATCAGTATATACCACTAGTCAAATAAATGATATGACACATGTAATCCACGAGCAAGTGATGCCACAATCAGAGTATGAATCTCAACCATGGTGACAATTAACCACATTTCGGGCCACATTTGGTTTATTCCAAGATTAGGCCATGTCTGTTGTGCAGCATTTTTGCCAAAGGTGGCCCATATTTGTTGTTTGATATTTGGGCCATATTCACTATTTGTCAGATGGGCCACTTTCGGTTCATATTCAGATGACATGTTGCCGTGGGCAACGCATCTTTGCCTTTTGAAGGCCCACATGTGATTTGATATATTTGGCCCATTTTTGCTATTTTACATGTGAGCCACTTTAGGTTCACATCCCTTTTATTCGGGCCATAGGAAGACCAGCAGTGCCGCATCTTTGCCTAAAGTGGCCCAGATGTGCTTGCTATCTGGGTTTGTAACAGGAAAAAAGTGGTTTTCATCTTGTCACTTTCTTGGTATAGAAAACACATTTTTACCCAAATTAGTCAAAATTTTACTTAAAAATAAGTTAAACCATTTAACTTGATTTTCACAGCAAAAAGTCCAGTGTTTTAAGTACACTTTAAAGTTTGTACAGCTCCACACTTATCACTGTCAAAATATAAAAAAATTAACACTTGGCCAGAGTTTATTTGACTCACAAAAGTGTTAAAGGGGTAATTTTATGAGATTTTTTCAGGTGTAAAATAAGTCTTTGGTTATTTGCACTCTTCCCCAGAGTGCATGTGGTTTTATGGTGCATTTATACCAGACGTGGAAGAGGTGGCAAGCGTAAGTCATTTACATGTTAAGTCAACGCAAAGACGCGAATAGGCATCCTACGGTGCAAAAATGCGGTGCGTGGTGCGGAATGCTCGGATGGCGCGTTCTGCGTGAAATGAGCGTTGACGTGTGATTTGTGCGAGTTGAAAAATCTGAACTTTGGCGGATTTTTGTGCCGCATACACCAATCAGGAGCTTGCTCTAGCAGTGACTACAGGAAGCGAGCGGAGGCCGTAAAAAAAAAAAAAGAAGGAGAATGATCTTTGCTATTCGAGACATCTTCGTACTTTTACAGGAATTAAAAGGAACTTTGTTTAGAAGAAAGTAAGTGAGGAGGTCGAACAATCTGGTTGTTTACTCAATTTGAGCTATATAAGCACTTCCTTGACACAAATTTATGTGTTAATGTCTCACATGACTAGAATGAAGCGAGCAAACTTAAATTGTTCAAGCGTCCAACTATGGCCAAATAGTGTGTTTTTGCTACCTCTTCCATTTCCAGACAGAAATGTTTGTCTGACCTGACGAAGACCTGTTTGGTTGAAACGTTGTCTTTTAGTTAATAAATACTGAGAGCAGCAGCAGTGTGCCATTCTTTGTTTTATGTATTACTTTATTTTTGTGATCGAGCACCTGCGTGTAAAAGTTTTTGGATGTGCACACATTCTACTTCTTATTTAAATCAAACAACAAACAAACTCGTAAAATGTAAAATGCAATCTTAGGTTTCAAACAGAGATGGTGTTTTTTTAAGTTTTATCTTTTCACAAGCAAAAACTTAAAATTGTAAATAGAATTAACTTGCAAAACCAAGTTGTTTTGTTTCTTTATGTTGCAGTTTTATTACAGTTAAAACCCATCCCACTGAGCAAAGCGTCTTAAAAAGACGTCATTTCGACGTCCCATGAGGAGCCAGAATGAAAGTTTTTATGACGTCTTTTTATGACGTGTTCTGAACATCCAAGATTGATGTCAAGGGGACCTCCACGCAAAGTAAAACTATTTAAAATGTGGCCATTTTAGGCATTATATGTGTATATATTATCTTTATATATGAATAAATGTTCAAAAATATTGCTTATAGATAATTCCCAAATATACCAGTTCCACCTTAACTGTCTCTCTCTATCGTTCAATAATTGAAGTGAAGTGACGTGAACTTCACTCTCCCTCGCTTGCTCTCGCTGGATAATTGTTACATGTACATTCTCTAAAGCAATGTCATCACTATTACAAAAAGTTGTTTTAACAAAGCATTGTTTTGAAGTAGGACCATACTGACTAAACATACAAAATTCACTCTATTTTTTTCATTTCTACCTGCTCGTTTTTGAGAATTTACAAGATTCTGATGTTTTATTGAACATGTTTTGTCACCATCATGGTGATCAGTGTTTCCTTTAGTTGGGTAGTTTGACTCTTTGTTTTTATATTGTAGTGTGTGTGTGCTTGATGATGGCGTTTTTAAAACACATTACTATTGCACAAAGTGTTTGTTACAAATGCAACTTACTTGTGGCTTCACATTAATTACATTGATGGTCAGAAGTGATGATATAATATAACTGAACTAACAACACCAATAAAGCATAATAAATTTACTTAAAAATTAAACTTGGGTCTAATTTTTGTTTGGAGCTGCAATAAACATACTTCGGGGCTTACTGTAACTGAAAATGAAATCTCATGGCTGTAATCAAAAATGTAAAGTCTAGAATTTTTTTGACACAGATGCAGACATCAAGAATCAGCTCATGAATCACAACGATGGTGAGTTTTCTAAATGTAGCAGTGCATTGCACCAGCGTATTATAAAAACTCATGAGTCCAGAGAGTGTTACCACTGTTGTGATTCATGGGCTGATTCTTGATGTCTGCATATGTGACAATGAAATCTGGACTTTTAATTGTATATAAGCGCTTCCCAGTGGTGGTATGAACCTAAATAAGTTGGATGTGACACCTCAAATCAACTGAGAAATTGAGACAATACTACATGGTTAACAAAATTAATTTACAGACTTTACATATGTGGTATAAATCTTGGTAAACTTTCAATGAAGTTGTAAGATCCACATGTGAGTTTTGTTTATAACAAATTTTCTTTGCAACAAATAACATGCTTTAGCAAACACTCTTATAAAGACCAATCACTCATATGAAGAGTCAAACTACCCAACTAAAGGAATCACTGATCGTCATTATGGTGACAAAACATTTTCAATAAAACATCAGCATATACATCTCTGTTAATTAAAAAGAGAGAGAGAGAGAGAGAGAGAGAGAGAGAGAGAGAGAAAGAGAGAGAGAGAAAGAGAGAGCATTTAAGGTGGAACTTTATCTATGAGCAGTGCTTTGTTTTTGAACACACATTCATGTATAAAGATTACATTATTTTATCAGCTTAACAAAATTTTTCTACAAAAATACACGTGATGTTTATGTTTTTTGACTCAGAACTCATAGACCACATTTGTATAAAATGTTTTTGAATTGATTTCCCGAACCCCTTTTGGACGTCTACCTGACGTCCAAGAGGGGTCATAGTCAGACGTCCAGATACTGTACCTGATCTGCACGTTGTATAGACGTACAGAAAAGCAAGTAGAGGTAGCTGCAGGCTGGAGCAATGGGCGTGGCAAGAGGTCGGAAAGAAATGGGGCGTGCCACGAGGAATGGGGCGTGCCGTAAGGTCTTTTCAATTGGACGCGAAAAGCTTCCTGATCCGCATAAAAGCGAGCCATAAACTTAATCACTATATATTATGTTGCTTGTTGATGTATTAATATAAACAATTTTATCGTAACACATAGAGCAACACTCACACGCTGTTTGCTGATTCACTCACTTCTTTTACTGCTTTATTCAGTACAGAACTCACTCTAATATAGAACACTGTTGCCCCCTAATGGCAACTCTTCATATAGCACAACATTTAGCTGCATATATAACACTATACAAAATACATTTCTTTCACTGTTAAAATAACAATAATGATATTGAGAATTCATTCAAAAGTACGTTACCTTCGACACCTTATGTATGGCGCGGGTTACATGACGTCATCACCACCGCAACATTTTCAGGATCAATCATTAAAAACATTCGTAATGTTTGTGATAAATGCACTTTTTGTAAAACATCACTTAAAGATATTAAACATTTATTTTTGTATTGCCCTTTTTCTATTTCATTTTGGACTGACTTCAAAATAGATATTCCCTTAAATAGAAATTCCCAGTATTAGAATTTAGAACCTCATGACATTTTACTTTGTTTCCAAAGCCCATATTTTTCTGGAAAAAAATTATATAATTAAATTATTTTGTCGACTTTTTATATGCATAATACACAAATAAAAGAAACCCTCCTATATTACCTTTTATAAGACCTCGCAGTATACTTTGAAACCCGTTCAACCATGAGATCACAAAACAAAAAGTTTTTGAAAATATCTATAACTACTTTGATGCATAAACTTTTATTTTTGTATTCATTTGTATTTTTCATTTTATACTTGTTATTCTCCGATTTACACATTTAGAGCTGTATTTACAATGCTTTGTATTCATCGTTTTTATTGCACTATACTTGAAATGTCTGTATTTGAACTAAATAATAAAATAAAAAAATCATTAAAAAACAAATTATTATTTTAGAGATAAAAATGTCTCTGAAAGTAATGTTATTTTTATAAAAATGGTACAGCAAATGTTTTGGCTGTATAAAGGCATATAATATATATATCACCATATAATTATTAAATGAAGTAAAAGTAAAAACGGTTTAATAAACTTCTTTTTAGTGACATTAATCAATTAAGCAAAACAAACACCATTTTATCCAAAAAACATTTATTCAGTCATTTTTACAATATTTTTTTTGAAACGTCAATTGAAGTTGTCATCAAAAGCTTGTGTTCTTGTGTTCAAAACTCATTCCTTCGAACAGAAGCCATCAAACTCTCTATCTAAATAGAACGCACAGTGACCCCCCTTCATGGCGAACCGCGCGAAGTCTGTGGCTTTGCAAATGGCTTTGTATCTTGCGATATTCACGATAGGTCTAACAACATTGAGAGCACAGAACAGACATCGACATAAATCGCCGACTCGGATGTCTTCGATGCAAATGCTGTCATTAATTTTTCTCACTGTAACATGTATCTGTCAACAACAATTAAATAATCCCCGAAGCTGAAAAGACGTCAAGCAAAGAGACCATCAAATTATATCGCAGATGTATTATATCCATCTTCTTCTTTCCATCAAAAGAAAATTACGATTTCTTTTTAGCTAAAGGAAATGACGTATAACTATGGTTACGGCTGATTGGCCAACGCAGTTGCCAGGAGGAAGCTCATTTGACCAATGAGAAACCTCTTACCACGCCCCATACCTCCTGCAACGCCCCTACCTCTTGCCACGCCCATTGCTCCAGGCTGCAGCTACCCCTGTCTCCAGAAAAGGGCCTGGACCAACCGACCTAATATAGACATGATCTGCACGTCGGGGAGACGTCTCATGTTTGGTGGGATGGTATTACTTATGCAACATGTGGTTTATCTGTACATGTGAATAATACTGTTTCCCACAAAGATTCATTATATTGTTTGTGATTTTTTTTACAAAGAAATCCACACAAGCCACCTGTATGCCTCACGAGAATATTTAGAAAATAATCTTCAGATGTGTGACTTGTAAACAGGAACATCTGTCTTATTGAAATTATATAACTGACATAAAGAACATAACTTACCTAGTCTTTTCATAAACAACATTTTAAAGCTTGTTTAGTTATAAGCAAGTCTTTGTCTAAGCCTTTACAGACCACAACAAATTATTTATGTGCGCAGACATGACAATTCAATTCAACTCTACAGTACTTTTACTATAATAATAAATGCACAGTAATCTTAAAGTTTCTCAGATGAGCTTCTTTTCTGTATCACAGTAAACCAATTTTACAGCATACAGCTTTCAGACTGTAATAATTTAAAGTGGATGTTATTATTGTGCATAAAACAACATTATGTATTACAACATTTTGATAGCAATTATTCTCATGTATTTTGAAAAGCATTCAGTTACATACCATTTTACTGCAGGAGTAGTTAACTGTCAATGTAAGATCAGCAAAACTAAAACCACACAACTGATCCAGACACAGGAGGCTCTTCTTGCTTTAAATTTGAGGGGCTTGTTGTTTGCGCAGTCAATGAGATGTGAGAGGAGGTCTAAAAGGGGAGAAGCGATGACCAAATTCTACAATTCCTCATGGAGGAAGCAAAATCGAAAAGCAGACTTAAATGAGACAAAATGAAAGGATGAGTGAAATTACTATAGGAACCTGTAGGGAAATTGTAGTTTGCAGTTTTAGAAACAGTAGTCTACAGTAAAATGTACATTACGGAGGATACAGCATGAGTGATTTTTTATTCTGCCAAAAACAACTGTGAAAGTGTGCATGCCTGTAGGTTAGCGTTTCTCAACGGGGGCGGTAATACCCCCCTAGGGCATCAGGAGTGCTGGAAGCAAGATTTTTGAAAGAGGGCGTTCAGGTGTTTTTGTTCTTTTTACAGGCTTTTACGAGTTTACACAGAAAATCAAGGAATAAAAATGAATAAAAGGGATGTGAACCTAAAATGGCTCACATGTAAAATAGCAAAAATGGGCTAATAAAATCAAATCACATGAAATAGGATCAAGGATTATTAGTCTAATCCCTGTCCATGAAACCTCAATCAGACATGATATTATAACCTCAGCACGTAAGACAGTGTATCAAATCAAACTTATCTGGGAACAGAACATTGCAATCATAATACTTTGTTTTCAGTATTTTTTGTTTTCTTCTCCTTCCCTCATTATTCACATTTTAGTCTAAATAAACCTGTAGTAACAGCGGGTAGACATTTAACTCTGTATACTGTAATTTTGAGGAAGGAGATCACAATTACCTGATAACTTTTCAGGCTATAAGGTATTTACTGTATGTCTTTACACTAATACAACCTTTTGCACTGTACATAGGTCTCTGGTAATTTCCACTGTCTGAAGGCAAATCATTGTGAATTTTGGGTGGAGCTTTGAAGACTCTCATTAAGACACACACATGTGTCTCCAGTATTCACCAGCTGTGGTTCAAAAATGATGTTTCTGTGCTGTCTGCTTGTGTTTGTAACACACGGTAAGTGATATACTGAAATCTTAGTTTAATACTGGTAGTATATACTGGCATGTAAGTTCAAAATGCAAAGTACATAAATAATCAAATACTGTATTTTAATTGCATATTAGCTCTTTGTTTGATATTTGGTAAATATCTTCTTTCGGTCATTTTTTTAACCAATGAGTTTTATATTTAATATGCAGATGCGTGTTTTGCACAATCAATAAAACAACAGGAGAGGAATCTTCATGTCGCTGAAGGGATGATGGTCAACCTCTCATGCTAATAGGATGGCAGTGCAGACAGTTTACACTGGTATCGACAGTATCCTGGATCAACACCTACATTTCTGCTTCTTATCTATGAGTCTTCAACATGGAATGTAAAGTACGCAGAGCCTCGTGTCCCAAGACTGGATGTCAAACTGCTTATGAGAGAAAAGCAAGTGTATCTGGAGATCTCATCTGTTAAAGTCACAGACTCTGCTTTCTATTACTGTGCACTGATGCCCACAGTGACAGGAAACACAACAACACTGTACAAAAACCTCCATGAATAAATCAATGAACAAATCATTTTCAAATTAAATCACTTCAGTAAATTTACATCTAACTTGTATGTCGTAGCATACAAAAATTCACTGTCCACTCAATAAATTACATGTAACTATACTAAATCTAAAGTATAGGATACATTATAATTAGAGCCCGACCGATTTATCGTTTTGCCGATTTTATCGGCCGATATGAGCATGTCGCAGATATATCTGTATCGGCGTATTAGCTGCAGATATGAAGCCGATATGAACGTTCCTTACAGAACACATTAAATGCTTTTGAAAGATGTAAGTACTTGTTTGTCCAGCAGAGTGCGCCCTATTGGTTGCTAATGGCGACTCAGGTCACTCACTGTAGTGACATCAGCCAATCCCCCACCCCCTTCACTTCAGTCAGTCTCTCAGTTCAGATGGCGGCCGCGGCAGTCACGCGGTTTCTTCAAAACATTTTACACCTGGTATTAAGGCGCGCTTTGGTCGATTGGATTATAAGTGGACGAGAGAGACACATTCCTGTTTACATTTGGTGGTTTTAATCAGTCTTTTTTGGCCACTTGCGAGTTGTTTCAAACGCAAGCGGAAGAAATGACGCGAGGCGGAGAAAGGACGCGCTCAGGCACGTGCACAGATAGGGCTCAACCTGTGCAGAACACATGCCCTTTTTGTCCTTACACTCCGAAGTGCCCTTTTTTGGAGGTGTTTTATAATTTTTTTAAATATACAAATTAATGCTATTGTTAAACATTTACGTCTGTCTGTGTGTTTTACAAATATACTTATCAAATAAAATTATTCAAAAACTAAATATTTTTGGATCCGCTCAAACTGTCTGTCAAACCTCTTAACTCCGCCCCCTGAGTGCAGCGAGCTGAAGTTCCACAGCAGTCAGAGGCAGCTGAACGTCTTGCAACGGTAAATAAGTATCTTGTTGTTTGAGTACAATGCTGTCTCATTACGAAAGAAACACTAGTATGTATATAACGGCGCATGTTTTATAAATTTGAGCAGAGCCGATTTATCCATAGACGGGATTGGCACTTATAAGGGCTCCAAACTCAGCAAGGGCTGGCGCAAAATGCGACCAAATTGAGTTTTTGACAAAGCGCGAGCAGTTTTTAAACAAGTATACGGAATGCACGGTCGGGTTTTTACCGCTTTTTTTGCATGACGCATATTAATCGTTTAACTAAAGTCAACACATCTCACGCGAGAAGACGCGCCCGCGTGGGTAAATGTCTAGCCTACATTAACATCAAAAACATATCAGATTAGAAAGGTCTTAGACATCAAAGCCCAGTTGGGAAAACTGGATAGAGACGAAAAGGATACAAGTACATTATATTGCCCTGTCACTCATTACAGTATGCAATCTGGATATAATTTATTGTATATGCATGTATCTTATGCCTTGAATTAGTCAAGGGAGTTGTATGATTGTTGTATGATTATTTGGTTCATAACTTTTTATTCTGAAATCAACTGCATAGAGTAAAGTCTATTTAGTATTTAGTATATTTTTTTAGTAATGCAGTTATTTGCACCTTCAAAAGACCAAGGTTCCTGGTCCTCAGCACCAGGTAGGCAGATACATGTTGAATATGCTTATGGTATGGCTATAGTATATTATACAACAGTTCTTTCTGGTTCTCGAATCTGATTGGCTAAGAGCTATGCGATATTGTGCTGATAACGGCACTGTAACCGCATCACCTTTCGTATCAGTCCGCCACCTAGTGAATGGAGGTCCTAAGCAGGCTCATCTCTGAATGGAAAAACACAGACGCGCTGTTTTGAATCACTCTCCGTGTGCCTCATTAGTTTACTTGCTCATAAATCAGTCTGTGAATCCCCAATCGGAAGTAATTATTCTGTCAAAGATCAGCGCTCTTGGATGTTACGTTAAAGTTAATGGGAGAAATGTCTTGTCACATCGTGTGGACGATTAACACTTGGAAAGAGGAATATAAACACTCGTTTTTTTCTGGAGCTATATCTTTTATCAGAACGCGAAAACGCCGTGGAACTGCAGGTAAGCACCCCAGCTTTTAAATGTGGACATTGATCATTTACTTTATCGTGACGTGACTATTAAAACATGTTATGAGATATCGCCACTGGTATATTTATAAGCAGCATGCAAAAACATCTCTCTGACACTTATAAAAAACCGTTTTGTATAGTACTGACAAGAACAAAGTTTAATAATAATCGAGTGCTCGTATCGCGTTAAGATTAAATGAGAAAGCAATAGTAACGTTATACAAGTATAGTTTTATTAACTTTTACCTCACGCCAAAACAATAACAACACAAAAGACACTAAATATGAATAAAAAAACAAGAAATAGTTTGATCATGACACCAAATACTGCTGATTTGGTCTCATTTTGACGATCATAAACAAACAAGGCCAACACGAGAGCCAGGGTATCTCTGTCAGAGATGTAGCCCAGAGAGGGCGGTGGTCAGCGGAGCGAGTGAACACAGACGTCCGTTCATGCTTTGGTTCTCATTCGTACCGAATCTCAGTAAGCAAACGTTCAAACAGGCGCTATCTTTACTAATCGACTGCAGATTTAAATATAATACATATACATTCTCGACTGAACTAATCTTAAAACTGCACTTTGTGACCAAGAAACGGTAATATAAAGTAACGGCTTTTCCGTCCATTGAGTTATTATGAGATTCAAAGCAGCCGGAAGTTTTACCTGTCATTCTGGCCGCCCTCAAATCCGTGGCGGAAGAAGTAGTTCTCAAACAAAGAGGCTTTTAAAATAACTCCGTTGTTGTTTTCTAGTTTTCGTTTTTCAAACGTGTGCCGTCGAACTGTTGTATAAAAGCAATATCGCTCTCGGAGTCGTGTGATATAGCTCTATATCATCACGGCTGTGATTGCCTCCGGCACTCGGCCTACGGCCTCGTGCCTCTGGCCTAATCACAGCCGTGATGATATAGAGCTATATCACACTCCTACTCGAGCGATATTGCTTAAGTATAATCTCATATTTTGATCTTTAATATCCTATTTCCCCCTCTTCTCAATCACATACATAAACATGTTAACCAAATAATAAAAATTAGCTTATAAATCCAAACAGAATACCTTTTTTTCTTCAAACATATTTTTATGTAACTTTATGTATGTAAGCAGAGGAAAAATTAAAAATTAATATATTCTACAATTAAATAAGAGCGAGTACACAAGAGCACTTCACAAACACATGACTACAAATAGGCCTAATACAGACAAACACCCAGGATGTAAATTGTTAAAGCAAACTTACAAGGGCAGATATCCTTTGCACTGTATAATGCCAAGCTATCATACAATGTCATTTTTCTTCAATTAATAGTGAATAAATATAAAGCTATTAAGATGATTATTAAGTGATATTTATTTGGAGGGGGTGCCCTCTTTCAGTTTCAGCACATGCCTCTCAAAAGGTCTCTGCACGGCCCTGGACGCGCTTAAACTGACGCGCAGTCTGTGGGAGTACAGCTGCTTGTGCTGTTACATGCTCATTTCAAAGCAATTGATTAAATAAGCTTGCCCAACTTTACACCCTTTCTTAAATAAAAGAGGCGGAGAGCAGACGCTTTAGTTTTATAAAAGTTTAAAGTCCCGGCAGAACACTGTGGGTTCGTGTTATAAAAAAGTTGTGCAGTACATTAAACATTAGCCTACATCAGTATGTTGTCAGTAATTCAAGCATTGTCGTCTTAACGGTAAGTTTTTAATTAATTTGTGAAGTCCATAACTTACTGTAAAGCTAATAAACAATGACTTTATAAGTTTCCATTTTTTAAAATAAGCCCTATATAACATTATTCTCGTTAAAACTGACAATGGTTTAAGTTATATGTATTTTGTTTTGTTTGTGTTTTAAAGTTATTTATAATAAGTCAAATTTACTGTTTTGTGCACTTATATCAGAATCATTTTGGATAATAAAGTTTATTGTTAACTTGTAAAACACACCTGCCTATATTACATATCTTTGTCACGTCATTTTAAGTGTTTGATCACCACATTTGTGGTGTGATCATAGAGTGATCATTGCAAAAAGTATTCATATATAGTATATTCTGTTAATGTATATAGTGTATTCTATGTACAGTACTGTAGTAGTATAATATACTGTAGTATATGTGTACTGTACTATAATATGCACATAATGAATATCGGCCGATATATCGTTATCGGTCTTTTTTTACTCTGTAATATCTGTATCGGCATCGGCCCAAAAAAATGCATATCGGTCGGGCTCTAATTATAATTGTCAACATTTTATAGCTTGCATTCTTCAAGCTTTTTAAGGTGTTAAAGCAGTATCTAAATGAAAAAAATCTAAGTTTTTCATGCAATGGAATTAAAAGCAATGACTATTGAAAGTATTAAAGTACTACAAAAGTTAGGTAAAGTACACACTATCATCGCTGGATTTGTTTGGATATTTTACTACAGAATATTTTCTATCTCTCCAGGCAAGTGAAAAAATCAAGTATATATCGCTGCAGCCCGGAGACTGCAGGTAGGAGGACCTTATGCCGCAAGTAGGAGGGATTTCAGAAATGTACAAGTAGGAGGAGTTTACGCTTCAAATGGGACGGTGGTGAATCCTCTGGAAGTTTGTACAGCCCACTTGCGGCTAAAGCTCCACCCACTTGCTGCTAACCCACCCATTCATTTGCAGCTGGCTCTGACCTCCGTTTATACCCCTTTCGAAAAAATGACTCTTTAGATGTAATTACAGAGACACTCCACAAGTGGGAAGACTTCACCCATACTGTAAATGACTAAAAACAAAATAATGAAACTCTTCCAAAGACATGTAAGGGGTGGAGATATAAGGTAAGTAGTGATGACATGAAGAGGTTAAAAAGGTTTCATCAGATCTTTGTCAGACATGATAATGCTGTTTAGTCTGCGGCTTATTTCTCTATCAACAGGGAAAGCAATCGGGGCTGCATGGGGTGACGCAGGGGGACAGAGTCCAGAGAGTTAATTTCAAACGATCCTCGGTTATGAGTTGTTGTTTTTTATTCCAACTATTATTTTATAATGCATCATCAAGCTTGTCACATGAAACTTCACAGTCACAGTGGCACTGTATGGCTTATGTATTGGATTCATTAGATTTTTCCTCTTTTTTAAATATCCATTCCTTAAATTATCAAATTTTCACCCTCTGCAAATTTTTCCTTAACCTGGAGAAAATGTATTGATAAATTGTTAATAGTTTGCGTGACTTTAATACTCAAGAAAACATACTTAGGAAACATAAAACACTTTTGTTTAGTGTATTTAGTATTTTCGTGTGGACCATTTAGTACTGAGTGGATCAGTGTTACACATCTGGTTGTCACTAGTGAGACATCATCAGCCTATCACACTCCTACTTGAGCGATATTGCTTAATTACAATAAACTCTTAAATTTTGAATAAAAACATATGAATTATACAAATATTTAGCAGGTTGTTCTTTCACAACTGACTGATGTAAATTTATTATAGTGTCACAATTTACAGGTTTATATCTAATAACACAATGCAGCCTTTTCTGGCATATACAGTAGTAAAATAATTCTTATAGGTTCAATCTATAACAGCTCAACATACGTTGACTAATGTACTTTTCAATTTATCACCACCTTCTTGTATATAATGTAAAATATGATAATGTGCACTAGAGGGCAGTGTTTACACAGAAAAGCTTGTGTTTCACTGAATCAAACCTTTCATAAGTGAGACTAGATATCTATGGATGTAAAACTGCTGATCAGAGATAATCAGTCATGATGTATCTTTGCATTGTATGGATCATTCTTAACTTTGGAGGTAAGATGCATGACTTTCACATGGAGTAAAATCATTATGCCTACCCCAAAATCTAATATAAATTATTAGTGTTAAATGTGTTACAGCAATACTCATTTCATGTTTCAGGTGATGCTAGAGGAGAGGGGATAACGTCTCTCTCATCTGCTGAATTTGCTGTTAGTGGCGACTCTGTCACCCTGTCCTGTAATTATGCTGGATCTTATAACATTGATGTTCTTCTGTGGTATCGTCAGTCATTCAGCTCCACACCAGAGTTTTTGTTTCTCATTAATGAAGGCAACTTTCAACAAACAGCTGATCCTCCAATACAAGGAGTATCTGCTAAAATAAATGATGAGAAAAACCAAGTGTCTCTGGAGATCTCATCTGTTAAAGCATCAGATTCTGCTCAGTATTACTGTGCATTGAAGCCCACAGTGACAGGAAACACAACAACACTGTACAAAAAAAAAAAACATGAGATAAATAAACAACCAAGCAAACTTACTAACTGATGAATGCACATACTGTATAATTTAAATGTCTCTGTGTCTTTACTGTATGATATTGCCACTTACTCATCAAGACTCAAAAGAGAGGGACAATCTTTAAGGTGGAGCTTTAAGAGATCATGCAAAGAATAAAAGTCGACACAACCCCACAGAAGAGTCTCTCTGTTCCTACTACAAAATTTCTTCAATATTTTATTTCAGCTCCAGTCATAATGATTTTCTTCTGCCTCACAGTTTTGGTGCTTCTCACAGGTATTTGCATGTTATATCTTTATATGTTACAGTATTTGCTAAAGATCTCTATACATCTCGTACAAACTGAAAGTGTCCATAATAACTATTTATTTTTACCAGAAAATGTTTTGGCAAACACAATAACACCCCTCTCTGCTGAAAAACATGCCTTTGAAGGAGAAGTGGTTACTCTTTCTTGCAACTATGATGCAAGCAACATAAATAGTTTGCAGTGGTACAGGCAGTTTACAAACACTGCACCTGAATATATCTTGCAAACATTTGAGAATGTGGCTCCAAAGCAGATGGGTCGTCTTCTCGCTAAAGTTCATAAAGACAAAAAACAGCTGGACCTGGAGATCTCCAAAACTGAAGTGACAGACTCTGGGATTTACTACTGTGCACTGGTGCCCACAGTAATAGGAAACACCTCTACACTCTACAAAAACCTCATATGATGTCTTAACCTGTTTTTGGCTTGACAGTTACATGACACAATAAAGACATAAAATCGCAACTTATGACCCCTTTAAGCCCTGCATAAACTGACACCAAAGTATATTTTGATGCTTCTAAATGTTAATTGCTCACATAGATCTCTGCAGCCACAAAACCAGCTGCTCATTGAATTTTTTTTGGACATTTAAAAGGCAAAGAAGATTGTGCCTTCTGACACAAAGTTGTAGAAAGGTTAACTCATCTTATTGCATAAGGAGACCTTTGCTACTTTTTAAAGAATGAAATAAGCTTGGATTAGAATTTTTTCTTTCCTTCTTCCCTTTTGCAATTTATTGTTATTTTACAAGAGTTTGGTACACTCTAGAGATGCGCGGTTGGCGGTTACAGCCGCGGACTCCGCGGATAAACCGCGGATCGGGCGGATGACGTGACGAAAAATAATATTTTAATTAGATTCGGGCGGGTGGCGGATCGACTGCTTGTTAGCTGTGTCCTTCTAAGCATGCAACCTTAAAAGGTGAGCACTCTGTCTTTCAGGGTGGCAGCCTCAGAAGTTCTCAAAGAGAACTGAAATGAGACGGTCTAGCCTTCTGAGAACCCATAATTTGCGTCACCTGTTGCACGCGCCCCCAGTAGCGCCCACCGCGCCTGTCAGCAGAAAACAGCGGATACATTTCTGACTTATTAAAATAAATATGTAATCAAAAATATTAATTTATTTTAGAAAATATGACACATTGATGTAGATTAAACTATTCAACAGTATATCAAATAATCAACCTTAGAAATATACGCAACATAAACAGAATAATATTAACACAAAACATAACTTATAATACTAAAACAGTGACAAGAAAAAGTTTTCTAATACACTTTTATTTAATAAAGGTTTTAATTGTTTGGGATAGCCTCGGCATGTTAAGAATCCATTCGTTCTATCATTAACAGCGCAGAGAAATGAGGACGCATTTTGACATAGCTCTTGTCAACGCCTCAAAAAA
Organism: Paramisgurnus dabryanus; assembly: GCF_030506205.2. Lineage (NCBI taxonomy): Eukaryota > Metazoa > Chordata > Actinopteri > Cypriniformes > Cobitidae > Paramisgurnus > Paramisgurnus dabryanus. Next base: position 33,086,233 of record NC_133342.1, on the reverse strand, counting down.
TGAGAATTAAAAACAAAGGAAATAGAAGGTCAGAAAAGGTTTGCCTGGAATAAGTTTTACAAAGTGGTAAATCAGGATGACACCAGTGCAGACTATGTAATTTGTGCGTTTAATTTAGGCATTACTGATTTATTTATTTATTTTTGTCCCGTGTGCGCCGATCGGAGACTGAAGCTGTGTCTGAAACCGTTCCCTCGTTCACTCATTCACTATTCCCTATATGGGGAATGACAATTGAGTCCACTATATGGGGAAGAAGCAAATGAAAATGAGTGAGCGATTTCGGACACTGACGTAAATATCATGCGTCAGAGAGCTGTCGCAGAGATTCATCATAAACACCTGTGTGGCTTTATTGATTGTGCTGTGAAATGGTAAAGTTTACTTTCTTACTGTTTTTCACATTAGTCATGTTTATTCTATTAGTTGATAATAAAGAGAGCAAAACAACTTATAATATTTATCTACTGCTGTTTATTTATTGTTTAATAAAAATGTGTATTCGATTTTAAATAAAAGATAACGCAATTATTTTTCATTTGTTTATTTTCAAAAAGTAGAAAATAACTGACAACAAGAAGTAACAAAAGTGTATAAACCTAAATATTTGGTGTTTACTGTCAGTATCCTTCAGCTGATTCAAGTTACGCGTTCGTCTCCCGTTGCATCATGGGAAATATGAGTGAACGAGTGTACATCGAATGTACCCTCAAAATCAGAGTGCATTGTGGGTAAAAAGTAGTGAATGAATGTAGGGAATGAAGTCGTTCACTCAGGTTTCGGACACCACTACAAAATGGCCGACACCCGATATAGTGCACTATATAGTAGATAGGGAGCGGTTTCAGACACAGCTTGAGTTCACTGCTGATATTCTAGAGCTTTCTAGTCTCGCGGCTGTCATCACATCGCGCAGTCAGCGGATGGCGGGCGGGTGCGGTTTTGAAAACTGGTCAGAAACGTTGGTGCGGATGGATGGCGGACGGATGATGAGTTTTGTGATGCGGTTGCGGATGAAATAATAGCCCATCCGCGCATCTCTAGTACACTCTGTTGTTTTTAATGTGCTTTATATTTGGATTTGATTTAAAAATTGGTCAATTTCATTCAAACACTTAACCCTCAGATAAAGATGTGAAATGTGGGTGGAGCTTTAGGAGAGAGACACGTGAAGACTTTACGATGATCTTCATTTGATTTCTTCTGTACAATCATGATGTTACTGTGTTTTTTGCTTCTGCTATTAGCAATACACAAATTTATTTAAAAAAACACAGTTATTTTTAACTATTATATATTTATACTGTATATGTGTTATTTTACAAATGCATTTAAGAAACACATTTTCACTTCTTTAATGTGCAATTTATTATTTTTTCACATTTTTTAGATAAATGTACTGCACAAAAAATAACACCATTACAGGACACTACTGAAACTACTGAGGGGGATTCAGTCACTCTCTCATGCAAATATGAAGGCAATGTACAAAATTTACAGTGGTATCGACAATATCCCGGATCCAGACCTCAATTTCTGCTCCTTATCATGGAATCATCTAAAAAGAGTGTAATACCTGCAGATCCCCCTGTCCCCAGATTGGATGGTGAAGTAAATATGGCAGATAAACTTGTGTATCTGGAGATCTCATCTGTTAAAGTCACAGACTCTGCTCTGTATTACTGTGTACTGAGGCCCACAGTGACAGGAAACACAACAACACTGTACAAAAACCATCAGACAAAAAAGTGAACATCTGTCCATCAGTCAGCAGCATCATATTTGCAATTGTTTATATGCCTTATATATGTATTTTATGTATTACAGTATAAATCTAATGAAAGACAGACAGACAGACAGACAGTCAGTCATAATTGCAAATAGTCCAGAAAAATGAACAGAAAACCATGGCTCACAAAATAGCCCTTTTCAATGAACACATAACAATGCTTACAGCATAATATTTTAAAATGAAAGGAACATCCCAAATGTGCATATCACAATGAGCACATCGCAATGGTTTGCAATACGTGAATATATATATTACTTTAAAAACAATTTAAAGCATTATTGTGTGACATATCAAATATTGCATAATGTAGAAAGTTATAGCATATCACATTATTCTTCAATATCGTTCAGCCTTTAATCTGTAACAGCTCACCACTGACTCAACCATTCAGTATGAGAAGCCTTAAGTGGGACTAGTTAAATATAAAGGTTAAACCCAAGATCATATCACTCATGATGTGTAAATATTTTTTACAAAATCAAACATGAACCATTAGTGTTTAATCCTGCAATTACACTGGCAATTACAACAGTGATGCTCTAATGTACTGCGGGCCACATTGACAAAAAACTCAACCCTGAACAAGATACAAAAAAGCAACAAGCAAGCAACCTGACAGAGGAATATAGTTATGTACAACTTACTTTTTTGTGGCAAATAGTTGTACTGCAGTATATTGCATTTGGATCTTAATTTGTTTTATGTTTTTCTATTTGTTTTCTATGAAAGAACATATAAATCTGTTGACAATAGCAGTGATCAAGACTCAGTGTCAGAAGGTGGAGCTTTGTGAAAATAGAAGAGCAGAGCAGAGTTGACAAAACCTCACACATGAGTCTCTGCTACTAAATCATTTTATTTGAGCTTCACGATGTTCTTTTACCTCACAGTTTTGTCTCTTCTTATAGGTATTATCTTTTGGAATTAACATACATTAATAAAATTATATTAATAAACAGAAATACTGAAGGTGAACATAATGACTATTCTTTCATATTTTTTCCAGATAATGTTTTGGCAAACACAATAACACGCCTCTCTGCTGAAAAACATACATTTGAAGGAGAAGTGGTTACTCTTTCTTGCAAATATACAGGAAGCAGCATATATAGTTTGCAGTGGTACAAGCAGTTTCCCAACACTTCACCTGAATTTATCTTACAAACTTCTGAGCATGCAGCTCCAGAGCAGAAGGGACGTTATCTTGCTAAAGCTCATACAGATCAAAATCTGCTGGACCTGGAGATCTCCAAAACTGAAGTGACAGACTCTGTGATTTACTACTGTGCACTGGTGCCCACAGTAACAGGAAACACCTCAACACTCTACAAAAACCCCAATTTTTTTTTTTTTTTTTTTTTTTTTTTTTTCGGTTGCTAAACGACAGTGACCACAACTGGAGCTACATGTGCAAAACCTTAAGTCTGCACTACCAACAGGTACCTGAGCAAAACTGTTCATATCACCTGCAAAACTCACTCCAAGCAACACAACTCTTAACACATGGCTTAAAACAGCTCAGTGCAGCCAAGCACTATGCACAACCCTCACTGAGATAACACACACTGTCACTCAGAACACACTGAGAGTAAAAACACGAGCAGCAAACACAAATACAGAAAATACAAACTTTTTATCTTTAGAGTTTGAACAATTTCAGTGACTTCATACAAAGTAATATTTTCTTCAAATAATGATTGATTTATTGATTGATTTATCACATGATTTATTGAGATTTTTAGAATATAACAATTCTTTAAGGTAAATGAAAATTAGCAGTTTGCTTTAAAAGTCTGTAGCAATTTACGGAATTACAGTACATCGTGTGTGCGTGCGTGCGCGTGTGTGTGTGTGTGTGTGATATACAGTAAAAGAAATGGACACAGCGACCCCATTGGATTCAACGGAGACAAGCGAAGTCAATTAGAAGCACTCACTTCCTCGGGGTCGAGCGTACTGCGCAGACTCAAACTGAGCTTAATGACGTAGATGTCACGTGAGCAACCTATCTGACAATTGTAAGTATTTTAATAGTCGTGCCACGAGAAATCTGAATCACCCACCGAATCTTGCAGAGACGCCGAGCGTGAACAGGAGCAGATTTTGGTAAGTATTCTGATTAATAATCTCCCTTGACTTTATGCCCCCATGTCCACCCGATTGCCTCATAAACAAGATAAAAGATTGCCTGCGAGCTTCTCTCCCAGTCCATACGGTAATTTCTTTACTGTGCGACAGAGAGTCGCAGGTTATGACGCAATAGTTTGCCTGTTTTTACAAAAACTGCTTCTACTGGGCCAAAACGTAAGATACATTGTAATGGCGTCTTTAATACATTGTCATGTTTCTTTAGAAATAATTAATGGACAAATGGAGAATTTAAACCCCTCAGATGTAAAGTTATTCGCTGTCAAAGTGACGCCAAAATGAATGGGTGTCAATGGGATGCTAACAGCATGTGGGAGGTTCGCTAAGCAATGGTGGCACCCGGGGAAGCTTCAATAAAATATGAAACCCTGCCCCCCTGGTGTGTGTGTGTGTGTGTGTGTGTGTGTGTGTGTGTGTGTGTGTGTGTGCGTGCGTGCGTGCGTGCGTGCGTGTGTGTGTGTGCGTGTGCATGTGTGTATAGGTGGGTGGAGCTTGACAGACATTTATCTCTTGCTGCTTTTACTCTTTTCCAGGAGTGCAAGCATGATTTCTTATTGTTATCTACTTGTGCTATTAACCTTTCTCGGTAAGTAGGATTAAGTAACATCACATAACATAACTTGTATGGTATTCTACCAAAAATATTTTATATAAGAGCTATAATAATATTTTGTAAGACTGATGAAGAAGACTAATTTCTTAATCATTATTGAATGTATTTCATTATTTATTTACAGATAAATCTTTTGGCCAGTCAATCACACAATTGCAGAATGAAACACGTGCCACTGAAGGAGAAACAGTCATTCTCTCATGCAAATATGATACCCAAGTAAGCAATTTACAGTGGTATCGACAATATCATGGATCCAGACCTGAATATCTGCTTCTTGTTTATGAGTCAAACAGTGTAATACATGCAGATTCTTGTTTCCTAAGACTGAACGCTACAGTCAACAAGATGAAGAAGCAGGTGGATCTGAAGATCTCCTCAGTTAAAGTCACAGACTCTGCTCTGTATTACTGTGCACTGACGCCCACAGTGACAGGAAACACAACAACACTATTCACCTTATTTTCCACGACAACAAGGGCGGCGCCATTGCGCTGATTTTGTCAACGTACTTCCGGGTGCATATGATGAGCAGCTGAGGCAGTGGCTGAAGGCGACGCGTTAAACTTAAAAAGCTCATTCAAGCGCTTTTATGTTTGTTTCTTACCAATTTTAATGGACGGGGAGCCGACTGAGGAACACCCTAATCCCAAGTAATGGTTCGACTACGATGTTCCCGTAACTTTAAACCACGCCGGTTGTTGAAAAGGTGGCCAGTGTCAGGTAAGCTGTCTTAGCTTAATGTGCTCTTTCGCCTAACGTTAGATTTGTGATGTCCGTTCTACGAATAAACTTAAGATCAGTAACGTTAGTTTATAAAATGCAATTATTTTGAATGATTTTCATTGCCCACCTGTATTTTTATATTTAAGATAAGACAGCAATATATTATAGTACATTACATTCTTACAGTAGCTCACGTGATTCATACAAGTTACAGAGATTTCAGATGCTAGAATGTCAGTTAATTTCTCATTCAGATATTGATAATGACCTATTAAACGACATATTATTTAACACTGAAGTTAGAGGTTGTGTGTATAATGTTACTGTCTCTTTTTAATGCATCTCTCTCTCACACACTGTTCTGTTTAAGTATGGATGTCATTTATAAATTAATTCTCATGATGCAAGTTTCTTTTAAATACTAACATAAAAATGTTTATGGTTAAATTATTTTCACAGATGCATTGATGTTTAGTGATGCAGTGGACAACTGTGAGGATGATATACAATCAACGTGTTCCTAAACTGTGATGCAGAAACACAATGGGAGGATCAATCCATCTCTGAACACAACTACACTTTAAAATCACAACTCAACCTGAAGCAACCTACATCTGATATGGGAAAAAAACCTTGCGGTTTCCTGGACAGGGCTTATGCTGGTCCCAGGCTAAAATGCTTATTTGAGCTACAATAATTTAAAAACACCTTGTACTGACATACCTCAACATATATGAGTGCCATTGTTTTGTCACAAGATGTGGTTTGTTTGTAAAAACTAAAATGTCCTAATATAATTAAGGCCTAGTCCTGTAAACCCTGTCCGAGAAACTGCTTCAATGCTTCTGCTTCATCTGTTGAGCTGGCACAAATGTACAAATCTCTGCTGAGAAACAACCATCTTTGTCAGCTTTACACAGGGTTGATATTGCATGCATTACATTCAGTCGCTAAGCACATCACCAGTACATACACCAACAGCTTCCAGATAAACACTTGTGATCAGCTCCTGATGACTCTGATAAAGCTGTGTCTTAATTCATTGCAGTGTGGTCTTGCTGAAAAGTTAGTTGTTTCTTAGTCCATAGTTATTTTTATAAACCTTTACAATTTGACCTGATTTTACCTGTTGTAAAGTTACATTAAACCTTCATACAGTTTGTTATCAGATGTCATGCAGTGATATTAAACATTTACAATGTGATCTGTTGTGCATTTATATTAAACCTTTATAATGTGATCAGATATTACCTGCCATGCAGTTATATTAAACCTTTACAATGTGATCAGATGTTGTGCAGTTATATTAAACATTTACAATGTGATCAGATGTTACCAGTCATGCATTTATATAAACCCTTTACAATGTGATCAGATATTGTGCAGTTATATTAAATCTTTACAATGTGATCAGATATTGTGCAGTTATATTAAATCTTTACAATGTGATCAGATGTTACCTGTCATGCAGTTTTATAAACCTTTACAGTGTGATCAGATATTATCTGTAAGGAATCTCTTAAACCATATGTGAGCTTTGTAGATTCCACTTAAAAGAATTTAAGTCTCCTGATTTGAAGGAATAAGTGTTGGCAAGTTTGCAAATGAATTTTATCATGGAACCACATAAAAACGAAATAGATATTGGACTGGCTAAGGTGCACATTTGCTTTAAAAAAGACGAAATCACTGTGTAAATATTGGTAAGCATAATTACTTTAATAATGCTGCTCCATCAACTCCTTCTGACAGGACGAGGTAATAAAATATGTCTCATAGGTTACTTGCCGCGGCCGCTTCATATCGTCTAACCACGAGATGATTGATGGGACATTATAAGACTATCCGAGCGTCAAATGAAGTTTTCTCCGTGCTCCTAATTTAAAACATTTACAGCAGTTGCGATATTTGTCATTTCGCTAAAGTTATAGTGAACTACAAACAATCTTCTAACCACCAAACTAGCTACCTAATGCACTGTGCCATATTAGCAGCGGAAGTCGGTTGACAAAATGCGGAAGAGCGAAGAATCGAAAAGGGGCGTGGCGGAATAAGGTGAATAAGGTAAGTAGTGATGACATGAAGAGGTTAAAAAGGTTTCATCAGATCTTTGTCAGACATGATAATGCAGCCCCGATTGCTTTCCCTGTTGATAGAGAAATAAGCCACAGACTAGTAGAGGGCGATTTATAGTCGTGCGTAGGTCCTCCGGCGTAGGCTATCCGTAGCCTGTGCGTAGCTCTGCGTAGCCTGACGCGCACCTCACAAAATTTCTAACAGCACGTCGGCTCTACGCGGACCGTAAGCGATGTGATTGGTCCACCAAAACCCCTCCCGTCAGGTAAAAAAACTGCGTCATAGGTATTTCCGTTTGAGACGGTGAAAACAAAGATGAACCAAGTTGAGGAGTGATTTAACTCAAACTGAAACATAAGTCGCTGTTTATTTACTTCCATCATTGCTGGTCTTCTCAAATTATACACAACAAGTTGCTATTTCTTCGTTTGTGGGTTAACTTGCTAAGCTTCTTCTTCTGTGACGACTTCTGCTGCTACTGTGGTTACACGCGTGATTACTGCCAACCAGCGGTTTCACGTGTCTTTGCACGTCGACGCGGACGGCGACGCACAAGTATAAATGAAAACCGACGCGGAACCTACGTCGTCGCTGCTACGCCGTAGGACCTACGCACGACTATAAATCGCCCTTAAAGTCTGTGGCTTATTTCTCTATCAACAGGGAAAGCAATCGGGGCTGCATGGGGTGACGCAGGGGGACATAGTCCAGAGAGTTTATTTCAAACGATCCTCGGTTATGAGTTGTTGTTTTTTATTCCAACTATTATTTGTAATGCATCATCAAGCTTGTCACATGAAACTTCACAGACACAGTGGCACTGTATGGCTTATGTATTGGATTCATTAGATTTTTCCTCTTTTTTTTTAATTTTCACCCTCTGCAAATTTTTCCTTAACCTGGAGAAAATGTATTGATAAATTGTTAATAGTTTGCGTGACTTTAATACTCAAGAAAACATACTTAGGAAACATAAAACACGTTTGTTTAGTGTATTTAGTATTTTCTGGTTCTTCTGGTCCACTCAGTATACACCTCTGGTTGTCACTAGTGAGACATCATCAGCCTATCACACTCCTACTTGAGCGATATTGCTTAAATATAACATATGTATAAACTTGCACATTTGCAATTGGTTATTTTGTATTGTGAAATTTTGTGTGTTTTGTCTTCATTTCCTTCTCTTAAGCTGCTGGAGGATTCACACAGAGTAAGAATGTCATCATATGATGTAAAAAGTGTTTCATATACATATGACAATAAACTCTTAAATTTTGAATAAAAACATATGAATTATACAAATAATTAGCAGGTTGTTCTTTCACAACTGACTGATGTAAATGTATTATAGTGTCACAATTTACAGGTTTATATCTAACTAGATAGTAAAGTTTGAAGACAAACTTTATGTTGGCTTGAGAAAGCGTAGCCTGAACGTTTAAAACGGTTTGACATAAGTTTAGTTTAGTAGGCTATCTGTCTGTTAGTATGTTTAAGTATGAAGGTAGCATGATTTACCATGAAGCTAGCATGATGTTAGCATGATTAGCATGAAGCTAGCATGATGCTAGCATGATTAGAATGAAGCTAGCTTGATGCTAGCATGATTAGCATGAAGCTAGCATGATAAGCATGAAGCTAGCATGATGCTAGCATGATTAGCATGAAGCTAGCATGATGCTAGCATGATTAGCATGAAGCTAGCATGATTAGCATGAAGCTAGTATGATGCTAACATGATGCTAGCATGATTAGCATGAAGCTAGCATGATGCTAGTGTCACAGGTAGGGGTGGACCCAGATGTAAATAAGGTCACGCCCCTTTCTCCACCTCGAGGAGATTCCCAAAGCCACCCCAATGACCAGACACACAAGGTAAACATAAAATTAAAATATCCTTTATTAAATTACTTAAAAATATTAAATAGGGAAGGGGAAACGGGGGACTTAAAACAATGGCCACTCTAGGCTCTCCTCCACCACCACTGTATCTTCACCCAGTCCATTCTCCTCATGTTCATTCTCGTTTTCCGTTCTCTCTCCACAGGTGGCCGCTAGAACACAAAGGCACTGTTGCTGAGACTTCGAGTAATTCTCACCGGCTCTGCTGCTTACAGCTTTCTGGGTAGGTATCACGTTCACAGTTTGCTCTTCAATGATTCACTCTCGTTCTGCTCTCTCTCCACAGGTGGCCGCTAGGACACAAAGACACTGTTACTGAGACTTCGAGTATTTCTCGCCGGCTCTGCTGTTTACAGCTTTCTGGGTAGATATCACGTTCACAGTTTGCTCTTCAATGATTCATTCTCGTTCTGCTCTCTCTCCACAGGTGGCCGCTAGAACACAAAGACACTGTTACTGAGACTTCGAGTATTTCTCACCGGCTCTGCTGTTTACAGCTTTCTGGGTAGGTATCACGTTCTCCTCCGTAGGTCAGCAGAGGGGCGAAGGTCACACACCACCTCACCGGGTCGAGCGCTGCCCTATCTCCAATGCCCATAGGCCGATCGATTCCTAGACGGGGGCGCCCTTTTCGTAGAGACCACGGGGCGGCGGACCCTTTCGCCTCTGACTCTGCGACAAAACAGACACAGGTAAGTTCACACCACGAATGTTTCCAATGGTTTACTCACGGTCACGGACAGCTCTTAGTCTGCGTCCCTTCGTACTCCGAACAGCACACTACAAATAGTAACAGTAGTTTCTGAGGTCGTTGGCCTCTCCGTCCTCTGCCCAGTGGAAGAAAATGGATGATGCGGGGCTTCGTCTACAAGACACACAGCAACCCACAGCAAACACACAGCACCACTCCAACGTGAAAAGATTTATTACACAGTCTCACTCACCACACTATAAGTGCACCACAACAAGGGAAGCGCCCGGTGTCCTCCACTGCGCTTGGGCTACGATAAGGCGATGGGAAATACGACCACAATAAGTCTCGTTGCGGCGGCTGTTTGAATGTGTACTTCTAACGGCTCGCCCACCACACTCTTGTAGGGGTAGGGCCGCCCTCCTTCTCCTGGAGGTTTCCAATGGCTACACAAGTTAATTTTTGCCAGTTACTCCACACAAAAAGGGTAAACTCACGGCGGATAGTCTTTATTTACGTTGTACCAGACGGTCAATTTTCTTCCTGCTTTACTCCTTCAGTATTGGTTAGAACAAAGTTCCTTCTTACCCATAGGACTTTCCTGTTTACTCCAGCAGGTCCACAATAAAGACTGCAACGAAAGAGAGAGAGAGAAACACAGACAGCCACCACGTCCAAAAATGAGCACAGCTCCGTTTCCCAGCACACACTAAGCACAGGCTTGACAGCACAATGCTCTCTTCGGGGTGCTCCTTTTCTCCACTCACGTATCGCCTTTCTTTCACCCCAGGCAGCTCCTGTCTTCTTTCCGCGCGCTTCAAGCGCAGCCCGGATCAACAGAGCCTGCGGGCTCTTCAAAAGGTACGTAGTTACCTCTTCTGCACTAAGCAGAGGAGCTCTCCCCGTGTCAATCCCCCTCTCGTGCCCGAACTCCTGAACTGTCATTTAACTGTGCTTTAAATACTCCTCTCTGTACTTCAGTCATCCAATTGCCCGGCGATCTCTTCAACTAGGCACAGCTGTGCCCAATCGGCCGATTACAGCCTCCGCGAATCTGCCGGATGTCCGGTGTTTCCGTTCTTCGGTCTGGGCGGAAACATCCGGGCGGAACCAAAGTTTCCCGACTTTTGGTTCCGCCCAAAAGATCGTCACCTTGTGACACTAGCATGATTAGCATGAAGCTAGCATGATGCTAGCATGATTAGCATGAAGCTAGCATGACGCTAGCATGATTAGCATGAAGCTAGCATGATGCTAGCATGATTAGCATGAAGCTAGCATGATGCTAGCATGATTTGCATGAAGCTAGCATGATGCTAGCATGATTAGCATGAAGCTAGCATGATGCTAGCATGATTAGCATGAAGCTAGCATGATGCTAGCATGATTAGCATGAAGCTAGCATGATGCTAGCATGATTAGCATGAAGTTAGCATGATGCTAGCATGATTAGCATGAAGCTAGCATGATTAGCATGAAGTTAGCATGAAGCTAGCATGATGCTAGTATGATTAGCATGAAGCTAGCATGATGCTAGCATGATTAGCATGAAGCTAGCATGATGTTAGCATGATAAGCATGAAGCTAGCATGAAGTTAGCATGATTAGCATGAAGCTAGCATGAAGTTAGCATGATTAGCATGAAGCTAGCATGATGTTAGCATGATTAGCATGAAGCTAGCATGAAGCTAGCATGATTAGCAAGAAGCTAGCATGAAGCTAACATTTATTGCGTTGCTAGGGTACTAAGTTTGGTTGCTAGGGAGAAAATTGGCATCCCATAATGATCACCCTTCAAGCCACAAGTTAAACGGTCCAACCCCCGTGTCTCTACAATGTTCTGATGCGGAGATATAAGGCTTTGTTTATTCCGTTGCTAGGGTACTAAGTTTGGTTGCTAGGGAGAAAATTGGCATCCCATAATGATCACACTTCAAGCCACAAGTAAAACGGTCCAACCCCCGTGTCTCTATGATGTTCTGAAGCGGAGATATAAGGCTTTGTTTATTCCGTTGCTAGGGTACTAAGTTTGGTTGCTAGGGAAAAAAGTGGCATCCCATAATGATTACACTTCAAGCCACAAGAAAAACGGTCCAACCCCTGTGTCTCTACGATGTTCAGATCCAGAGATATAAGGCTTTGTTTATTATGTTGCTAGGGTCTTCATATTTTGTTGCTAGGGGCGTGGCTTAATACCTCAATAAGAATCCTAAGAGACTGATTGGATGCCTGAGTAAAATGAGCCCACCCCTATGTCTCTATGACACTCTGGTGCAAAGATATCCATCTGGGCTTTTTATAATGGTAGTCTATGGGAGATGTTGCTAGGGTACCCAAAATTGTTGCTAGGGGCGTGGCTTAATATCTCTGGGGTGATCCTAAGAGACTGATTGGATGCTTGAGTAAAATGAGCCCACCCCCATGTCTCTAAGACACTCTAAAGTGAAGATATTCCATCTGGGACGCTTTTTTCCCTTTTATGGGCATGTTCCTGCCCCATTATAAGTCAATGGGAAAATTTGGGGGCCTCTTACACCCCAGGGGTACAGCTTACACCCCATTGTGAGGTATGTTCTTACAGAGCCTGTCAGCCTCCTTAAATGTGGTAAGCCACAAGTTTCTACAAGTTTCTCACTCGCAGCTTTGACCCGTCAAAGTTTGTCTCAATGTTAAGTCAATGGAAATTTTGGGGTGTTTCAGCGCCCCGTTTAGGAATTCGGAAGGTCCCATCAGTTAGAAAAGATATAGCACACCTCGTCAGATCAGACCGAAAGTCTGTCCAAAGTTTGATGGCTGTAGCTTGAAAGCTCTAGGACGAGTTAGAGTTAGAAATTTTAGTCTCAGAAGAAAAGAAGAGGGAATAATAATAAGTTTAAGTGCAACAACAGTATGTTGGCTTTCTCAAGCCAACATAATAACACAATGCAGCCTTTTCTGGCATATACAGTAGTAAGCTAATTCTTATAGGTTCAATCTATAACAGCTCAACATACGTTGACTAATGTACTTTTCAATTTATCACCACCTTCTTGTATATATTGTAAAATATGATAATGTGCACTAGAGGGCAGTGTTTACACAGAAAAGCTTGTGTTTCACTGAATCAAACCTTTCATAAGTGAGACTAGATATCTATGGATGTAAAACTGCTGATCAGAGATAATCAGTCATGATGTATCTTTGCATTGTATGGATCATTCTTAACTTTGCAGGTAAGATGCATGACTTTCACATGGAGTAAAATCATTATGCCTACCCCAAAATCAAATATAAATAAATAGTGTTAAATGTGTTACAGCAATACTCTTTTCATGTTTCAGGTGATGCTAGAGGAGAGGGGATAACGTCTCTCTCATCTGCTGAATTTGCTGTTAGTGGCGACTCTGTCACCCTGTCCTGTAATTATGCTGGATCTTATAACATTGATGCTCTCCTGTGGTATCGTCAGTCCTTCAGCTCCACACCAGAGTTTTTGTTTCTCATTAATGAAGGCAACTTTCAACAAACCGCTGATCCTCCAATACAAGGAGTATCTGCTAAAATAAATGATGAGAAAAACCAAGTGTCTCTGGAGATCTCATCTGTTAAAGCATCAGATTCTGCTCAGTATTACTGTGCATTGAAGCCCACAGTGACAGGAAACACAACAACACTGTACAAAAAAAAACATGAGATAAATAAACAACCAAGCAAACTTACTAACTGATGAATGCACAAACTGTATAATTTAAAAGTCTCTGTGTCTTTACTGTATGATATTGCCACTTACTCATCAAGACTCAAAAGAGAGGGACAATCTTTAAGGTGGAGCTTTAAGAGATCATGCAAAGAATAAAAGTCGACACAACCCCACAGAAGAGTCTCTCTGCTCCTACTCCAAAATTTCCTTCAATATTTTATTTCAGCTCCAGTCATAATGATTTTCTTCTTCCTCACAGTTTTGGTGCTTCTCACAGGTATTTGCATGTTATATCTTTATATGTTACAGTATTTGCTAAAGATCTCTATACATCTCGTACAAACTGAAAGTGTCCATAATGACTATTTATTTTTACCAGAAAATGTTTTGGCAAACACAATAACACCCCTCTCTGCTGAAAAACATGCCTTTGAAGGAGAAGTGGTTACTCTTTCTTGCAACTATGATGCAAGCAACATAAATAGTTTGCAGTGGTACAGGCAGTTTACAAACACTGCACCTGAATATATCTTGCAAACATTTGAGAATGTGGCTCCAAAGCAGATGGGTCGTCTTCTTGCTAAAGTTCATAAAGACAAAAAACAGCTGGACCTGGAGATCTCCAAAACTGAAGTGACAGACTCTGGGATTTACTACTGTGCACTGGTGCCCACAGTAACAGGAAACACCTCTACACTCTACAAAAACATCATATGATGTTCACCTTAAATTACATTTAACAGTCTTAACTTGTTTTTGGCTTGACAGTTACATGACACAATAAAGACATAAAATCGCAACTTATGACCCCTTTAAGCCCTGCATAAACTGACACCAAAGTATATTTTGATGCTTCTAAATGTTAATTGCTCACATAGATCTCTGCAGTCACAAAACCAGCTACTCATTGAATTTCTTTGGACATTTAAAAGGCAAAGAAGATTGTGCCTTCTGACACAAAGTTGTAGAAAGGTTAACTCATCTTATTGCATAAGGAGACCTTTGCTACTTTTTAAAGAATGAAATAAGCTTGGATTAGAATTTTTTCTTTCCTTCTTCCCTTTTGCAATTTATTGTTATTTTACAAGAGTTTGGTACACTCTGTTGTTTTTAATGTGCTTTATATTTGGATTTGATTTAAATAGTGGTCAATTTCATTGGCATATTTGTTTTAAATTAACATTTTTATCCTTCCGCGAAACGTTGCACAGATGCATACAATGATCGTAATACCTTATTAAGATCCTCTGCTTCATACTTGTCTGTCTCCATTTTTTTCTCTAGCTGTCATTTTTTTCTCTTTCTTTAGCTGTCATGCTCTATTTTGTCAAGTTCAGTCTCAGTAAGCTCTCTGTGTCTTGTCGTGGTTGTCGAGTGTTTGTCACAAGATGGCGCCAAACAGACAGTAATCTTTATTGATCTTTATTGGCGCGGAGCGATTTTACTCGTGCAAGTAGTTCCGGCTATGCGTTATTATTTTGGAGCGGTTATTATTTGAAAAGAACGAACCTGCAAATGTCTCAACTGACCAATCAGAATCAAGCATTCCAGAGAGCCGTGTAATAAATATTTATACTGTATATGTGTTATTTTACAAATGCATTTTAGAAACACATTTTCACTACTTTAATGTGCAATTTATTCTTTTTTCACATTTTTTAGATAAATGTATTGCACAAAAAATAACACCATTACAGGACACTACTGAAACTACTGAGGGGGATTCAGTCACTCTCTCATGCAAATATGAAGGCAATGTACAAAATTTACAGTGGTATCGACAATATCCCGGATCCAGACCTCAATTTCTGCTCCTTATCATGGAATCATCTAAAAAGAGTGTAATACCTGCAGATCCCCCTGTCCCCAGATTGGATGGTGAAGTAAATATGGCAGATAAACTTGTGTATCTGGAGATCTCATCTGTTAAAGTCACAGACTCTGCTCTGTATTACTGTGTACTGAGGCCCACAGTGACAGGAAACACAACAACACTGTACAAAAACCATCAGACAAAAAAGTGAACATCTGTCCATCAGTCAGCAGCATCATATTTGCAATTGTTTATATGCCTTATATATGTATTTTATGTATTACAGTATAAATCTAATGAAAGACAGACAGACAGACAGACAGTCAGTCATAATTGCAAATAGTCCAGAAAAATGAACAGAAAACCATGGCTCACAAAATAGCCCTTTTCAATGAACACATAACAATGCTTACAGCATAATATTTTAAAATGAAAGGAACATCCCAAATGTGCATATCACAATGAGCACATCGCAATGGTTTGCAATACGTGAATATATATATTACTTTAAAAACAATTTAAAGCATTATTGTGTGACATATCAAATATTGCATAATGTAGAAAGTTATAGCATATCACATTATTCTTCAATATCGTTCAGCCTTTAATCTGTAACAGCTCACCACTGACTCAACCATTCAGTATGAGAAGCCTTAAGTGGGACTAGTTAAATATAAAGGTTAAACCCAAGATCATATCACTCATGATGTGTAAATATTTTTTACAAAATCAAACATGAACCATTAGTGTTTAATCCTGCAATTACACTGGCAATTACAACAGTGATGCTCTAATGTACTGCGGGCCACATTGACAAAAAACTCAACCCTGAACAAGATACAAAAAAGCAACAAGCAAGCAACCTGACAGAGGAATATAGTTATGTACAACTTACTTTTTTGTGGCAAATAGTTGTACTGCAGTATATTGCATTTGGATCTTAATTTGTTTTATGTTTTTCTATTTGTTTTCTATGAAAGAACATATAAATCTGTTGACAATAGCAGTGATCAAGACTCAGTGTCAGAAGGTGGAGCTTTGTGAAAATAGAAGAGCAGAGCAGAGTTGACAAAACCTCACACATGAGTCTCTGCTACTAAATCATTTTATTTGAGCTTCACGATGTTCTTTTACCTCACAGTTTTGTCTCTTCTTATAGGTATTATCTTTTGGAATTAACATACATTAATAAAATTATATTAATAAACAGAAATACTGAAGGTGAACATAATGACTATTCTTTCATATTTTTTCCAGATAATGTTTTGGCAAACACAATAACACGCCTCTCTGCTGAAAAACATACATTTGAAGGAGAAGTGGTTACTCTTTCTTGCAAATATACAGGAAGCAGCATATATAGTTTGCAGTGGTACAAGCAGTTTCCCAACACTTCACCTGAATTTATCTTACAAACTTCTGAGCATGCAGCTCCAGAGCAGAAGGGACGTTATCTTGCTAAAGCTCATACAGATCAAAATCTGCTGGACCTGGAGATCTCCAAAACTGAAGTGACAGACTCTGTGATTTACTACTGTGCACTGGTGCCCACAGTAACAGGAAACACCTCAACACTCTACAAAAACCCCAATTTTTTTTTTTTTTTTTTTTTTTTTTTTTTCGGTTGCTAAACGACAGTGACCACAACTGGAGCTACATGTGCAAAACCTTAAGTCTGCACTACCAACAGGTACCTGAGCAAAACTGTTCATATCACCTGCAAAACTCACTCCAAGCAACACAACTCTTAACACATGGCTTAAAACAGCTCAGTGCAGCCAAGCACTATGCACAACCCTCACTGAGATAACACACACTGTCACTCAGAACACACTGAGAGTAAAAACACGAGCAGCAAACACAAATACAGAAAATACAAACTTTTTATCTTTAGAGTTTGAACAATTTCAGTGACTTCATACAAAGTAATATTTTCTTCAAATAATGATTGATTTATTGATTGATTTATCACATGATTTATTGAGATTTTTAGAATATAACAATTCTTTAAGGTAAATGAAAATTAGCAGTTTGCTTTAAAAGTCTGTAGCAATTTACGGAATTACAGTACATCGTGTGTGCGTGCGTGCGCGTGTGTGTGTGTGTGTGTGATATACAGTAAAAGAAATGGACACAGCGACCCCATTGGATTCAACGGAGACAAGCGAAGTCAATTAGAAGCACTCACTTCCTCGGGGTCGAGCGTACTGCGCAGACTCAAACTGAGCTTAATGACGTAGATGTCACGTGAGCAACCTATCTGACAATTGTAAGTATTTTAATAGTCGTGCCACGAGAAATCTGAATCACCCACCGAATCTTGCAGAGACGCCGAGCGTGAACAGGAGCAGATTTTGGTAAGTATTCTGATTAATAATCTCCCTTGACTTTATGCCCCCATGTCCACCCGATTGCCTCATAAACAAGATAAAAGATTGCCTGCGAGCTTCTCTCCCAGTCCATACGGTAATTTCTTTACTGTGCGACAGAGAGTCGCAGGTTATGACGCAATAGTTTGCCTGTTTTTACAAAAACTGCTTCTACTGGGCCAAAACGTAAGATACATTGTAATGGCGTCTTTAATACATTGTCATGTTTCTTTAGAAATAATTAATGGACAAATGGAGAATTTAAACCCCTCAGATGTAAAGTTATTCGCTGTCAAAGTGACGCCAAAATGAATGGGTGTCAATGGGATGCTAACAGCATGTGGGAGGTTCGCTAAGCAATGGTGGCACCCGGGGAAGCTTCAATAAAATATGAAACCCTGCCCCCCTGGTGTGTGTGTGTGTGTGTGTGTGTGTGTGTGTGTGTGTGCGTGCGTGCGTGCGTGCGTGCGTGTGTGTGTGTGCGTGTGCATGTGTGTATAGGTGGGTGGAGCTTGACAGACATTTATCTCTTGCTGCTTTTACTCTTTTCCAGGAGTGCAAGCATGATTTCTTATTGTTATCTACTTGTGCTATTAACCTTTCTCGGTAAGTAGGATTAAGTAACATCACATAACATAACTTGTATGGTATTCTACCAAAAATATTTTATATAAGAGCTATAATAATATTTTGTAAGACTGATGAAGAAGACTAATTTCTTAATCATTATTGAATGTATTTCATTATTTATTTACAGATAAATCTTTTGGCCAGTCAATCACACAATTGCAGAATGAAACACGTGCCACTGAAGGAGAAACAGTCATTCTCTCATGCAAATATGATACCCAAGTAAGCAATTTACAGTGGTATCGACAATATCATGGATCCAGACCTGAATATCTGCTTCTTGTTTATGAGTCAAACAGTGTAATACATGCAGATTCTTGTTTCCTAAGACTGAACGCTACAGTCAACAAGATGAAGAAGCAGGTGGATCTGAAGATCTCCTCAGTTAAAGTCACAGACTCTGCTCTGTATTACTGTGCACTGACGCCCACAGTGACAGGAAACACAACAACACTATTCACCTTATTTTCCACGACAACAAGGGCGGCGCCATTGCGCTGATTTTGTCAACGTACTTCCGGGTGCATATGATGAGCAGCTGAGGCAGTGGCTGAAGGCGACGCGTTAAACTTAAAAAGCTCATTCAAGCGCTTTTATGTTTGTTTCTTACCAATTTTAATGGACGGGGAGCCGACTGAGGAACACCCTAATCCCAAGTAATGGTTCGACTACGATGTTCCCGTAACTTTAAACCACGCCGGTTGTTGAAAAGGTGGCCAGTGTCAGGTAAGCTGTCTTAGCTTAATGTGCTCTTTCGCCTAACGTTAGATTTGTGATGTCCGTTCTACGAATAAACTTAAGATCAGTAACGTTAGTTTATAAAATGCAATTATTTTGAATGATTTTCATTGCCCACCTGTATTTTTATATTTAAGATAAGACAGCAATATATTATAGTACATTACATTCTTACAGTAGCTCACGTGATTCATACAAGTTACAGAGATTTCAGATGCTAGAATGTCAGTTAATTTCTCATTCAGATATTGATAATGACCTATTAAACGACATATTATTTAACACTGAAGTTAGAGGTTGTGTGTATAATGTTACTGTCTCTTTTTAATGCATCTCTCTCTCACACACTGTTCTGTTTAAGTATGGATGTCATTTATAAATTAATTCTCATGATGCAAGTTTCTTTTAAATACTAACATAAAAATGTTTATGGTTAAATTATTTTCACAGATGCATTGATGTTTAGTGATGCAGTGGACAACTGTGAGGATGATATACAATCAACGTGTTCCTAAACTGTGATGCAGAAACACAATGGGAGGATCAATCCATCTCTGAACACAACTACACTTTAAAATCACAACTCAACCTGAAGCAACCTACATCTGATATGGGAAAAAAACCTTGCGGTTTCCTGGACAGGGCTTATGCTGGTCCCAGGCTAAAATGCTTATTTGAGCTACAATAATTTAAAAACACCTTGTACTGACATACCTCAACATATATGAGTGCCATTGTTTTGTCACAAGATGTGGTTTGTTTGTAAAAACTAAAATGTCCTAATATAATTAAGGCCTAGTCCTGTAAACCCTGTCCGAGAAACTGCTTCAATGCTTCTGCTTCATCTGTTGAGCTGGCACAAATGTACAAATCTCTGCTGAGAAACAACCATCTTTGTCAGCTTTACACAGGGTTGATATTGCATGCATTACATTCAGTCGCTAAGCACATCACCAGTACATACACCAACAGCTTCCAGATAAACACTTGTGATCAGCTCCTGATGACTCTGATAAAGCTGTGTCTTAATTCATTGCAGTGTGGTCTTGCTGAAAAGTTAGTTGTTTCTTAGTCCATAGTTATTTTTATAAACCTTTACAATTTGACCTGATTTTACCTGTTGTAAAGTTACATTAAACCTTCATACAGTTTGTTATCAGATGTCATGCAGTGATATTAAACATTTACAATGTGATCTGTTGTGCATTTATATTAAACCTTTATAATGTGATCAGATATTACCTGCCATGCAGTTATATTAAACCTTTACAATGTGATCAGATGTTGTGCAGTTATATTAAACATTTACAATGTGATCAGATGTTACCAGTCATGCATTTATATAAACCCTTTACAATGTGATCAGATATTGTGCAGTTATATTAAATCTTTACAATGTGATCAGATATTGTGCAGTTATATTAAATCTTTACAATGTGATCAGATGTTACCTGTCATGCAGTTTTATAAACCTTTACAGTGTGATCAGATATTATCTGTAAGGAATCTCTTAAACCATATGTGAGCTTTGTAGATTCCACTTAAAAGAATTTAAGTCTCCTGATTTGAAGGAATAAGTGTTGGCAAGTTTGCAAATGAATTTTATCATGGAACCACATAAAAACGAAATAGATATTGGACTGGCTAAGGTGCACATTTGCTTTAAAAAAGACGAAATCACTGTGTAAATATTGGTAAGCATAATTACTTTAATAATGCTGCTCCATCAACTCCTTCTGACAGGACGAGGTAATAAAATATGTCTCATAGGTTACTTGCCGCGGCCGCTTCATATCGTCTAACCACGAGATGATTGATGGGACATTATAAGACTATCCGAGCGTCAAATGAAGTTTTCTCCGTGCTCCTAATTTAAAACATTTACAGCAGTTGCGATATTTGTCATTTCGCTAAAGTTATAGTGAACTACAAACAATCTTCTAACCACCAAACTAGCTACCTAATGCACTGTGCCATATTAGCAGCGGAAGTCGGTTGACAAAATGCGGAAGAGCGAAGAATCGAAAAGGGGCGTGGCGGAATAAGGTGAATAAGGTAAGTAGTGATGACATGAAGAGGTTAAAAAGGTTTCATCAGATCTTTGTCAGACATGATAATGCAGCCCCGATTGCTTTCCCTGTTGATAGAGAAATAAGCCACAGACTAGTAGAGGGCGATTTATAGTCGTGCGTAGGTCCTCCGGCGTAGGCTATCCGTAGCCTGTGCGTAGCTCTGCGTAGCCTGACGCGCACCTCACAAAATTTCTAACAGCACGTCGGCTCTACGCGGACCGTAAGCGATGTGATTGGTCCACCAAAACCCCTCCCGTCAGGTAAAAAAACTGCGTCATAGGTATTTCCGTTTGAGACGGTGAAAACAAAGATGAACCAAGTTGAGGAGTGATTTAACTCAAACTGAAACATAAGTCGCTGTTTATTTACTTCCATCATTGCTGGTCTTCTCAAATTATACACAACAAGTTGCTATTTCTTCGTTTGTGGGTTAACTTGCTAAGCTTCTTCTTCTGTGACGACTTCTGCTGCTACTGTGGTTACACGCGTGATTACTGCCAACCAGCGGTTTCACGTGTCTTTGCACGTCGACGCGGACGGCGACGCACAAGTATAAATGAAAACCGACGCGGAACCTACGTCGTCGCTGCTACGCCGTAGGACCTACGCACGACTATAAATCGCCCTTAAAGTCTGTGGCTTATTTCTCTATCAACAGGGAAAGCAATCGGGGCTGCATGGGGTGACGCAGGGGGACATAGTCCAGAGAGTTTATTTCAAACGATCCTCGGTTATGAGTTGTTGTTTTTTATTCCAACTATTATTTGTAATGCATCATCAAGCTTGTCACATGAAACTTCACAGACACAGTGGCACTGTATGGCTTATGTATTGGATTCATTAGATTTTTCCTCTTTTTTTTTAATTTTCACCCTCTGCAAATTTTTCCTTAACCTGGAGAAAATGTATTGATAAATTGTTAATAGTTTGCGTGACTTTAATACTCAAGAAAACATACCTAGGAAACATAAAACACGTTTGTTTAGTGTATTTAGTATTTTCTGGTTCTTCTGGTCCACTCAGTATACACCTCTGGTTGTCACTAGTGAGACATCATCAGCCTATCACACTCCTACTTGAGCGATATTGCTTAAATATAACATATGTATAAACTTGCACATTTGCAATTGGTTATTTTGTATTGTGAAATTTTGTGTGTTTTGTCTTCATTTCCTTCTCTTAAGCTGCTGGAGGATTCACACAGAGTAAGAATGTCATCATATGGTGTAAAAAGTGTTTCATATACATATGACAATAAACTCTTAAATTTTGAATAAAAACATATGAATTATACAAATATTTAGCAGGTTGTTCTTTCACAACTGACTGATGTAAATGTATTATAGTGTCACAATTTACAGGTTTATATCTAATAACACAATGCAGCCTTTTCTGGCATATACAGTAGTAAGCTAATTCTTATAGGTTCAATCTATAACAGCTCAACATACGTTGACTAATGTACTTTTCAATTTATCACCACCTTCTTGTATATATTGTAAAATATGATAATGTGCACTAGAGGGCAGTGTTTACACAGAAAAGCTTGTGTTTCACTGAATCAAACCTTTCATAAGTGAGACTAGATATCTATGGATGTAAAACTGCTGATCAGAGATAATCAGTCATGATGTATCTTTGCATTGTATGGATCATTCTTAACTTTGCAGGTAAGATGCATGACTTTCACATGGAGTAAAATCATTATGCCTACCCCAAAATCAAATATAAATAAATAGTGTTAAATGTGTTACAGCAATACTCTTTTCATGTTTCAGGTGATGCTAGAGGAGAGGGGATAACGTCTCTCTCATCTGCTGAATTTGCTGTTAGTGGCGACTCTGTCACCCTGTCCTGTAATTATGCTGGATCTTATAACATTGATGCTCTCCTGTGGTATCGTCAGTCCTTCAGCTCCACACCAGAGTTTTTGTTTCTCATTAATGAAGGCAACTTTCAACAAACCGCTGATCCTTCAATACAAGGAGTATCTGCTAAAATAAATGATGAGAAAAACCAAGTGTCTCTGGAGATCTCATCTGTTAAAGCATCAGATTCTGCTCAGTATTACTGTGCATTGAAGCCCACAGTGACAGGAAACACAACAACACTGTACAAAAAAAAACATGAGATAAATAAACAACCAAGCAAACTTACTAACTGATGAATGCACAAACTGTATAATTTAAAAGTCTCTGTGTCTTTACTGTATGATATTGCCACTTACTCATCAAGACTCAAAAGAGAGGGACAATCTTTAAGGTGGAGCTTTAAGAGATCATGCAAAGAATAAAAGTCGACACAACCCCACAGAAGAGTCTCTCTGCTCCTACTACAAAATTTCTTCAATATATTTCAGCTCCAGTCATAATGATTTTCTTCTGCCTCACAGTTTTGGTGCTTCTCACAGGTATTTGCATGTTATATCTTTATATGTTACAGTATTTGCTAAAGATCTCTATACATCTCGTACAAACTGAAAGTATCCATAATGACTATTTATTTTTAACAGAAAATGTTTTGGCAAACACAATAACACCCCTCTCTGCTGAAAAACATGCCTTTGAAGGAGAAGTGGTTACACTTTCTTGCAACTATGATGCAAGCAACATAAATAGTTTGCAGTGGTACAGGCAATTTACAAACACTGCACCTGAATATATCTTGCAAACATTTGAGAATGTGGCTCCAAAGCAGATGGGTCGTCTTCTCGCTAAAGTTCATAAAGACAAAAAACAGCTGGACCTGGAGATCTCCAAAACTGAAGTGACAGACTCTGGGATTTACTACTGTGCACTGGTGCCCACAGTAATAGGAAACACCTCTACACTCTACAAAAAACATCATATGATGTTCACCTTAAATTACATTTAACAGTCTTAACCTGTTTTTGGCTTGACAGTTACATGACACAATAAAGACATAAAATCGCAACTTATGACCCCTTTAAGCCCTGCATAAACTGACACCAAAGTATATTTTGATGCTTCTAAATGTGAATTGCTCACATAGATCTCTGCAGTCACAAAACCAGCTACTCATTGAATTTCTTTGGACATTTAAAAGGCAAAGAAGATTGTGCCTTCTGACACAAAGTTGTAGAAAGGTTAACTCATCTTATTGCATAAGGAGACCTTTGCTACTTTTTAAAGAATGAAATAAGCTTGGATTAGAATTTTTTCTTTTCTTCTTCCCTTTTGCAATTTATTGTTATTTTACAACAGTTTGGTACACTCTGTTGTTTTTAATGTGCTTTATATTTGGATTTGATTTTAATATTGGTCAATTTCATTCAAACACTTAACCCTCAGATAAAGATGTGAAATGTGGGTGGAGCTTTAGGAGAGAGACACGTGAAGACTTTACGATGATCTTCATTTGATTTCTTCTGTACAATCATGATGTTACTGTGTTTTTTGCTTCTGCTATTAGCAATACACAAATTTATTTAAAAAAACACAGTTATTTTTAACTATTATATATTTATACTGTATATGTGTTATTTTACAAATGCATTTTAGAAACACATTTTCACTTCTTTAATGTGCAATTTATTATTTTTTCACATTTTTTAGATAAATGTAGCCTACTGCACAAAAAATAACACCATTACAGGACACTACTGAAACTACTGAGGGGGATTCAGTCACTCTCTCATGCAAATATGTAGGCAATGTACAAAATTTACAGTGGTATCGACAATATCCCGGATCCAGACCTCAATTTCTGCTCCTTATCATGGAATCATCTAAAAAGAGTGTAATACCTGCAGATCCCCCTGTCCCCAGACTGGATGGTGAAGTAAATATGGCAGATAAACATGTGTATCTGGAGATCTCATCTGTTAAAGTCACAGACTCTGCTCTGTATTACTGTGCACTGATGCCCACAGTGACAGGAAACACAACAACACTGTACAAAAACCACTATGATCAGACAAAAAAAGTGAACATCTGTCCATCAGTCAGCAGCATCGTATTTGCAATTGTTTACCCAGCTAACAGAAAAAAGTTCTAAGAACGTTCCCTGAAAGTTCCCAAGGTTCCCAAAAACGTTCTGCCAACGAAAAAGTGTCCAGTTTTCTTGACGTTCTAAGAACGTTTTTGTGTTGTCTCAATGTTAGAGGAATGTTACATTTTACCATTTTTAAACGTTATGACAATGTCATGTTTTAATGTTCACACAATGTTTAAAACAACAACTGTTTATTATATTGACTTGTTTGACTGTTATGTAAATGATAGAGAAACATTGCATTTTATTATTTTATAAAACATTATTTCTGAATGTTCAGTAAATATATTGCCGTAGAAAACTCAATTCACTTATTAGGTTTAGATGTTGATGTTTTGTTTAATTTTAAGTCACCATTATTGTGATTTGTGTTTGTTTTAGTTGGATTCTTGACTCTTGACTTTTTGCTTGCTAGTTTTTTCCCTGGTTGTGTTAACTTTATGTTAATGCACCACATTTAGTATGAACATGTAAAGTTAATAGTGCAAATCTGTGGTAGTTTGTACATAATGGTAAATATCATCACCTAACTAATTTACTAATCAAAAGTGTATTTTCTGTCAGTGATGTAAATGAGATCCAGCACTTTCACAGCAAATTGTCATTAAGGAGTTTTAGAAACTTAACACAAAAAAATATCTGCTGTATAATTGGGAAAAACAAACATCAAGAATCAGAGTATGAATCTCAACCATGGTGACAAATAAAATTGTAAAAAAAAAAACATTATTTATCCATGCTGCAGTGCATGCTGGGAGTCCTGAATGAGATTTGTAATTTGTTAATACCCAGCATGCATTGCAGCATGAAGTTTTTCATTTATTTGTCACCATGGTTGAGATTCATACTCTGATTCTTGATATTTGTGCGTCCCAATTATACAGCAGATATTTTTTGTCCAAAGTTTCTAAAACTCCTTAATGACAAACTGCTGTGAAAGTGTTAGATCTCATTTACATTTTTGACAGAAAATAATTAGGTGATGATTTTTACCATTATGTATCAACCACCACAGAATTGAACTATTAACTTTACACGTTTATAACAAATGTGGTGCATTAACACAAAGTTAACACAACCAGGGCAAAAACTAGCAAGCAAAAAGTCAAGAGTCAAGAGTCCAACTAAAACAAACACTAATCCCAATAATGGTGACTTAAAATTAAACAAAACATCCACATCTAAACCTAATAAGTGAATTGTGTTTTCTACACCAATATATTTACTGAACATTCAGAAATAATGTTTTATAAAATAATAAAATGCAATGTTACTCTATCATTTACATAATAGTCAAACAAGTCAATATTATAAACAGTTGAACATTAAAACATGACATTGTCATAACGTTTAAAAATGGTAAAATGTAACATTCCTCTAACGTTCAGACAACACAAAAACGTTCTTAGAACGTCAAGAAAACTGGACACTTTTTCCGTTGGCAGAACGTTTTGGGGAACATTGGGAACTTTCAGGGAACGTTCTTAAAACTTTTTTCTGTTAGCTGGGTATATGCCTTATATATGTATTTTATGTATTACAGTATAAATCTAATGAAAGACAGACAGACAGACAGTCATAATTGCAAATAGTCCAGAAAAATGAACAGAAAACCATGGCTCACAAAATAGCCCTTTTCAATGAACACATAACAATGCTTACAGCATAATATTTTAAAATGAAAGGAACATCCCAAATGTGCATATCACAATGAGCACATCGCAATGGTTTGCAATACGTGAATATTTATATTACTTTAAAACCAACTTAAAGCATTATTGTGTGACATATCAAATATTGCATAATGTAGAAAGTTATAGCATATCACATCTTCAATATCGTTCAGCCTTTAATCTGTAACAGCTCACCACCTCCACTGACTCAACCATTCAGTATGAGAAGCATTAAGTGGGACTAGTTAAATATAAAGGTTAAACCGAAGATCATATCACTCATGATGTGTAAATATGTTTTACAAAATCAAACATGAACCATTAGTGTTTAATCCTGCAATTACACTGGCAATTACAACAGTGATGCTCTAATGTACTGCGGGCCACATTGACAAAAAAACTCAACCCTGAACAAGATACAAAAAAGCAACAAGCAAGCAACCTGACAGAGGAATATAGTTATGTACTACTTACTTTTTTGTGGCAAATAGTTGTACTGCAGTATATTGCATTTGGATCTTAATTTTTTTATGTTTTTCTATTTGTTTTCTATGAAAGAACATATAAATCTGTTGACAATAGCAGTGATCAAGACTCAGTGTCAGAAGGTGGAGCTTTGTGAAAATAGAAGAGCAGAGCAGAGTTGACAAAACCTCACACAAGAGTCTCTGCTACTAAATCATTTTATTTGAGCTTCATGATGTTCTTTTACCTCACAGTTTTGTCTCTTCTTATAGGTATTATCTTTTGGAATTAACATACATTAATAAAATTATATTAATAAACAGAAATACTGAAGGTGAACATAATGACTATTCTTTCATATTTTTTCCAGATAATGTTTTGGCAAACACAATAACATGCCTCTCTGCTGAAAAACATACATTTGAAGGAGAAGTGGTTACTCTTTCTTGCAAATATGAAGGAAGCAACATATATAGTTTGCAGTGGTACAAGCAGTTTCCCAACACTTCACCTGAATTTCTCTTGCTAACATTTGAGAATGTGGCTCCCCTTACGAAAGGAAAATATATTTACCAATACATTATTTGCAATATATTGCAATATATTATTTTACGTTCAATTTTCCAATATATATTGATGGTAATTATATTATATATATGTGTAATATATTGCAAAATATACAAATTATTGCCGCTTTCAATATATTGTACATGAATATAATATATGTGTTTGTATATTTAAAAATATATGCAATATTATATTTATAAATATCCCCAATATTGTATTTCGATTTATATGCAAAAATGTATAAAAAAATATGTACAGATATCGTGTCACATGTATGTTTACTATATGGTAGAATATATTTCAAATATATGTAAAATTATATGAAAATATACATGAAATATATGTAGATATGTGTTCGATATATTGTGGAATACATTTGAAAAATTTGTGAAATTAGATGGGAAATATGTGAAATATATGTGCATATATGGAAACATGTATTAACAATATATGTACAGTACAGATGTAGTGTCACATGTATGTTTACTCACTCTAAAAAATTGTGCCGTTAAATAACAGTAATCAACTGGCAGCTTGGTTGCCAGCAAGATAATGTTTTTTTACGGTCTCCTTCGGACTGTTAAAAAACATTAGCATTCTGTGTTTTTATATCTTACATATTTAACCCTTTAAATCCCATCGCAAAATCCTTGGTGTCAAAAGAACACTGCTTAATGTGTCCACACTACAAAGAGTAAAAGAAACAGACCCAATGTTGAAGTTAATGAGATAATGAAGTGATGATTGAGTTAATGATGAACAGCTGCTGTTAACAAACACAATCACTGAATAAAAGATGAACAAGAACCGAATAAAAGAGAAAACAAGCAGAAACTCAACTTACAGACTTAGAAGAGACTCAAACTTACTCAGATTTTATAAGATCTCACAAGAAGATCATCAAACAACTCCACAAACAGCATTACCATCTTCACTTATTACAAACCAGTTAGATTTTATTTTATATGTACATTAGCTCTTACTGAGAAATAAATCATACGGTGTGGTTTCCTAAACAGGTATTATCTTAAACCAGGAATAGTTTAATTAGGAAATTTAACAAGTTTTAACAAACATGCCTAACTAAAAACATTACTTGTGCATTTTCAGGCGAAACAAAGGACACTGATGTATTTTAAGATATGTCAGTGCAAGTTGTTTTGAGTTTGGACAGCTCTAGTCTAATAGTCTAATCCCTAAATAATAGTTACCATTCTCGTGATCAGCGGTTGCTTTAGTAGGACTCTTGATCCTTGGGTTTGCCCTTAGGTGTTATATTTATTCATGCTTATCAATGTGATTTGAAAGACATTGAATATGGCAAAAAAGTATAAATAAAGTATTATCACTAACTAATGACTGTTATGGTGTAAGTCTCATGAGTCAAAAGTAATTTATTGACTTTATACAGAAGCTCATAACTGATTAGATGGGTGGCAACCCCTTATAGTAGTCTAATAATGTGACAGAAACTGAGTGTTGAGGTAGCCAGAGGAGTCTTAAAAACATTGGGATTAAATGAAATTAAAAAACACGAGCAAACTACACACACATACATCAAGAATCAGGCTATGAATCTCAACAATGGTGACTATCAAATGAAAAGCTTCATGCTGCAATGCATGCTGGGTATCAGCATAGTACCCAACTCTCATTAGGCCGATGAACTGTTTTTCCATTTTCTTTTGTCACCCTAGTTGAGAATCGTAGGCTGATTCTTGATGTCTGTGAGTGTCAGCTGAGGACTGTTTTCAAGTTTGCAAAAATACATTTGTAGGCAACTCTGTCAAGCTATCAGATTACTGTTATACTAATAATTCATGTAATGATTCTGATTCAAATATGTAAATACTTATTCATAAACATTCCTAAGAACTACTAACTTTTATGATTAAGCTTCATAAGGCTGGTAAGACAAACTACTGATCAATAATCAGACATCCAACCTCACAAGAGTCTATCATCTAGTGATGGGACATCTGAAGCGAAGCTCCGGAGCTTGTATCGAGCAAAAAGGGGCGTTCCAGATGAAGCCCCGATTCGAGGCTTGTATCGTTTCCGTGAAAATCACGTGACGATGACAAACGAGGCCTCGTTTTCTGTTGAATACGTCATTGCTTCATTCTGAGTATCGCTTACGGATAAAACTGGTTCGAAACTCGCGCCTCTTGTGGGGTTTTGCAGTACGTTTGCATTGATGTTGAAGTGTTGGTTGTAGTAGCGAGTTGCGAGGTTGTAGTGAGTTTGTAGTATAGTTATCATTTTATATCATAGCCTGTATTATATATTATATTACACTTAGTTTAGTAGATTATTAGAGTAAATTATACATAGCCTAGTTCAGTAAATCATTAGAGTAAATTAGCATATAGTTCTAATACGTAATTATATTATTATGTTTATGATTGTATATATATATATATATATATATATATATATATATATATATATATATATTGCTGTTATTATTATTATTATTATTATAAGAATAGACTGTATTAGGGATAGCCTAGAAGGACTGAGGATACATTGGGATATTGGAACAAACAGAAGCTCCAATTTGTATAAGCTGGCACTGACCTTCTTATGTTGTCCAGCCTCATTGGTGCCCTGTGAAAGGTTGTTTTCTAAAAACAGACACCGCCTCATCCAAATACTGTTAAAAAACTTTTGTTTCTAAATAAAAACCAGTAAACACTTTTCCGTGTTGCAGTTTGCTGTTCCACATTTCCAGTCCCATAAGTACTGCACTATTGCACCCCCAGTTCAATAAGCACTACATTATTGCACTCCCAGTCCCATAACACTCTACTATTGCATTCCCAGCCAGCACTGGAGTGCACTCACAATAATTTCTTTACATTTGGTGCATTCACTGTTATCACTAACCCAAAGAACTACTGAATAGTTGAACACAAAGTTATGTATGTGTGAGTTGTGTGTACATAGGTTAACACAAGCAGAGTAAAATAATTTATTTTTAGTATACTTTATTCAAAAGCCCACACCATGACAATTTGGTTGCCCAAAATGAATAGATTTGTGTGCGATTCATTGCATTGCACAGCAGGTGTCACTAGAGAGCACATTGTTTCATGAGGCTTCGGGTAACTGAACCTTTTGGCGAACCAATGGGCTGGAAAGCCTCAGTGGTTCAGAAAGCCTCGTTTGGCCATCACTACTATCATCTTTTGGTTTTCTTTGCCATAACAAACATGCATCATAAAGACACAGCTATAGCAACCCGACTGTAAACCAAGTCAAGAGCCCAACTAATGAAAACAGTGATCACCATAATGGTGACTTTAAAGAAAATGCTTGTAAAGTCTAGTAAACACCTGTTTGTTCTCAGTAAGAACTGTTGTAGATGTATAATAGAAATAAAGTCTTAAAATTAAAAGTGGTTTCTAAGTGAAGATGGTAATGGTGTTTGTGTAAATGTTTAATTCTCCTCTGGTGATATATGGAGAGATTTAATGTGTTGTGTTATTTTCAGTTGATGTTCATCAAAGTCTTTGTGTCTGTAAGTGTTTCTGCTCATCTCTTCTCTTTTTTTGTTTATCTTTTCTTCAGTGATTCTATTTATTAGCAGCAGGTGTCCATCATTAATGCTTCAGTATCTGAACTCATTGACTTGATTTCAGGTGGATCATTAGGAAACTAATGTAGGGAATAGTGAATGAGGGTGTAGGGTGTGATTTGGGACGCAGTCTTTAACGGTGGACTCTCAGGGCTGTAAATTCACATTATTCTGAAAACTGTTTTTTTACAGAATGCAGAATTTAACAGTATACTTCTGTTTTTGTTAATATATTTGTATACTTCTGGCTGTTTTTTAACAGCAATTTTTTTACAGTGATATATGGTAGAATATATTTCAAATATATGTACAACTACATGGAAATGTATACGTAGATATGTGTATGATATTTTGTGGAATACATTTTACATATATGTAAAATTAGATGGAAATATATGTACATATTTATTGTAAATGTATGCACAATATGTGTCCATATATGAGAGAACATGAACATACAATGTATGAACATATATGGGGATATATACAGTATATATACATGAAACATCTAAAATATATAAAAACTTAATATGCAACCTGCAATATACAAACATTTATAACACATATTAACACAGACTGATGGGTAATCTATCAAAAGCCACCTTTATTTTCTTTTAATCAGGCACAGATACTAAACCCAATTTGAGATACAGAGCTACATAGGCCTATTAAAACCACAAGAGGTTTTGCATATGGTCAGTCAAAGGAAATGTGATGGGCTTTACATCACATTACATAAATGTGTTGCATTGCATTTACATAAATTACATTTTAAAAGAGTGCCATTAAACAAAAAATATACAAAATATAAATTAAAGCCACTTAAATTACCAATGTCCAGGATCACAGGATGTGGTCTATGCATTTATTGCAATATATTAAAGCATATAAAGACAAACTATTACGTGTAGAAAATATAGTGCCCTTTTTGTTCTTGATTGCAATATATTTTGTATCATATATACATGTATGGTTTATGCATATATTTCAATATATTGGAAAATATAAATATTAAATCCCATACATGGAAATATGTTGCCTAATATATTACATGATATTTTCCAATATACTGCAATATATTTTTGTTTCGTAAGGGTCCAGAGCAGATGGGACGTTATCTTGCTAAAGCTCATACAGATCAAAAACTGCTGGACCTGGAGATCTCCAAAACTGAATTGACAGACTCTGTGATTTACTACTGTGCACTGGTGCCCACAGTAATAGGAAACACCTCAACACTCTACAAAAACACCAATTTTTTATTTTTTTCGATTTTTTTCGGTTGCTAAACGACAGTGACCACAACTGGAGCTACATGTGCAAAACCTTAAGTCTGCACTACCAACAGGTACCTGAGCAAAACTGTTCATATCACCTGCAAAACTCACTCCAAGCAACACAACTTTTAACACATGGCTTAAATCAGGCTCAGTGCAGCCAAACACTATGCACAACCCTCACTGAGATAACACACACTGTCACTCAGAACACACTGAGAGGAAAAACACGAGCAGCAAACACAAATACAGAAAATACAACCTTTTTATCTTTACAGTTTGAACAATTTCAGTGACTTCATACAAAGTAATATTTTCTTCAAATAATGATTTATTTATTGATTGATTGATCACATGATTTATTGAGATTTTTACAACATAACAATTCTTTACAGTTTTTTTTATTCGCTTTGGTACTATTTTCACAAGTATGTGGTAAAACTTCAAAACTGTTAGTACAAAACTCAAGGCAGATCATCAAATAGTCAGTTTTTTCAAACATTTAATCACATGTTCAATTGACTTAGTACAACACACAAAATTATATATTCACTTTTTCACAACACTTAATCATTGTGTCATCAAAGAAATACTTTTCATATGAAGTAACTGTCTTTCACAATGCAATGCTCTCAATACTTTTGATATGCTTCTCATCTCATTTGCGTAAATACATTTGACCATCACTAAATCCAACTGATCTTAATGGTTAATCACTGAACCATTTGGTAAACCTATATATTTTCATTTCAGCAATATATGGATTTTGAGAACTACAGAAATAAAACCTCTGTTTGTACGAACATATAAATTATGTGTAACCACACATGATAAAATACTCTTTATTGCAAATTGATTTTACATAGTGGTAACCAAAGTTGGTCATTACAGTAGATACAGTTTACTGTAAAAGTGGGGGTGAAACACTGGCAATTTATTTCAACATGAAGCAGGACAGACAGCAAGGAATAAGAAGATCTTTTGGACAAGGGATCCGTCAGAGAGGTGGGCATGGGCACCCACAGAGAGGTCAAAGAGGTGAACGAAAATCTACGGCCAAATGCTCAAGACAGGCTTGATCCAAATTACTGTAATGTAATGTGTGCACTAAATTTTATGTTTTCATTCAGTTACATTATAGAAAGTATAGCTATGTTACAATTATATCTGAAAAATAAAAACTACTGTAGTTTGCTCAAATGATTGTAGAGGATGTCTTCATTGATCCTTCACTTGATTACATATAGGATGGATATTTTGGAAATTATAGATTATGTAAGTAATGTAAGTGTATTGCCTAATGTGAAACTGTGTAATATGTATTTTTTTAGTACTGTAGCATATTAATTTCATCACTTTTAAGGCTGATTTGAAACATGTATCTTGCATTGTTTGCTGTTGGATGAACTGATTGTTAAAAGTACTAAACTGAAAGAAGATCATACCGTTGTGTTTCGGTGATTAAACCAAATGTTCTCATTACATATTACAATAATCTTGTATTTGAAACAATGATTATGTGGACTGAAAACATGTGCAACTTACTGAAAGTGTCACGGGGTGACGATCTTTCAGGGCGGAACCAAAAGTTGAGGAAGTTTTGGTTCCGCCCGGATGTTTCCGTCCAGACCGGAAAGACGGGAACACCGGACATCCGGCAGATTCGCGGAGGCTGTAATCAGCCGATTGGGCACAGCTGTGCCTAGTTGAAGAGATCGCCGGGCAATTGGATGATTGAGGAACAGAGAGGAGTATATAAAGCACAGTTAGAACACAGTTAGGGGTGCTTAGTGTGTGCTGGGAAACGGAGCTGTGCTCATTGTTGGACGTGGTGGCTGTTTGTGTTTCTCTCTCTCCCTCTCTCTCGTTGTAAATCTTTATTGTGGACCTGCTGGAGTGAACAGGAAAACCCTATGGGTAGGAAGGAATGCTGTTCTAACCAATATTGAAGGAGTAAAGCAGGAAGAAAAAATTGACCTTCTGGTACAACGTAAACAACGGCTATTCGCCGTGAGTATACCCTTTCTGTGTGGAGTAACTGGCAAAAGTTAACTTGTGTAACTATTGGAAACCTCCAGGAGAAGGAGGGCGGCCCTACCCCTATAAGAGTGTGGTGGGCGAGCCGTGAGAAGTCCAATTTCAAACAGCCGCCGCAACGAGACTTATTGTGGTCGTATTTCCCATCGCCTTATCGTAGCCCAAGCGCAGTGGAGGACACCGGGCGCTTCCTTTGTTGTGGTGCACTTATAGTGTGGTGAGTGAGACTGTGTAATAAATCTTTTTCACGTTTGGAGTGGTGCTGTGTATTGCTGTGGGTTGCTGTGTGTCTTGTAGACGAAGCCCCGCATCATCCATTTTCTTCCACTGGGCAGAGGACGGAGAGGCCAACGACTACAGAAATCACTGTTACTATACGTAGTGTGCTGTTCGGAGTACGAAGGGACACAGACTGAGAGCTGTCCATGACCGTGAGTAAACCATTGGAAACTTTCGTGGTGTATACTTACCTGTGTCTGTTTTGTCGCAGAGTCAGAGGCGAAAGGGTCCGCCGCCCCGTGGTCTCTACGAAAAGGGCGCCCCCGTCTAGGAATCGATCGGCCTATGGGCATTGGAGATAGGGCAGCGCTCGACCCGGTGAGGTGGTGTGGGACCTTCGCCCCTCTGCTGACCTACGGAGGAGAACCATAACTACCCAGAAAGCTGTAAACAGCAGAGCCGGTGAGAAATACTCGAAGTCTCAGTAACAGTGTCTTTGTGTTCTAGCGGCCACCTGTGGAGAGAGAGAGAACGAGAGTGAATCATTGAAGAGCAAACTGTGAACGTGATACTTACCCAGAAAGCTGTAAACAGCAGAGCCGGTGAGAAATACTCGAAGTCTCAGTAACAGTGTCTTTGTGTTCTAGCGGCCACCTGTGGAGAGAGAGAGAACGAGAGTGAATCATTGAAGAGCAAACTGTGAACGTGATACCTATCCAGAAAGCTGTAAACAGCAGAGCCGGTGAGAAATACTCGAAGTCTCAGTAACAGTGTCTTTGTGTTCTAGCGGCCACCTGTGGAGAGAGAGAGAACGAGAGTGAATCATTGAAGAGCAAACTGTGAACGTGATACCTACCCAGAAAGCTGTAAACAACAGAGCCGGTGAGAAATACTCGAAGTCTCAGTAACAGTGTCTTTGGGTCCTAGCGGCCACCTGTGGAGAGAGAACAGGACGAGAGTGAATCATTGAAGAGCAAACTGTGAACGTGATATCTACCCAGAGAGCTGTAAGCAGCAGAACCGGTGAGCAATACCGAAGTCCAAGTAACAGTGTCATTTGTGTCCTAGTGGCCGCCTGTGGAGAGCAAGGAGAAACAATTGGAGAACAGACTGTGTAACGTGATACCTACCCAGAGAGCTGCAAGCAGCAGAGCCGGTGAGAAACACCTCAAGTGCAAACTAACAGTGCTTTTGTGTCGCAGTGACTATCTGTGGGGCACAAGGCGAACGTGGGCGGACGTGCGACAGGGAACGTAAAGGCACGTGGGGCGAGGACCCCCTGCCGACCCGAGGAAAGATACACCGACAGTGGAGATCCTCCTTACCAGTCACACCAAGATTATTCTGCCTCCAGGACGGAAGAAGGAGGGCGCCACGGTTAGCAGGGTCCAGGCCGGAGCCTGACGTTTCCCTTTCTCCCCCGGCTTATGGTGGTTGGCACCCCTGTTGCCCTTGGCCTGTCTGCCCGTGGCTGCAGTCTCCCTGGAGGGAGACGAAGAGACCTATTAGTTTTAATTTCCCCTTTCCCCAAATTCCCAGTTCTTTTAAATATTTAAACTAAATAAAGCTTGTTTTAAATTTTACTTACCTGTTCCCGTGTTTGTCTGGTCATTGGGTTGGCTTTGGGGACCTCCTCGAGGTGGGAGTTGCAAAGGGGCGTGGCTTTAGTTAAAGTAGCCAGCCCCTGGTGGTGACAAAAGCATTACATCAGGTTTTGAAAGAATGACTAGCTGCGTTACAAGTGTGATCAGTTTGGATTTTTGTACTAAGAGTTTTGAAAATGTACACCTTACTTGTGAAAATAGTACAAAAGCGAATAAAAAAAACTGTAAGGTAAATGAAAATTAGCAGTTTGCTTTCATAGTCTGTAGCAATTTACGGAATTACAGTACATTGTGTGTGCGTGCGTGCGCGTGTGTGTGTGTGTGTGTCATATACAGTAAAAGAAATGGACACAGCGACCCCATTGCATTCAACGGAGACAAGCAAAGTCAATTACTAGAAGCACGCACTTCCTGGGGGTCGAGCGTACTGCGCAGACTCAAACTGAGCTTAATGACGTAGATGTCACGTGAGCAACCTATCTGACAATTGTAAGTATTTTAATAGTCGTGCCACGAGAAATCTGAATCACCCACCGAATCTTGCAGAGGCGCCGAGCGTGAACAGGAGCAGATTTTGGTAAGTATTCTGATTACAGTTTTTTTCAGTCGCTAAAAAGCGTTTGTCCAATCAGTTGTCACATTTTCAAAACTCTAAACACAATTAGCACAGCATCGGTCTTTTGTGGCCATACAATTAATTCATTTCATGTCGTTTTCACACAATATGCAGTCAGTAAACACATTTCCACAATGCTTAAATTTTCTTAACCGACAAGCTATACCTCCCAACAAAATTATGGATTGTTTTTGTAGTATTTACAAATGTTAACACACAACATCCCACAATAGCAAAAACAATATTCCAAACCTTAGATACAATATAAAAACCTTTATGTTGGGTAAATTGGGCCAACCACAGCTGATTCCAGTCTGGCTTAGGTTATTTTTTCTATTACATTGATACTCATACAGTAAAAGAAGGACTTTGAGGAGTGATGTTTTTGAAAACAGAAACAGACAAACACTGTAATGTCTGGACAAGGAAGCGTAAAAGCAAGGGGCACATGGAGAAGAGCTGGCCCAGTGAGAGGTGCAGTGAGAGATGCAGGTGCAGTGAGAGATGCAGTGAAAGATGCAGGAGCAGTGAGAGGTACATTGAGAGGTTCATGAGTGTTGAGGTGTACAGGAGCAGTGAGAGGAGCAGTGAAAGGTGCAGGGCAGTGAGAGATGCAGTGAGAGGTGCAATGAGAGTTGCAGTGAGAGGTGCAGGAGCAGTGTGAGATGCAGTGAGAGGTGCAGGACAGTGAGAGGTGCAGGACAGTGAGAGGAGGAGGGTCAGGGAGAAGAGCAGGCCCAAGGAGAGCGCAATGTAGAGGTGTAAGAATGCATGGTGGTGGCATTCCAAGGGCTGCAAGAACAGTAATCAATGATGAAATTCACTGATATCAGTAAGAAAGGCTGGTGAAAGAGTTCAGCCCAATTTTAGGAGGTTGCCTACATTATACGCATCTTTCAACAAACCAACAGGTAAGTATTGCATTTTACATGGATTGTTTCTCACTTGACATGTCAATAAGGTCATACAGTAATGCATATGTAAAAAAAATTGTCCCTCTAAAGAATGCAACGTCTTCCACCCTCTTGTCAAAAATGACAAGATCAATACTGTAAAACTTTTTCTGTTCTATTATATTGTGTTTCTACTTTACCTCCTGTAGTCAAGAGTAAGGGGAAAACTGCTTTTTACTAGATTGCTTTTGAATTGTGAACATTGCTGTACATGTGGACATACAGTTCCCAACCAAGACATTTAGCGTAAAAACGTTGGATTGCATGTTTTGCATGCAAATACCTGTAAAACTGAAACATAAAAGTTTATGCAGTTTTTGTAATGTCAACAATAGCCAGTATTTAGAAACCTGGTGTACTTTGATTGACTGCATGTACCTTGTGAAGTGAAAAGAAGTGTTATTCTTTGAAAGAAGAATTTCATTTTGAGTCAGATTTCCAGTGTTTTGGTAAAGTTATTGTGTGCAGAGAAAGATTTGTTCCATTTTGAAATGAAGAGTTAGTATTTATTTAACAAAATGTGTTTTTTGAGAAGAAAATTATCCATTTGGCCAATTGTGTTTTGTAGGTGGAACTCTGTGTTAAGTGTTTAGAAAAAGTATCTGAAGTATGGGTAAGCGCTTGTTAGCGATTGAAAAAAACTGTAATAATCTCCCTTGACTTTATGCCTCCACGTCCACCCGATTGCCTCATAAACAGTAAAAGATTGCCTGCGAGCTTCTCTCCCAGTCCATACGGTAATTTCTTTACTGTGCGACAGAGAGTCGCAGGTTATGACGCAATAGTTTGCCTGTTTTTACAAAAACTGCTTCTACTGGGCCATAACGTAAGATACATTGTAATGGCGTCTTTAATACATTGTCATGTTTCTTTAGAAATAATGAATGGACAAATGGAGTCTTTAAACGCCTCAGATGTAAAGTTATTCGCTGTCAAAGTGACGCCAAAATGAATGGGTGTCAATGGGATGCTAACAGCAGGTGGGGGTTCGCTAAGCAATGGTGGCACCCGGGGAAGCTTCAATAAAATATGAAACCCTGCCCCCCTGGTGTGTGTGTGTGTGTGTGTGTGTGTGTGTGTGTGTGTGTGTGTGTGTGTGTCTGTACTGTACCTGGTAATTATCATGTTGTGGGGACAAATTGTGAATGTGAAGTAGAAGAAAGTTTTCTGTGATGGTTGGGGTTAGGGAATGGGGTAGGTAAGGGGAATAGAATATATAGTTTGTACAGTATAAAAAACATTACGTCTATGGAATGTCCCCACAAAACATGGAAATCAGAATGTGTTTGTGTGTGTGCGTGTGTGTGTGTGTGTGTGTGTGTGTATGTGTGTACCTGGTAATTATCACGTTGTGGGGACCAATTGTCCCCACAAAGATAGGAATACCAGTGTTTTTGTGACCTTGTGGGGACATTTTGATGTCCCCATGAGGAAAAAAGCTTATAAATCTAACAAGATGATGTTTATTGAAAATCTAAGGTACAAGAAAGGTTTTTGTGATGGTTGGGGTTAGGGAATGGGGCAGGTAAGGGGAATAGAATATACAGTTTGTATGGTATAAAATGCATTACGTCTATGGAATGTCCCCACAAAACATGGAAACCAGAATGTGTGTGTGTGTGCGTGTGTGTGTGCGTGTGCATGCGTGCATGTGTGTATAGGTGGGTGGAGCTTGACAGACATTTATCTCTTGCTGCTTTTACTTTTTTTCCAGGAGTACAAGCATGATTTCTTATTGTTATCTACTTGTGCTATTAACCTTTCTCGGTAAGTAGGATTAAGTAACATCACATAACATAACTTGTATGGTATTCTTACTAAAATATGTTATATAAGAGCTATAATAATATTTTGTCTTGCTGATGAAGAAGACTAATTTCTTAATCATTATTGAATGTATTTCATTATTTATTTATTTACAGATAAATCTTTTGGCCAGTCAATCACACAATTGCAGAATGAAACACGTGCCACTGAAGGAGAAACAGTCATTCTCTCATGCAAATATGATACCCAAGCAAGCAATTTACAGTGGTATCGACAATATCATGGATCCAGACCTGAATATCTGCTTCTTGTTTATGAGTCAAACAGTGTAATACATGCAGATTCTCGTTTCCTAAGACTGAACGCTACAGTCAACAAGATGAAGAAGCAGGTGGATCTGAAGATCTCCTCAGTTAAAGTCACAGACTCTGCTCTGTATTACTGTGCACTGACGTCCACAGTGACAGGAAACACAACAACACTATACAAAAACCTCAGTGATGAGACAGAACATGAAATTAATATATGTCTGTTTATCAAAACCTTTGGTATTTGCATTTGTTTCTATGTCTTTGTTATTGTTATATGTCTATATCAGTTTAATTTCTTATATAGTAAATCTAATGTGAAAAACTAACAACCCGTGAAGATGTCATTGCTATAGTCCAAAAGTGACAAAAGACCATGACTTGTAATGTAAATAATTAAACACATTGCATAGTTTATTGATTTGAATGGAAAAGCACAAAATGTAATTTAAATGGACACTCTCACTTATTATAGCATTTGTTATTGAATCATTTGCAAAATGAGTAAAATAAATGTAAAACTTGTCTTAAAAGATGCATACAAGATAATAAAAGTATGATATTTTCATGAAGTGTGCTCCACATGTTGTTTAGTGCTTGTATTCTCCAGGTTCTCTTAGAAATCAGTGTACATTCATTTAAATGCAATATTAAGTCAGGGTGTGGATTGTGGCCAAGCAGTGTGGCAACAATATCATCTTTAATTACTGGTGAGAAAACAAAATGAATGAAATTACTATATTAAATAATTGTATAATTTAATAACACATTTAATAATTACTAAATAAAATGATGTTTTGTAATTCTAACTTTTGAAATATTTGAGTGATAAACAGTATGTGCAGTACACACATACTGTACCCATAACCAATAAAATGTTCACTTTTTGCTTCACATTAAATATATTAATTTAATTATTGAAATTGGCCAATTTCTTTGAAACACTTATCTTAATAAAGATGTGAAATGTGGGTGGAGCTTTAGGCGAGAGACACATAAAGACTTCATTATGATCTTCATTTGGTTTCTTCTGTACAATCATGATGTTACTGTGTTTTCTGCTTCTGCTGTCAGTAATACAGGGTAAGAGGCACATTTTTTTTTAACATAGTTTTCTTTATTATAAATGTAAATATAAAAAATGTTAAGAGTTCACCACTCATTTGTGAGATTTCATCTTTTATGCAACATCATACAATTTATTTTAATTATTTTCCACACATTTTCAGATAAATGTATTGCACAGAAAATAACACCACTACAGGACACAACTGTTGGCTCTGCTGAGGGGGATTCATTCACTCTCTCATGCAAATATGAAGGCAATGTAGACAGTTTGCTGTGGTATCGACAATATCCCGGATCCAGACCTGAATTTCTGCTGCTTGTCATTAAGTCATCTACAAAGAGTGTAATATACGCAGAACCCCGTGACCCCAGACTGGATGGTGAAGTGAATGTGGATGATAGTCGTGTGGATCTGAAAATCTCTTCTGTTAAAGTCACAGACTCTGCTCTGTATTACTGTGCACTGAGGCCCACAGTGACAGGAAACACAACAACACTGTACAAAAACCTCCATGTATAAATCAATGACAATTTATCAGTGTACAAGACAGTAATCCTTAAAGCAACACTATGTAGTTTTTTTACCTTTAAATAATGCCTCTAAAATTATTTCAGTGATAGAACAACTTCTAACTGGACAAATTGTACTGTTGCTGCAACCTGAGCAGCCTCCTAGCTGCTACAAGCACACTCTGAAAGTGGCGGTGGAGGGTAGGAAACAGAGCCCCACCCCTCCCCCTGCCTGCAGAAGAGTGTCTGATACCAGGCACGGTTGCGCTTTTCAACCACATGGGGGAGCTGTAAGTCATTTTTAAATGAAAACTACATAGTGTTGCTTTAACATTTCTTTGCAATAAACTAATGGATTTCAAATTAAATCACTATTTCAGTATATTTAGATCTAACTTGCATGTCACTGTGGTGTAAATAAATGAGTTATACTAAAACGTACAGATACGAAATTTGGTAGGGTCATCTATCACCTCAAGATCTACAAAAAATTCCCTTGTAACCAAGCTCTGAACCCCACAGGAAGTCGGCCATTTTGAATTTTCCTGTGATTTCTGTGCAAATTTTGGCATTTCCAGGCTTTGTACTTTAACAAACTCCTCCTAGAGATTAAATCAAATCATCATCATATTTGGTCAGTATCATCTAAAGGCCTTTACGATGTTAAATTGCGGAGCTTTTGACTTTTCGTTGGAGGGTGTGTCCGTGGCGGCCTGAAAAATTTCAGCGTTTTCACCATGAAACAGGATGTTGCTCTAACTCAGACATACAATGTCCAATCTGCCCCATGCTTCACATGTTTGATAAGAGTCCTGGCCTGAACACATTTCAATGCCAAAATTCAGCTTCAGTCATAGCGCCACCTAGATTCAGCAGGAAATGCCATGTTTTACGCTGTGATTCACTGCTCTTAGAGTTTTAATCAAATCATCATCATATTTGGTCAGACTGATCTAAAGCCCTTTGCGATGATAAATTGACTTTATCTTGACTTTTTAAAAAATCTTGACTTTTCGTTGATGGACATGTCCGTGGCGGCCTGACAAAAAAGGGTGATGTTTCACAATGAAACATGAAGTTGATGTAATTCAGGCATACAATGTCAGATCTGTCCCCGATTTCACACGTTTAATAAGGGTCTTGGCCTGAACACATCAACATGGCATAATTTAGTAACAGTCAAAGCGCCACCTAGAGGCAGCAGGAAATACCACGTTTTACACTGTGACTTACTGCTCTTACAGATTTAACCATATCAACATCATATTTCATCAGTCTAATCTCAAGACCTTGTGTGATGATAAATAGCAACGACCTTGACTTTTCGTTAAAGGGCGTGTCTGTGGCGGCCTCACAAAGTTTCGATAAATGAATCGCATTTTTGACAGCCTAAACAAGCTCAAAAAGTCATGAAGCGTTGCATACGTGTAAAATGTGGTGAATTTTTTTATTTGAAATAGGCTTTAGAACTGGAGGTGTAAAAATGGCTCTATAGCGCCACCTACAAAAACTTAAGAGAGCAGCCCCTCATGCTACAGTAAACGTACAAATATGAAATGTGATAGGATCATGTTTCAAACCAAGACCTACAAAAAAGTATCTTGGTGCCAAGCTCTAAGCCCCACAGGAAGTCAGCCAACACATCAACATGAAATTATTCACATACAGTCATAGCGCCACCTGCTGGCAGCAGGAAATGTCAGGTTTTACACTGTGATTGACTACTCATAGAAATTTTATTAGATCATCATCTTATTTGGTCAGACAGATATTAAGGACTTTGCGATGATAAATTGTAAAGATCTTGACTTTTCTTTGAAGGGCGTGTCCGTGGCGGCCTGGCAAAGTGTAAATTTTCACGATGAAACTGGAAGTTGTTGTAACTCAGGCATAAAATGTCCGACCTGCCCAATACTTCACATGGTTAATAAGGGGCCCGGCCTGAAACCATCAACAAGATACAGTCATAGCGCCACCGAGAGGCAGCTGGAAACACTGATTCACTGCTCTAAGAGATTTAACAATATTAACATCGTATTTGGTTAGTCTAATTAAAATATCCACATATATTTGCACACTAAAATTAATATCTGCACTGTTCACAGTTTTTCCTAAGGCCATCGGGTGGCGGTGCTCATACGTGCGAGGGCCCTTCCGTCGCTGCTTGCAGCTTTTTTGTATTTGTAATTGTGTCTATGTCTTAAAAATCTAATAAAAGACAGACAGACATGATAAATGTACACTGTCAGTTTGAATGTGTCTTGTTTTAATAATATCTGTTATAAACAGTAACTAAAAATGAAGCATTGAGTTTAGATACTACAATAATGATATTTCTCCTTAGAAATTAGCACAAATTACTAATATTTATTTAAAATTATTAAAATAAAAAATACTTACCATGGTGATTAATTTCAGCAAACCACTGAGCCTTAATTATAACATAGCTAAGTCAATGTTTTTGTGAATTTACTCCTTAAAGCATCCAGATAACATTGAAGAAAAGTATAAGAAATAATTGACAATTACTTTGATCAATTAAATATCATAATTGTCTCAATTACCAAATTCCAAATTAATTCAAATATTATAAAAAAAATGTTTTGCGTGTTGTTTCTGTCACAAGAGACTGATGTGAATTCATTATGTGTCATAATTTACATTTTCGGATCTGGGCCTCCGCAATATATTGAAAATCTCTGAACATCACAAATGTGCATATCACAATGGTTTGCAATTACGGAAATTACTTTAAATATATGTGTAGGTCAAAATTTAAGGGCAGATAGCATACTCTCAAAAAACAAAAAGGTACAGAGTTGTCATCCATAACCCCATTGAATATGTGATAGATATAAATGTACACAAGGGGGCGGTGTTTACACAAAATATC
Source organism: Paramisgurnus dabryanus (assembly GCF_030506205.2). Lineage (NCBI taxonomy): Eukaryota > Metazoa > Chordata > Actinopteri > Cypriniformes > Cobitidae > Paramisgurnus > Paramisgurnus dabryanus. The sequence goes on along the minus strand of NC_133342.1, from coordinate 33,041,433 downwards.
TTCTGTTTACTGGGTCTACCCATGATAGAAAACAGTTAGTGGGACTAGATATCCATAGAGGTTAAACTGCTGTTCAGAGATGATCACTCATGATTTTTCTTTGCAGTGTCTTGCTCATCTTTAACTTCCCATGATACTTGCTGGTCATATGGAATGTGTACATTTTCCTAACCCGTGCTCTAAAATGTGACATTCACACATGTTATTGTTTTTAATCTATATATCTATTATGTTTTTACTGTGGCAAATATTTGTGCTTCAAAATCTTGCATTTGGATCCTTTTGTATTTTTACTGAACAAATATAACAGTCCAAATATGCAATAATAATAATAATGGAAATGCATGTGCCTCCAGCCTGTTGCCAATGATATTGATCAAGACTCAGTGTCAGAATCTTTAAGGTGGAGCTTTGTGAAAACAGAAGAGCAAAACAGAGTTGACAAAACCTCGCACAAGAGTCTCTTTGCTGCTGAAGTATTGCATTTGAGCTCCAGTCATAATGATCTTCTTTTGCCTCACAGTTTTGTCTCTTTTCATAGGTATTACAAATTGGATTTCATATACATTAATGCTGTATATCTAATATTTGCTAAAGACCACACATCAATGAAAATTTTTATTAATAAACCGGAAAAAAAAACGAAGGAGAACATAATGACTATTCTTAATTTATTTATTTTCAACAGGAAATGTTATGGCAAACACAATAACACGGCTCTCTGCTGAAAAACATGTGCTGGAAGGAGAAGTGGTTACTCTTTCTTGCAATTATGATGGAAGCAGCATATATAGTTGGCAGTGGTATATGCAGTATCCCAACACTGCACCTGAATTTCTCCTGCAAACTCTGGAGAATGTGGCTCCAAAGCAGATGGGACGTTATCTTGCTAAAGCTCATAAAGACAAAAAACAGCTGGACCTGGAGATCTCCAAAACTGAAGTGACAGACTCTGGGATTTACTACTGTGCAGTGGTGCCCACAGTAAAAGGAAACACCTCTACACTCTACAAAAATATCATGTTCACTTTCAATTAGAAAATGCATAAACAAAATCCTCTCGTTTGCATTATGTTTAATTTCAAGATTAACCAAATTATTTCAATCACCCACTGTTTATTCTTCCGTGATTATTTTAATGTCTGAAAGTGATTCATTGTGGATTTTGGGTGGAGCTTTGAAGAATAAAGGCACACACACACACACACACACACACACACACGTATCTCCAGTATTCATATATTGTGTGTGGTTCGGAAATGATGTTTCTGTGCTGTCTGCTCGTGTTAATAAGACACGGTAAGTGATATACTAAGTAGTTTTGTTTAATTTAATTTTAACAACAAGAGTTTGCTTCAATGCATACTTCATCTGCAATTTCATTGACATTGACATGTCATGGTTTCATTGATTTCTATTCATTTTCCAGATACATGTTTTGCACAGTCAATAAAACAACTGCAGAGTGATCTTTATGTCGCTGAAGGGATGACAGTCAATCTCTCATGCAAATATGATGGCAGTGCAGACAGTTTACACTGGTATAGACAGTATCCTGGATCAACACCTACATTTTTGCTCCTTATCATTGAGTCTTCAACAGGGAGGGTAATTAATGCAGATCCCCCTGTACCCAGAATGGATGGTAAACTGAATATGGGGGACAAAAAAATGTATCTGGAGATCTCATCTGTTGAAGTCAAAGACTCTGCTCTGTATTATTGTGCACTGCAGCCCACAGTAACAGGAAACACAACAACACTGTACAAAAACCTCAGTGATGAGACTCACAAAATGCACTTCCAATGGACACTGACACTTTGAATGTTACTTGTGATAATAACATCGGCTACAATAAATCAGTACATGAAATACAATCAAACCTCGCTCAAACCTGTGAAAGAGGTGCTGATAGTGTCCTGTATTTGTGCCCCGTTCACACCTACATTTTATTTTACAATTATGTTTATTTTACATAAACAAGAGCACCACACAAAATAACCAAGTTAAGTCTGCACACATGTTGTAGTTCAACACAGATTGAAGGGATAGCTCATCCTAAATGAAGATCTGTCATAATAATTTCTCACCTGTATAAATGTCTTTATTCTTTGTCAACAGGGCTTCTGAATGGTGGGGTTACAAACATTCCTTAAAATCTATTTAACAAATAAATGTATACAGGTTTGAAACAACACAAGGGTAGGTAAATAATTACAGATTTTTTGTAAACTATGGTGAACGTGATTTCACCAAGTAGGAGGTGATCCTGGATCAACACCATTGTTGGTCCTGGATCAACATTTTCATTAACCAATCAGATTGCAGGATTAGGTTTACTGTGTATGCTAGATTTAGGTTTAGGATTGGGTTAGGGGCTTTTAAGAAATACTCATCAAACTATTATTTCAAACTCATTTGAGGGTTTAAAAATGGTTAGGGTTTGAGTTAAGGGTAGGTTGGGGTATCTTTGATTAAAACGTTGATCCAGGATCAACAAAAAATGTTGATCCAGGATCACATCTTACTTGTGAAATCACTGCGACTGTAAAGGTGACCTTTAAGTTGCCATCTCTGACGGTTGGAAAGTGGCAAATGCAGGATGAGGATCCAAATGCAGTTTAGGTAAGTATTTTAATAAATCCAAAAAGTGGTAACAAGAACATGGCGGGTAAACACAGGCGAAAACACAAGAGTACATCCAACATTGACTGACAAACAGGAAATGAACTAACAGGGTATATATGTATGACAAGAACCAATCACAAGGCAGAGACAATGAATCACTAAGACAACAAACAAGAGGTAATGAGTGAAACAATGAATGTCTATGGTAACAAACAAGGGGGCGGAGCTACACTACAACAGGAGGGAAAACAACAGACAGAAACACAGGACAAACACAGGGGACTCGTTACACCATCTTCTTTTGCCAGAGGGTGGAGCTCTGCAGTCTTTTGTATTAAAGCAGCTCTAGTTAAATTTGATTTCTTTATTCATTGACACTTTTAGCATTCACTTCACCAACCATGTTTATTGTAGCTTTGATTGTATTTTCACTACTTAAGGGTGAGTAAGAATTTTAATGCTCCATCAGTTCCACCAGTTTCTGTATCAGCAGAATAAATATTGTTTTAGTATTTATCCGTTATACAATGTGCATCAATTACATTTGACAGTTCTGACAGAGTTTAATAAACTTTATTCTTCTTTCACAGAGAGCGCTGATGCAAACACAATATCATCAGTCTCATCAGAAGTGCATGTTTCAGCTGAAGCAAGTGCTGTTATCTCCTGCAATTACACAGGCATTGGTAACAACTTTCAATGGTATCGTCAATATCCAAGATCCCAACCACAATACCTTATATTTCATACAGAGATCAATGAGGCATCTGAGCCCACTTTACGTCTCAAAGCGATCCCAAATAAACAGTCCTCTCGTTTGGATCTGGAAATCTCATCCTCTGCTGTATCAGACTCTGCTGTGTATTACTGTGCCCTGGTGCCCACAGTGACAGGAAACACAACAACACCGTACAAAAACCTGCTTGCTTCCAGTCTTCTGACTTTCCAACCATTTTACATATGAAATACAAATGCAGTCTTAAATATGTGCTTATTCACACAATCCATAAAGTAATATCATGAGGCATCACAAAAAAGTCATACAGTATACACAATTGTTCTGCTTCACACAATATCCATCTGTGTGATGAATTTCAATGTTTTGCCACTTGGTGGTGCTGAAGCCTGTGTTTCATTCAGGGAGGGGCACACACATTTGATTTGAATATGATGCTCTGTGCATTTCTAGTATTTTCAGTGTGAGATTAATTTAGGTTTAACATTTATTTATTACCTAAACACATGAGACTCATGGTAATGTAATAGCGTCTTATAATACTGAAACATATTCAAAAAGGGATCAATGTTCCTCTCTCTTGTAACTAAAACGGTGTTGTCGTGTTAAATCTACTGTGGTGTTGTCAGATTCAAACCAGAACTCTTCTTGACCATCAGTGAATCTAGAGCTGCAGTTAAAGCCGATCCACAGACACACCGGTAAAAGTTTGCATTAGTCTGCTAAAGTTTATTAAGAAACACAAAGCAGGCAGAACCTGAAACCCGCACACATAGATGAAAGAGTTATAAAGATAAAGCACAACAAGTGCTTTGGCTATAATGGCTATATAACAGAAAGGCAAGGCAAAAATAACAATGCTGGCAGAGGGTGGAGCTTAAAATCAAGACGTCAACACATTTCAAACATAGAGAGAGGAATTCAGAATAGAAAATCAGATTATTGATTCTTCTTCAGAGATAAATCATCATGATTATTTTCACTCTCATCAGTTTTGTGTGGACATGTGTTGGTAAGAATAAAATTAAAATATTCCTATAGACCAAAGAAAGTGTATTTACTGTTAAATGTGATTATTTTTATGGTTTTGATGAAGTTCTTTTTTAATTTAGGGCACACAGATGCAGAAGCAATAAAACCTTTATCAGAGATTGAAAACTCTGCTGTCGGAGACAATGTTATCCTGTCCTGTAGTTATAAAGACTTTACTTCAACTGTCAATAGTTTACAATGGTATAGACAATATCCCAAATCTAAACCAGAGTTCCTACTTTACATCTTTCCAACTGGAGCTATGAGTGGAAACAGACCAGACAGATTTTCAGCTGAAGTTCATCAAGACATCAAGCAAGTAGATTTGAAGATCTCATCTGTTATAGAGACAGATTCTGTCATGTATTACTGTGCCCTGGTGCCCACAGTAACAGGAAATATAACAGCATCATACAAAAACCTCCTAGAATAACACTGCACTGTAGTGATCTTTTGCAAACTGTATTAAAGCATCATCTCATCTAATGCTCGTCCTACAAATACTTTATCACAGATTAATGGATTCATGGTATAGCTTTTTTTAGGATTAACAACTATTACTCTAACAACTACTCTAATCTCTGCTGCAAGTAGGGAAAATAACTAATCATACTAAACTAAACCAGTACAGATAAAGGTGTGATCATACTGCAAATACATATTATTTGTCAATAATTTGTTGCTGAATAATTCACACATTTCGAAAGTAGTTTGCAGATCCCATAAATAAAAATAAGAAAAAGCTACTATATTTTGCCAGTAGATGGTGCTCTATGATTAAAAATCAAGCAGAAGACTTTTTTGCCGTCTTTACACTCTTCACCTCCTCCTATATGAAAGTGAATTTTATCTTAGAGTATTTGTACAGTATTGATTCCTAAAATCATATTTCTCTACTCACAAGTTGATTCAAATGCTTTATATTCAGTCTGTAAGAGATTCACGTCAGTAGTAATATTAAATCCAGATACATATTCCAGTAAATCTGTAGCCCTTGTGCATTTAATTAAGTAATTTTGTTTTGCCAGAGGGTGGAGCTACACAACAAAATCAAAGTGTTTCAGTCAGACAATGTCACATCTGATATTTTACATAAAGTTTTTCACCTTTAGAAATATAATAATAATGTAATGTATCAGAAGTCAGAGGGTGGAGTTATAGTAGTGGATATGCACATAAGGTATCTGCTGAAACACACTGATTCTGAATCAACATGAACTTTTACAATATGTTTATGTACATATTTCTGAGTTTGTGGATTATTTTGGGTGAGATGACCTTCTGCATGCTATTTAAATTTAATGTACTTTAATTTAAATAAATGTATTTGATTGTCTCTGTTCAGCTGCTTCTTAACTAATTTTTTTTTCGTCTTTTCAATGCAGAAGCAGATGTAATATTTCCACTGTCAGCTAATATAAATACTCATACAAGTGAAAATGTGACTCTGTCATGTAGTTACAATGAATTCAGTGAAAATGTGCTGGCTGTTTACTGGTATGTTCAACATCCGGGAGCAAAACCAGAATACTTTGCAACAATCTATTCACACGGTACTGTCCATGCGGAATATAAAGACTCTGGACGTCTTAATGGAAAAGTTCATCAAGACCTCAAACAAGTGGATCTGTGCATTTTAGATGTTTTTTTGACAGATTCAGCTCTGTACTACTGTGCACTGCTGCCCACAGTTGCATGAAGCTATGCTTTATCCATACATAAACATATTACAAAATTTAAATGTAAAAACATCATGCCACACAGAACATTTATGATCACTGTTTAGCTTTATTTTATAAGATTTATACTTTATCTTATATAAGTTTAAGATTTATACTTTATCTTTTGTGACAGAAGTTGTGGGCAAAAATATTGGTACCCTTGGTAAAAATGAGCAAAGAAAGCTGTAAAAATAAATACATAATGCTTCTCAGATTAAACAAAAAAACACAATCATTTTCATTATCAAGACATTATTTAACTCTTTTAAAGTTTTAAAGTTTTAAAGGGGCCATGACATGAAAATCTGATTTTTTCCATGTTTAAGTGCTATAATTGGGTTCCCAGTGCTTCTATCAACATAGAAAATTTGAAAAAAAAAATCAACCCAGTATCTTAGTTTTGGTAAACCATTGTCTACAAACACGTGAAAAAATAGGTCGTTAAAATGTGGCTCTCCTTATGATGTCATAAGGAGCTCTTATTATAATAATACCACCCCTTTATCTGCTCTATCCAACACTGCCATTTAGTGCAGAGAGAAAGAGAAAATAATTGACAGCACTATTGAGTTTCAATTGCAACATACCACCATCATTGTGATCAGCTCAATTGCGTTTTAAAAGACACACCCAAAACGGCTCATTTTTGCTCACCTCTACAAAGTGTAAATTTTTGACATCTTAAAAAATATTGTGACATGTCCCCTTTCATTTCTATAACTGGCCCAGGCATGAAGTCAGTTATTTTTTATGAATGAGTTAATATTATTAAGCAAGACATAAGCGGGGACACAAACAGATGCAGTGTCAGATAAACTGAGCCCTGATAACACTATTGAGTGTACTTATTTCACATGCTGACTCTCCACCCTGTTAAAAAACACAAGATTTTGATTAGACTAACAAAAATATCAGTATGTACTGTTTGTTTTTAAAATGAAATAAGTTCACATGACTAACACCATAAAAAAATATTTTTTAACTTGAATGTTTGATTAGTTTCTTAAATGAAATCAGCTAAATAATACAATTATAAATAATAAAAAGTAAAGTAATAAAGAGGAGATGCAAATCAATATGGTTTTGTAATTTGTATTTTTTTTTTTTTTTTTGAGTCAAAAATCTTATTAAAACAAAAGCAAATGTAAAACAATAAATATTTTTTGTATACTGTATGCATATACAAATAATTTGTATAAAAAATTGATAAATATTAATAATTAATAAAAATCAAATCAATGACTGTCAATCATCAGTTTAGGTATTAGCAATATTAAATTATAATAAATTAAATATTATTACATTTAAATGCTTAACGTCAGATATAAAGATGTGAAATGTGGGTGGAGCTTTAAAAAAGAGACATGAAGACTTCATTATGATCTTCATTTGATTTCTTCTGTACAATCATGATGTAACTGTGTTTTCTGCTTCTGCTGTCAGTCACAGCAAAATCCCCGGTGTTAAATTAACACCGGCTCGGTGTTTATATGGGTACCACCAGCAGGGTGTTAAAAGTAACACTGAAGCAGTGTTAGAGTTAAAGGGGTCATATGATGAAAATGTTAGCATTGCCACTTTGTAGGTTTAAGCAAAAATGTGTCGTTTTGGGTGTGTTTTTTAAAATGCAAATGAGCGGATGAAGTGCAAACACTGATCACAATGATGGTGGTTTGTTGTAATTGAAACTCTATTGTGCTGTCAAGTCCAAAAATGTGTCGTTTTGGGCGTGTTTTTTAAAATGCAAATGAGCGGATGAAGTGCAACCACTGATCACAATGATGGTGGTTTGTTGTAATTCAAACTCAATTGTGCTGTCAAGTCCTTCCTTTCTCTCTCTTTCTCTCTGCACTAAACGGCAGTGCAGTGGTTGGAGAGTTCAGATTAAGGAGGCGGTATTATTCTAATAAGATTTCCTTATGACATCATAATGAAAGCCAAATTTCAATGACCTATTTTGCTCACACCTACAAAGTGGCAATGCTAACATTTTCATCATAAGACCCCTTTAATTAGATACTTTAGCAATCATTTGAGTGATTATTTGATTATTGAAGACACCTGGTGATAATGAGCCGAACTACAACTTCCAGCCACTGCCTTAGATACAATCAACTGAAAAGACATCTCTCTTATTACAAACCAGACTGACTTTTGTCTACTTTGAAAATGTTTGGTCACCATTATGGTGAGCAGTGGTTCCTTTAGTTGGGCAGTTTGACTCTTGTTTCTGTCTTTGAGGTCTTTGCAGCAGTGTTTATTAAACACATTATTTGTTGGAAAGGTTGTTAAAATGAAGTTTATATAGTTTTATAACAGAGATTATAGATTTGAGTAAATTATTTAAACGGTCAAAAAATTCAGTAATCATAGAAAATTAAATGTTGATCAAATACGTTTGGTAACATAGCTTTCCTCAGATCAAGTGTTTCAAATTTTATTGTTAAATATTTGCTGGAAATACGTGTGCGCGCGAGTATGGTCCCCGTGGCTACACGCGGATGGCTGCGTTCGACACTATACGCAATACAAATGATTTCAAATTATTAGTCTAACAGGCTGTCAGGGCAGCACTGATTTGGCGAAATTTACAGTACATTAAAACATTAGGATAGGTGAAGAAAAGTAACTGATCCACCATTGCAAACACAGTTTAGAACAAACAACAAGACAACAAAGAACAGGAATCAAATAAACATGCTCCACAGCTTTTTGTTCTTGGAAGAAGTAAAAGTTAAAGAAGAAAAACAATAGTGTGTGTGTGCAAATGCTGTGTATTTCCTTTGTATAATTGTTTATAGTGGAGTGTCCTGTCTAAATATTTTCACGCGCATGCGCTGTCGTACGCGGACTATACGCGCACTGTCCGCAAGGTCTCAAATTTTGGGCTGCACGCGGACGGTCCGTGTGGCCGGCCGCGGACCCTCCTGATGACGAAAATGACGTCATGCGGACGGCGCGCATACGCGGACGTCCCTAGTATACTTTCGGCTGTAATGTGCAATATCACCACAGCACTGCCATTTAGTGCAGAGAGAAAGAGAGATAAAAGAAGGACTTGACAGCACAATTGAATTTCAATTACAACAAACCACCATCATTGTGATCAGTGTTTGCACTTTATCCGCTCATTTGCATTTTAAATGACACACCCAAAACGACACATATTTGCTTACACCTACAAAGTGTCAATGCTAACATCTTCATGCCATGGGCCCTTTGAAGGGGTCATATTATGAGATATTTTAAGATGTAAAATAAATCTTTGGTGTCCCCAGAGTGTGTATGTAATATTTTAGTTCAAAATATCATATAGGTAATTTATTATAGCATGTTAAAATCGCAAATTTGTAGGTCTGAGCAAAAGTGTGCTGTTTTTGGGTTTGTGCTTTAAAATGCAAATGAGCTGATGAAATGCAAACACTGATCACATGATGGTGATTTTTTGTAATTGAAACTCAATTGTGCTGTCAAGTCCTTCTTTTCTTCCTCTTTCTCTCTGCACTAAATGGCTGTGCTGTGGTTGGATAGTGCAGATAAAGGGGGTGGTATTATTGTAATTCGCCTTGCTACCTACCTCACAAAACAGGCGAAATCTGAACGACCTAATTTTTCACATGCTTGCATAAAATGGCTTACTGAAATTAAGTTAATGAGTTGATCTTTATCACATTTTCTAGGTTGATAGAAGCACTGGGGACCCAATTATAACACTTAAAAATGAAAAAAGTCTCATTTTCACGCTATGACCCCTTTAAACATGGAAAAAGTCAGATTTTCATGCCATGGCCCCTTTAATGATATTTTCTTTTCTTGTGGTGAACACAAAACAAACCATCAAACACTACACAAAACCTAACATACATTCAGCCAGAAGGTGGAGTTGTCAGATATAAAACAGCACACAGTTATAAACTCAGACACAAATTCTTTATACTGTAGGAGGAACAATCTTTGTTATTTGTTAGTACAGATAATGTTGCTTGTCCTGATTATATTTTCTCTCTTTAAAGGTTAGTTGTTAATTTTTTTTCCAAACAGGTCAAAATACATATTTATTCTTAATGTGGTATTAAGCTACCTGTATACATGCATCTCTGCAGATCTTGATTATAAATATATTTGTTTGTTTGTTTGTTTGTTTTTTTGACAGAGAATGCTGCTGCAGATTTAATAACATCATCATTCACAGAGAAAAATGTTTTTGAAGGAGATGATGTGACTTTATCCTGCGACTACAGTGGCACTGTTTACAGTTTACAGTGGTACCGTCAATATCCCAAATCCAAACCTGAGAATCTCATTTTTCACACTGAGACCAATAATCGATCAGAGCCCAAGCTTCGTCTGTATGCCACTGCTGATAAAGCTGTCAAACGTATCTCTACAACACAAAAGAGTATCTCTACAACACAAACAGAGGATTCAGCTGTGTATTACTGTGCCCTGCAGCCCACATTGACATGAAACACAAACACACTTGCACATAACATTTACTTCAATATTGCTGGAATAGGGTAGCAGAAGGGTAGCAGAAGAGAGCGGACACATAGAGCATTGCAGTTAAATGATTTTATTTACATAAAAGCCGAAGCCACTAAGCAGTCTGTGTGAGCTATTTACAATATATAGGGGGGCAGGGGATAATTAAATACAATAACCCCTGGGGAAAAAGGAATGAAGGTGGCGCCAAATTAAAGAAAAGAACAAAACAAAAACCTATAAACTCAACTTTCCCAAAACCCCTCTAAACTTCCTACCCAAAGAAAAATGTGAAAAGAAAAAACGAACTACAATATAAAAGAAAACAAAATTACAGAGGAGGCGCTCACCTGGTGTGTCTAACATAGTTCTCTACAAGCCGTATGTATATCATGCAATCTTCTTACCTATTCTCCTTTCCCCCAAATACTCTCAAGAGTTGTTCACATAAAACCTGTATGATTTATGTCAGGTGTGGATTCCCACACTCACACAAAAGGAAAGACACACACAAAAGGGCAACTCGCAACAACTGATAAATAGGTCATTGAAATTTGGCCCTCCTTATGATGTCATAAGGAGATCTTATTATAATAATACCGCCCCCTTAATGTGCACTATCCAACCACAGCACTGCCATTTAGTGCAGAAAGAAAGAAAAAAAATTATTGACCGCACAACTGAGTTTGAATTGCATCAAACCACCATCATTGTGATCAGTGTTTGCACTTCATCCGATCATTTGCATTTTAAAGGACACACCCAAAACGACACATTTTTGCTCACACCTACAAAGTGTCAATGCTAACATCTTCATGTCATGGGCACTTTAAAGCTATATGGATTTTTACAGCAGACACTATAATTGCATATACTATAAAAGGTCAATTTAATCTGATATCGAAGCTTGATATTAAATGATATCAAAATAGCATTAAAATGACATCAGCAGAAGTCAAAATCTTGACATCAAATTGACATTTACACTTTGAGTGTCAAAATGACTTTCATTTTTGACCTATTCTGTGATGTAATTTTGACATCAATGTCTGATGTCATATTGCTGTTAAATTGACATCAAATGCCACTTGTGAAGACTGTATTAAACACATCATCTCATCTAATGCTCATCATATTGATTGTTTACCAGAGATGAATAGCTCTATTTTGATTAATAAATACTGCAAGTTTATTCAAAACTAAACTGTTTGCAAGTCTTGTGTATAGCTTTTTTTCCTTGTAAATATATGTAAACTGCACTTTTTACTTGCTGGATGGACAAAATGTTAAATGCTCTCTCATTTGTAAGTCGCATAAAAGCATCTGCTAATGTAAATGTGTATAGTGAAAGATCTGCTGTGTTACTTATCATAGTAAAATAAACCAAAACAGTGATAATAATTTCTGCACAAGCTTGTCTAATCACACTGGTAATATTTTGTTGTTGAAATACAAAATTCACAATTTTTTGATGGAGTCAGTAGTTTGTATTTCCCCATAAATGACACAGTGCACATCAAAGCTACAATATTTTGCCAGTAGATGGTGCTCTATGATTCAAAATTCGACACAAGAGATTCTTGAGGTTTTTGTTTTGTTTGTTTTACCAATCCTTACACTATACTCACCTCCTGCTAAAAAAAAAACAGTTTTATATTAGATGAAATGTTCACTATTGATTCTTAAAGTCATATGTGTGTCTCTACAGGTCAGCTGTTTTATTTTGTGTTGATTTGTCATTTCTTTGTCATTGATTCACATGTTTGATATTCAGTCTGTCGGAGATTCTTGTCGGTTGGTTTAGATATGACCAGATTTATTTGTTACATGTACAGTTTAGTATACACTAGGAAAGATTTGGGCACAATCTAAAATGGGGTTAAATGTAACAAGAGCCTTTTACATAATTAGACAGTGTCAATTGATTTTGGCTTTCTTTCTTTTTCTCATTGTCAAAAGATGATCTCCTGTTAATTTTTGAAAAGTTTTTGTGTGTTTTCGATACTGGACAAGGAGGGTTTTTTTTATGAAAACAATGTAAATTCCCTTAATCAACATGATAACTGTAAATATAATATTAGAGAAATTAATTGAGAGTCATAATTGTGTGGCCCTTTAATAAAATCTATTCATATGTATCAACCCATAATAGATGCTGAGATGAGGGGTGAATGGATAGATGTGTGGATCTATCAATTATAGACAGATTTACAAACACATCAGTCAGAGGGTGGAGCTAGAGTATAATCTTCAGTCTGTTCATTACTCATCTTCTGTTACAGTTGTGTTTAGTTATAGTTTATCTTAGGATGAAATGTGCAGAATTGATTCTCAAGGTCATTTTTGTCTCTCAATAGTTCAGATGTTGTTTGTGATCTTGATGATTGTTTCACTGCTCAAAGGTCAGTTTTTCTATTAATGTCTGACATTTGTTTGTGAACAATTATCCTTTATTTAACTTCAGTATGACTGTTTTCAGTAAATAAGATCTTTGTTGTTTGTTTCTCACAGAGAGTGCTGCTGCAAGTGTAATAGATCCACTGTCTTTAGAGACGCACATCATGACAGGAGACAATGTTACTCTCTCCTGCAGTTACAGTGCTGTTGTAAACACCTTACAGTGGTATCGAAAATATCCAGGATCTCCAGCAGAGTTTCTCATTTTTATCACTGAGACGAGTGGCCGATCAGAGCCTTCACTCAGACTTTCATCTGTGGCTGATAAAGAAAATAAACGTGTGGATCTGAACATCTTCTCAGCAGAGGTTAAAGACTCTGCCATGTATTACTGTGCCCTGGTGCCCACAGTGACATAAAACACTGTCACACTGTACAAAAACCTCAAATCATTATAGACAACATAGATCAGACATTGCTTTCACAAGACAAAGCGTCTCATACTAATCATGCTTATGCACAAATTTGTGCATGAAATCTCCATGCAAACATCTTCATGAATAAATCATGATTCACTAAAAACATTTGTACTAAAATGTATTGTAAATATGCGAATAAATGCAAGAACATGTTACGCCAAACATACCCAATAATCATGCATGATATTATGATATACTGTACTGAACTATAAATATAATATAATGTAATACATTATTCATATACAATACTTTATTATTTCTATAATATTATATTATTTGATTTGTGAGGTTTTTTTATAAAAACTTAGAAAAACCCTGCTTTAACAAATTAAAATAAACAGTTTACTTAAAACAGTAAAATTCTATTTTTCTTTTCTTGTGGTGAACACAAAATCAATCATCAAACACTACACAAACCTAACATACATTCAGCCAGATGGTGGAGCTGTCAGATATAAAATAGCACACATTTATAAACTCAGACACGGATTCGTTATACTGTAGGAGGAACAATCTTTGTTATTTGTTAGTAGAGATGTTGTTGCTTGTCCTGATGATATTTTCTCTCTTTAAAGGTTAGTGTGGTTCAATTTTTTTTCCAAACAGGTCAAAATACATATTTATTCTTAATGTGGTATTAAGCTACCTGTATACATGCATCTGGATTCACTGCAGATCTTGTTTATATTGTTTTTTTTTTTTTTGACAGAGAATGCTGCTGCAGATTTAATAACATCATTGTTCACAGAGAAAAATGTTTTTGAAGGATATGATTTGACTTTATCCTGCGACTACAGTGGCAATGTTTACAGTTTACAGTGGTACCGTCAATATACCGGATCCAAACCTGAGAATCTCGTTCTTCACACTGAGGCCAATAGTTGGTCAGAGCCCAAGCTTCGTCTGTATGCCACTGCTGATAAAGCTGTCAAACGTATGAATCTGAATATCTCTACAACACAAACAGAGGATTCAGCTGTGTATTACTGTGCCCTGGTGCCCACAGTGACATAAAACACAAACACACTGTACAAAAACCTGACAGCAATAAACATCAGTATAAAGAGAAACATGTTGCACTTAAAAAAGCCTCCCTTGCGTTCTTTATCAATCAAGCAAATCATTTAGTTACACTATATTCTTATTATACATTATTTTTACACTGTATTTTGTGAGATTATTACATGCATAATCCAGTTTATTGAAATTGTGATCTCATTGTAAGTTTAATTAGAAAATAAAGACATTTGAAAATAAACAGTTAAAAAAAATAATTGTCTATGTTTGTAGGTTTGCAAAGAAGTAATGTATGTGGGAGGAGTTTAATGTTATGTACAGTAAACCCAGAAGAAATAAGAGACAACACTGACAGACTGTAGTAGAGATACTGAATACAGACGTCTCAACAGAACAATGTTGCTCATCTCTATTGTTTTAATATTTACCTTCAGCTACTGTAAGTACCGTTAACTTTATTTTATAAGGACTATGCACCTTATTTTTATACTAACACTAATATACAAAAATAAGAATGTGTTTTAGTTCAAACCATTTAACATTGCTTAATTCTTCTCTTTCTGAGCAGGTGAAGCTAATAAGGACTTAATCAAACCAGATGAAACCTCTGTGTCTATAACTGAAGGACACAACATCACACTGTCCTGTACATATGATGGATCAGCTAACAGTCTCCAGTGGTACCGACAGATGTCTGGATCAAGACCTGAGTTTCTAGTGCTGATAGTTGAGTCCTCTAAATCTGTAATACCATCTACTCCACCTCAACCACACATGTCCATCAGACTCCATAATAAACAAGTGTATCTGGAGATCTCATCTGCTGCTGTATCAGACTCTGCTCTCTATTACTGTGCCATGGAGCCCACAGTGACAGGAAACACAACAACACTGTACAAAAACATGTTATATTGCATCTGATGTTGCATGTAAATGCATTTGATAACTTGATAATCTCAAGAGACAAATCATTCAGCCTTTACCCAGTGGAGGGCGATCTGCTCTAAGTAGTCTTTGAGGACCTAAATTATTTTGCCATTGGGTGGAGATACAGACCCTGCAAGTAAGCCTACGATGGCCCTTTATGGGCCCACTTAGGGCTAGTGTAAGGGCCCCGCGCAGGTTTGCTCGTTGGCAAAACGTTGGCCCTTTAGCGCTGGCCCTGCACGGGCAGCCCTCACTTAGCCCCCAGTAAGCCCTACAGAAAAATCCCCAGAGTTAAATGAACACTGCTGGATGTATATATTGTCCAAATCTTACAGAGTGTTAAAAAGTAACACTGAAGCAGAATTAAAAGCTCTGTTATCCTCTTTCTCAACATCTCTGTCTGAAACCTAAAATTGCATTTCACATCTTACTTGTAGAGTCATTTTCATAACTTATGTTAAGATGTTGGCTGTTTCATTTAAAGTCACCATTATTGTGATCAGTGGTTGTTTTAATTGGACTTTGACTCTTGACCGTTGGCTTGTTAGTGTGTTCTGGCTGCTATATCTAAGTGTGTTTAAAACACATGTTATAGCAAAGAAAAGGCAATTGTAGTTGAATATTGATGGTTGATACATAAACATTGTCAAACATAATAATTTAATGAACAGATTTTTTAATATAGTTTTCCCCCTTATCAGAAGCATCCTTTTCCGTTGATACTGAAATACTACAGTGTAAGGTCCAGAACTCTCATAGCAGTTTATCATTCTGAAGGATTTTGATAGTTTGCACATAAACATTAACCGCTGAACAATGTAGATGCACAGACATCAAGAATCAGAGTATGAATCTCAACAATGGTGACAAAGAAAATGGTAAAAAAAGGTCATTATTTATTCATGCCGCAGTGCATTCTGGGAGTCCTGGATGAGATTTGTAATTTGTTGATACCCAGCATGCATTGCAGCATGAAGCTTTTCATTTTATTGTCACCATCATTGTGATTCATACTCTGATTCTTGATATTTGTGTGTCTACACTATACAGCAGTTATTTTTAGGTTTCAGTGTTTCAAAATTCTTCAGAAAGACAAACTGCTAAGAGAGAGCTGGATCTCATACTGTAGTAGCACATTGTCAGAGAAAGATGCTTCTGATAAATGTGCAAACAATAAATTAATACATAAGGATTCATATGATGATGTTTAGACTTTATTTACTGAACTGACCACCACCAAAGTATCGCACTCTGCTATAACAAACATGTCTTAAACACACAAAGTTATAGCAATCAAACGATTGAACAATGTAAGAGTCACAAGTCAAGTTTAACTAAATCAAACACTGATCACAATAGTGGAGACTTTAAATGAAACAAAATCTCAACCTAAAGTAAGAAAATGACTCTACCAATAAGATGTAAAAATGCAATTTTAGGTTTCAGACAGAGATGGTGAGAGAGAGGATAACAGCGCTTTTAATTCTGCTTCATTGTTACTTTTTAACACTCTGTAAGATGGGACAATATATACGTCCAGCAGTGTTCATTTAACTCTGGGGATTTCTCTATGTGAGGGCTTCCTGTGGGCTAAGTGAGGGCTGCCCATGCAGGGCCAGCGCTAAGGGGCCAACGTTTCGCCAGTGAGCAAACCTGTGCGGGGCCCTTAGGCTATGCCCATACAGGCCCATCGTAAGCTTACTTGCAGGGGAATCAAATTTAAGCATTTCAGTCGGACAAGGCACATGTATGAGTCTACATAGTGTTTCATTCTTTATAATAGTATATATCTGATGTTCTGTAAAGGCCACTTCACACTGGTCAGACAGACTCCAACAGACGCGTCTGTTGGAGTCTGTCTGATCAGTGTGAAACCCCTGTTGGCAGTTGTTGGATCAAAGTCAATGAGACTTTAGAATGTGGTTGTCTGTTGGTGTCTGTTGGGATCTGTTGGTGTCTTTTGGAGTTGGTAGTTGTCTGACCAGTGTGAACTGGCATTAAAACAACTAAAGTAATAGTGGAGGAGATGCACATACTGTATCTGACAAAAATTCTTTCTGATTTTGACTCAGACTAGATGGACTA
The DNA here is from genome assembly GCF_030506205.2 of Paramisgurnus dabryanus. Taxonomy (NCBI): domain Eukaryota; kingdom Metazoa; phylum Chordata; class Actinopteri; order Cypriniformes; family Cobitidae; genus Paramisgurnus; species Paramisgurnus dabryanus. The sequence continues at coordinate 33,023,929 of NC_133342.1, read as the reverse complement.
ATGTGTTTATTCAACATTTTCCTTGGTTTGTTGATTGATTTGGGTGATATGACCTTTCACACTTTAATTTCATGTACTGTAATTAAAATTAAATGTATTTGACCTCAGTTGACCTCAGCTGCTTCTTAAACAAAACTTTTTTCTTTTTTATAATGTGATACAGAAGCAGATGTAATATTTTCATATGTAGTTACAATGAATTCAATAAAATGTAAAAAAAAAATCAAAAATTTGGATCATCAGAAGATAAAACTAGACCAAATTCTGTGTTGTGTATATGATTTGTTACAGAATTTTACACAAACTGTGTTTTTAAGATCACAATTACACATTGGTCTCTACACCTAGTCCTTTAAGTCATCTGTCCTAATTATCCTGAATAAAGGGGTTTTACAATTTGGGGGGTGGAACTTTGTGACGTGTAAAGCAGAAATTCAACACTCGGCTATTGCGAGCCCCTTGTTGGATACTATGGTGCCAAGGGGATCCCAATTTTATGACATTTTATGTAATTCATTAATTTATGATAAATTCTGTGTAATTAAACTTAAAATATAAGGCTACTAACCAATTGCACTATACATTGTATCATTTAATGTTTTGCTTAATTCAAATTATAAGTTTGAGATTGTTTTACGCCATGAATTTTCTTAGAAGAGGAGCGAAGGAATGCACCCTAAAAGTTTGAGGACTATTTTGAATTTTCTAATGTTTTCATTAAATTGATACCTAATGTTTATTTCAGATATTATAAACATTATGATAAGCCGTTTTTCTCGTTTCCATATGAGTGAATCACTTTAAATTCTTGTCATGTCAAGTGAAACCATCAAGATGACACAGAGGGTGGAGCTCTCACAAAGTGTTTAAACACACAAGAGGCTGATTCAGAATCACTCTGCTTTGACCTCAACATCACTTCAAACATGATTCTCTTTTGTTGGATATCATTTTTATTATCTATAGGTAAGAGATATCAGTTATCAGGAGCTAAATAACAATTAAGAAAAACTTAAAAAAGAGCAAATGCTGTATGAGTTTTTAGGCTTATTTTAATAAGACATTTCATGTTTTCTTTACAGGAAATTCCTTTGCAAACACAATTAAACCATTATTTTCTGAAAAACATGTTTGTAAAGGTGAAAAAAGTGATTCTGTCCTGTAACTACACTGTTAACGTAAACAATCTGCAATGGTATTAACAACATTTGAGATCTCGACCAGAGTTCCTCGTTCTTGTTACAGAATATTCAAAACCACCTGATCCTTCACTTCATCTGTCAGCGAAAGTTATGAAAGACATAAAGCGTGTGGATCTTACGATCTCCTCTGCTGAAGAATCAGACTCTGCTGTGTGTTACTGTGCACTGGAGCCCACAGTGACAGGAAACACACCAACACTGTACAAAAACCTGCTTTCATTCATGTGACTTTATACTGCTATTCATTTTAGACGTAAAACACAAATGCAGTTTTTAAAGATGTGCTCTTTAACACAAGCAATATATCTTTCTCCTCCATTAAGCAATATCCTGAGGCATCATACAGAATTGAAATAAATTATTTGTGCTTCACATAGTGGTTGTTCCCTAAAAATACAGAAAGCTCAATCCTGAATTTGCCACTGGGTGGCGCTCAATCTTTAAATCTGTGATTTACTCAATAGCAAAAATATGAGTTTGTGTCATTTCGTCCAAACATGCTGGTCTGTGCACTTCAGATATCTTCAGTGTTTACTGCTGGTGAGATTTAGTTTATTGTTCATTCATTACCTGAACACATGATGTTAAGTCACAGCATTTTATTTTTATTGTATTTTTATTGATTTGTAATTTGTTGATACCCAGCATGCATTGCAGCATGAAGTTTTTCATTTATTTGTCACCATGGTTGAGATTCATGCTCTTATTCTTGATGTTTGTGCGTCCCAAATATACAGCGGATATTCTTTGTCCAAAGTTTCTAAGTATTACCGTTCAGATAAACTGATCTAAAAGTGCTGGATCTCATATATATTATTGATAGAAAATAAACTTTTGATTGGTAAATTAAATATGTGATTTCAACATGTTTTGTTTTGAGTAGGACCATATTAGCAGCTTAAAATATCTTTTAAATGCTATATTGTTATAAAAAATTATCCTACACATTTCTGTCCATTACGTTACAGAATATAAAAAGAATATATTATATATTTCATTTTGGGGTATTAAAAGGGTTTGGGTTAAGGATAAGATTTGGGTAGGGTTAGGGTGGTAACATTATCGATAAAATGGTTTATGGGAAACTATACAGAAAACATCATGATATGAAAGATTTGTAAATGTTTTACGTTTTGTTGTAAAAACATAATAATGCTATACGATTAAATGTTACCGATACATCTACATTGTTCACCTCAGAATATATTGAAAATTACAAAACAATCACCAGTATTTACATGATTCATGTCCTACTATGTGAGATTCAGTTTTACTGTGTCTAATATTAAATGTACAGTATTGATTCTTAAAATCATTTTTATTTCTCCACATGTCAGCTGTTTTCTTTTGTGTTGATTTGTCATATTCATCTGTCATATACAAGTTCACTATAAAACCTATCAGTTCATCTACAAAATCAAATAAGTTAATTCTTAATACATATTAGTTTGCAAAGGAATTTCCTGCAAAGAAAAATATGAAATGCCTTATTAACATAAGCCTAAAAACTCATACAGCATTTGCTCTTTATTTAAGTTTTTTTATTGTTATTAAGCTCCTGATGAATTATATCTCTTACCTATAGATAATAAAAATGATATTCAACAAGAAAGAATCATGTTTGAACCCCAGTGGAGGGCGCTCTGCTTCACATTGTAATTCTTGTGCACCTCGATTATTTTGCCACTGGGTGGAGCTACAGAATCAAATAATACATATCTGATGTCAGAAGGTGGAGCTGTGATGCTCTGTAAAACAGCTGTAAAGTGATAGTAGTGGATATACTGTACACCTACTGTATCAGATGAAACACGGTTTATGATTTTGATTCTTAAACTATTATGTTTATTTACATATTTCTTGGTTTGTGGATTCATATGGGTGAGATTACCTTTTACTTTTTAATTTAAAGCAATTTAATCCAAAATAAATGTATTTGATCTCAGGTGAGCTGCTTCTTAAACACATCTTTTTTTCTTTTCAAGGTGACACAGAAGCAGATGTAATTTTTCCACTATCAGCTCACATACATGCTCATATTGGTGAAAATGTGACATTGTCATGCAGTTATAATGAATTCAAGGGGACATATTATGAAAATCTGACTTTTTCCATGTTTAAGTGCTATAATTGTGTCCCCAGTGCTTCTATCAACCTAGAAAATGTTAAAAAGATCAAACCAATAACTTAGTTTTGGTAAACCATTTTCTGCAAGCATGTGAAAAATAGGTCATTGTAATTTGGCCCTTATTGTGATGTCAGAATAAGGTAATACCGCCCCCTTTATCTGCACTATCCAACCACAGCACAACCATTTAGTATGGAGAGAAAGAGAGAGATAAAATATTTCACAGCACAATTGAGTTTCAATTGCAACAATCCACCATCATTGTGATCAGTGGTTGCACTTCATCCGCTCATTTGCATTTTAAATGACACACCCAAAACGGCACACTTTTGCTCAGACCTATTTTAGACTTAGTTTACATCTTAAAAAAAATCTCATAATATGTCCCCTTTCAGTGAAAATGTGCTGGTTGTGTACTGGTACAGACAATATCCTGGAGCAAAACCAGAATATGCTGCATTGATCTATTCACATGGAGTTGTCAGTGGAGAAAAAACAGATTACAGTATGGGGCGTTTATCTGGAAAGTTTGATAAAGATCTTAAACGAGTGGATCTGGGGATTTCAAAGCTTCTTCTGAAACATTCAGCTCTGTATTACTGTGCACTGGTGCCCACAATCACACCAAACTAAGCTTTCCCCATACAAAAACTTTTTACATTATTTAAATATTAGACTGTTACGACACAAAAAACATTTTGCTCAATTGTCATGGTTTATGCTTTATCTTTCAACTCAGAATACTGTATAACTAAACCAGTGAAAATGAGTGTTTGTCCTATTACAATAGTAATACAGTTTTAAGTATTGATTACAAATGTTTAAAGGGGTCATATGATGAAAATGTTAGCATTGCCACTTTGTAGGTTTGAGCAAAAATGTGCTGTTTTGGGTGTGTTTTTTAAAATGCAAATGAGCGGATGAAGTGCAAACACTGATCACAATGATGGTGGTTTGTTGTAATTGAAACTCTATTGTGCTGTCAAGTCCAAAAATGTGTTGTTTTGGGTGTGTTTTTTAAAATGCAAATGAGCGGATAAAGTGCAAACACTGATCACAATGATGGTGGTTTGTTGTAATTCAAACTCAATTGTGCTGTCAAGTCCTTCCTTTCTCTTACTTTCTCTCTGCACTAAACGGCAGTGCAGTGGTTGGAGAGTTCAGATTAAGGAGGCGGTATTATTCTAATAAGATATCCTTATGACATCATAATGAAAGCCAAATTTCAATTACCTATTTTTGCTCACACCTACAAAGTGGCAATGCTAACATTTTCATCATATGACCCCTTTAACTGTACATAACCGCTTTGGACCTACACAAATAAAAGATGAAAATTGAACGAAAATGCTTTATGATATGTTGTGTTCTTATAAACAGCATTACAAAAAATCACAGAGATCATTTATCCTTATATCTTTAGGTTGATTACTACACCTATACCTTTATGTTTTTTTTTTTTTTTTTTTTTTTTTTGTATTAATAATTACCCAGAAAAGTGTTTTGGGTAAAACTTTGAGTGGTGTAAAGCAGAAATTCAGTACTCAGCTGTTGTGCTAGTCTAAATGTAATTTTGCAAAATATCTTCATAAAATGAATTAATAAACTAATTTATACTAATAAACATATACAACTTTTAAATGTGCATTAATGTGACTACTGCCTGGTGGTGTTTTTGGAAACACTATAACACTCCTCTCTGCTAAAAATGGTCACATGCAGAATCCCAACAATGCTCCTGAAAAAAAAAAAACACTTCTAAACTGTATAAAACACACTTGTGATATACTGTGTTACAATCACTTTTTTAAACATTTTTAATCCACATCTCTTCTGCAACTGATCAAAAAATTGAAATAAAATCATATTAGTAACATTAAAGTTGGTCACAGTCAATGGCAGCATTAAAAAGACCATCTGTGTTTGATTTATTATTCAGATAAATCATAATATATATATATATATATATATATATTTACATTTTATAGATGTAGACAGATAATGTGGATTCTACCACAACCCCTGAATATACACTGTGACTGGGGTGGTAAGTACACTTTTGCACCTATAGACCGTTTCAGCAGAAACAACATAAACAAGCGGCTGTCGCGGTCCGCACGTAACTTCCGGTAAACTCCGTTAAGAATAAATAACAACAAAGTTCTTTAAACATAGTTTATTTATATAACAAGCAAAAAAACAACACATAGATTACCTAGGAAACCAAAACATTCGTTATTTTCGACGAGGCATTCGTTCAAGAGATCAGTTTAGTAACTAGTCAGACCATTAAAAAAACGAAACCGGAAGTAAGGTTCGGATCCAGACGTGTATCACGTGCGTCCGATGAAACCGTCTATAGAGTTAATATTAAAGGGGTCAGCATGAAAATGTTAGCATTGCCACTTTGTAGGTTTGAGCAAAAATGTGTCGTTTTGGGTGTGTCTTTTAAAATGCAAATGAGCGGATGAAGTGCAAACACTGATCACAATGATAGTGGTTTGTTGTAATTGAAACTCAATTGTGCTGTCAAGTCCTTCTTTTCTCTCTCTTTCTCTCTGAACTAAATAGCAGTGCAGTGGTTGGATAGTGCAGATTAAGGGGGCGGTATTATTCTAATAACATATCCTTATGACATCATAATGAAAGCCAAATTTCAATGACCTATTTTTGCTCACACCTACAAAGTGGCAATGCTAACATTTTAAAGCCATGGCCCCTTTAAGATATTTTACCGAAATGGTACATATTAGGATCTTTTTTGTACTGACCCAGTGACAGACTGGACCATATGTTTTACCAATTGTTTTCTGACATTGTGGCTTGAAGGTGTATTTTGCTTGATTACACACCACAACTAAGAGGCTGATTTACAGTCACTCAGCTTTGACCTCAAAATCACTTTACAGAATAATCCAACATGATTCTCTTTTATTGGATATCATTTTTAGTATCTTTAGGTAAGATATGTTATTATTTTAATGAGCTTAATAAAAAATAAGAAAACCTTTATGAACAAACATGTGAGTGGAGAACAAATGCTTGATGAATTTATGATGATAAAATCACTTTTCTGTTTTTAATGATCATGCATTTCATGTTGTTTTACAGGGAACTCTTTTGCAAACACAATTAAACCATCATCTTCTGAAAAACATGTTTATAAAGGTAAAAAAAGTGATTCTGTCCTGTAGCTACACGGGTGAGGTGCGCAATCTGCAATGGTATCGACAATATCTGGGATCTCTACCAGATTTCCTCGTTCTTGTCACAGAATATTCAGATCCTGATCCTTCACTTCGTCTGTCAGCAAAAGTTATGAAAGACATAAAGCGTGTGGATCTCATGATCTCCTCTGCTGAAGAAACAGACTCTGCTGTGTATTACTGTGCTCTGGAGCCCACAGTGACAAGAAACACAACAACACTGTACAAAAACCTGTAATTTGTTATATCTGATTTAAATGCATTGCATTTAGTCAAGAGACTACAGATAAATAATAGAAGTAAAACCAGATAAACAGAGCAGCACCTCCACATTAAAGGCAGTGATATTTATAGTAAAATAAAGCATTTTAACCTTTAATGTTTTAGAAGTGTGTTTCACCCACAAGAGGGCGACATGGAGGATTGCACTCTGCACACATATGTGTAAATCATCCACCATACTGTAATGTCCAAGGCAGTACATAAACCAGTGTTGTAAAGTACTTTCATGTACATGGTGTGACTATACAAATCACAACACATAAATAGGAAAATGTTCACGTTATTTTGTAACTTATTGGGAGCAGTTTGCTAGCTGGAGCCATTCACTTTCAGTCTTTGTGCTAAGCTAAGCTAATGAGAAAGGTATGTATGGACTTATCTAACTCTGGGGGATAAGGTGAATAAGCTAAACTCCCAAAATGTGGGTGTGTTGCTTTAAAGGTAGGTTGCCATCTTCTTTTGCCAGAGGGTGGAGCTCTGCAGTCTTAAAGCAGCTTGGGTTAAATTTGATGTCTTTTCATAACAGAGTTGACACTTTCAGCATTCACTTCACCAACCATGTTTATTTTAGTATTGATTGTTTTTTCACTGTTTAAGGGTGAGTAAGAATTTTAATGCTCAGTGTTTCTTTAGTTTCAGAATCAGCAGTGTAATGTTTTTTCAGTAGCTCACCATTACATAATGTGCATTGACTATATTTGACAATAAAGAAGTTTAATATACTTTCTTCTTGTACAGAGAGCGTTTGTGCATATACGATATCATCAGTCTCATCAGAGGTGCATGTTTTAGCTGGAGAAAATGCTGTTATCTCCTGCAGTTACACAGGCAATGGTCCCAGCTTTCAGTGGTATCGCCAATATCCAAGATCCAGACCACAATACCTTATATTTCATACAGAGAGCAATGAAGGATCTGAACCTACTTTACGTCTCAGAGCGATCCCAAATAAACAGTCCTCTCGTGTGGATCTGGAGATCTCATCTGCTGCTGTATCAGACTCTGCTGTGTATTACTGTGCCCTGGTGCCCACAGTGACAGGAAACGCAACAACACTGTACAAAAACGTCTTTCATCTGTTCACTTCACAAAAAAATACAACAGTTTTCACTGACTTGACTTTTGATGCAATATTTTTCATATTTGAAGAGACCACCACAGAATATAAAAAGCACCTAATATATACTGTAAAAGCCAATAAAAAAGGTGGAGCTCACTCATAAGACGCTGAAAGTATAAAGTATTTATTCAGTGAGGTAGACACTCAATCTGCTTTGCTTTGACACTGACACAGTCACTCTTTATTATGTTTCTGTTGTATTACACGACGGTGTCTTCAATCTACACAGTGAGTGATATGTGTGTTATCGGTTGTTATTCAATGGTGTCTGCAAGGACCTTATGAAACTAAAATTGGGCATTGAGCAGAGTCAGAGCCTACACATATCACATCATATGGCTTGGGTGCTAAAGTTACGGTTATGTCCAACTACAGACATATTGTCTCTGAGTGCCTTAAGGTTTGTAACTTTACAAAGTAAACAATGATCAACATTGCAAAGCTACACTCTAAAAAATTAGCTGTAATTATGTAATTCGCTGCAAGATTCGGTGGGTGATTCAGATTTCTCTTGGCAAGGCTATTAGAAGACTTACAATTGTCAGACAGGTTGCTCACGTGATATCTACGTCATCAAGCTCAGTTTGAGTCTGCGCAGTACGCTCGTCACCCAGGAAGTGGGTGCTTCTAATTGACTTCACTTGTCTTCGTTGAATTCAATGGGGTCGCTGTGTCCATTTTTTATTACTGTCTATGGGTATTTCCCAGCTAACAGAAAAAAGTTCTAAAGTCTTAGAAAAAAGTTCTAATAACGTTCCCTGAAAGTTCCCAACCTTCTCCAAAACGTTCTGCCAACATAGAAACATAAGAATGTTTTTGTGTTGTCTGAACGTTAGAGGAATGTTACATTTTACCATCTTTAAACGTTATGACAATATCCTGTTTTAAAGTTCACACAATGTTTAAAGCAACAACTGTTTATTATATTGACTTGTTTGATTGTTATGTAAATTTTAGAGAAACATTGCATTTTATTATTTCGGGAAAACATTATTTCTGGATGTTAAGTAAATATATTGCTGTAGAAAACACAATTCACTTATTAGGTTTAGATGTTGATGTTTTGTTTTGTTTAATTTTAAGTCACCATTATTGTGATTAGTGTTTGTTTCAGTTGGACTCTTAACCCTTGACTTTTACTTGCTAGTGTTTTTCTCTGGTTGTGTTAACTTTGTGTTAATACACCACATTTATTATGAACATGTAAAGTTAGTAGTGTAATTCTGTGGTGTTTGGTACATAATGTTAAAGATCATCACCTAATTAATTTACTAATCAAAAGCTTATTTTCTGTCAATGATGTAAATGAGATCCAGCACTTTCACAGCAGTTTGTCATTAAGGAGTTTTAGAAACTTTGGACAAAAAACATCCGCTGTATATTTGGGACGCACAAACATCAAGAATCAGACTATGAATCTCAACCATGGTGACAATTCAATGAAAAACTTCATGCAATTCATGCTGGGTATCAACAAATTAAAAATCTCATTCAGGACTTTGACAGGACATGGATAAATAATGTTTTTTTTTACTATTTTATTTGTCACCATGGTTGAGATTCATAGTCTGATTCTTGATGTTTGTGCGTCCCAATTGTACAACAGAAATTGTTTGTCCAAAGTCCCTAAAACTCCTTAATGACAAACTGCTGTGAAAGTGCTGGATCTCATTTACATTATTGACAGAAAATAAGCTTTTGATTAGTTAACTAATTAGGTGATGATATTTACCATTATGTACCATCCACCACATAATTACACTACTAACTTTACATGTTCATAAGAAATGTGGTGTATCAACACAAAGTTAACACAAACAGGAAAAAATAGCAAGTAAAAAGTCAAGGGGCAAGAGTCCAACTAAAACAAACACTAATCACAATAATGGTGACTTAAAATGAAACAAAACATCAACATCTAAACCTAATAATTGAATTGTGTTTTCTACAGCAATATATTTACTGAACATTCAGAAATAATGTTTTATAAAATAATAAAATGCAGTGTTTCTCTATCATTTACATAACAATCAAACATGTCAATATAATAAACAGTTGTTGTTTTAAACATTGTGTGAACATTAAAACATGACATTATCATAATGTTTAAAAATTGTAAAATGTAACATTCCTCTAACGTTCAGACAACACAAAAACGTTCTTAGAACGTCAAGAAAACTGGACACTCTCTATGTTGGCAGAACGTTTTTGGGAACGTTGGGAACTTTCAGGCAACGTTCTTAGAACTTTTTCTGTTAGCTAGGTTTGAGCTAAAACTCTGGGGACACCAAAGACTTATTTTACATCTTAAAAAAAATCATAATATGACCCCTTTAATGTTTAATGTTTATTTAACTTTGAACACACTGTTGCCAGTAAAAAACATAATGTAAAATCTACAGAAAGTTACTGACAACCAGCTGCCAGTAATACTGTAATTTCTACAGACATTTTTTACAGTAAGCCAGGATTTTATTTAATATGATTGACTCTGATTGTGTTCTTGTAAAAAGTCATGTATTTAGAAAGGCATGAGGGTGAGTAAATTGTACACTAATGTACTACTTTTGTTTTTGGATCGTTTTCATTTTTGCGTGATCTACACTGAACAAAATTATAAACACTATTCTTTTTGCCTCATTTTTCATTAGCTAAACAGTAAATCTGTGGATTATCTCAGCAAAAGAGTAGTGCTCACTAAAGATTTACACAGATTCGTAAACAATATTTGAGAGAAATAGGCCTTTTGTGCACATAGAAAAAAGTATTTAATCTTTCAGTTCAGCTCATGAAAAATTGGACAAATAAAAAAGTGTTGTGCTTATAATTTTGTTTAGTGTATTTTATATTACTTACAGCTTCATCAGGAATAAATGAACACATGTTGTCAGTCTGATGGGTTTTCTTAAAGGGGACATATTATGAAAATCTGACTTTTTCCATGTTTAACTGCTATAATTGTGTCCCCAGTGCTTCTATCAACCTAGAAAATGTGAAAAAGATCAACCCAGTAACTTAGTTTTGGTAAACCATTCTCTGCAAGCATGTGAAAAAATAGGTCATTGTAATTTGGCTCCTATTGTGATGTCAGAATAAGGTAATACCGCCCCCTTTATGTGCACTAACCAAACACAGCACTGCCATTTAGTTCAGAGAGAAGAGAGAGAAAAGAAGGACTTGACAGCACAATTGAGTTTCAATTGCAACAAACCACCATCATTGTGATCAGTGGTTGCACTTCAGCCGCTCATTTGCATTTTAAATGACACACCCAAAACATCACACTTTTGCTCGGACCTAGATTAAGACTTAGTTTACATCTTAAAAAAAATCTCATAATATGTCCCCTTTAATTTGCTCATGCTTTTTTATTAAAATTTTTCCTTTCGTTGCAGTGCAGTGACACCTTTCAGCCATAGTATATATTACAGCAAGTAAAGCTAAACATACTGCCAGGAGGCGGAGCTTAATGTCAAGATGTCAAAGCATATCAAACTTAGAGAGGATGTCTGAAAATCATATTCTTGATTTTCCTTCGGAGATTAAAGCATCATGATTATTTTTATTCTCATCACTTTATTGTGGACATGTGTTGGTAAGATATAATTGTACTTCTATAATCCAGAACTAAACTGTTTACTATTATTTTACTCTTAATTGAGGCAATATATTGACAGTGCTACAGTTGTTAAACTGTTAAAGTTATTTTATGGATATCATGAAGCTGTTCATCTGTATTTATATTCTCTATTCTTAGGACACACAGATGCAGAAGCAATAAAACCTCTATCAAAGATTGAAAACTCTGCTGTCGGTGACAATGTTATCCTGTCCTGTAGTTATAAAGACTTTACTTCTACTATAAATAATTTACAATGGTACAGACAATATCCCAAATCTAAGCCAGAGTTCCTACTTTACATCTTTCCAACTGGAGCTATGAGTGGAAACAGACCAGACAGATTTTCAGCTGAAGTTCATCAAGACATCAAGCAAGTAGATTTGAAGATCTCATCTGTTATAGAGACAGATTCTGTCATGTATTACTGTGCCCTGGTGCCCACAGTAACAAGAAATCTAACAGCATCATACAAAAACCTCCTAGAATAACACTGCACTCTTTCGCACTACAGTGCTCGTATGCAGACTGTATTAAATATTTACATCATCTCATATAATGCTCATCCTACTGATTGTTTATCACAGATTAATTAAACACTCTTTTTCACTATCATTACCCAGGTAAAATAAAGTTAACTTGAATGTACAAAAAAAATAAATGGTGTTTCAAAATAGTTAAATACACCTAGATTTTCTCAAGTTTTATTTTTGTATGTTAAGTACAAAATTAGTGCATGAAAACTGTACATTTACTACATATACCTAAAAAAGCTTTTTTATTCACCTCGGTAGATATAGTTCTGCAATTCTTTGTGTAAGTCTTTGCAGCAAGGGAAACTAAATTAATCATGCTAAACTTAACCAAAACAATAAAAAGTTAAAGCTATGCTGCAAATAATTAATTTTTGCAAATGCTTGTATTCTAACAACAATGTTAATATTTTGTTGCAGGCAAGGATTTGTATCTTCTTCCCATAAGTGACACTGCACAGAAAAGCTAACACATTTTGCCAGCAGATGGTGCTCTACTGTATGATTCAAAAACAGACAGAAGAAATGTTTTTTTTTTACTTCACCAGAGGTCTATTTCATAAAACTATATTTCAAAATAAGCCAGGCTTATTTTGTTAAGTCTGGCTTATTGCCGGTGGATTTCGTTTCATAAAACAAACTTGAACTTGTTCAACCCTGGTTACTATGGAAACGTATGCTTGGAAACTAGCCTGGTCCGGGGCAGGCTGAAGCCTCAACTGTTGCTTAACTAGACTTCCACTAACACTGAACTGTAAATGCAATGATATTACAGCTGACTCTTTGACATTTTATATAGGTTACTTAGTAACCTACATATTGTCTTTTAAAGGTTAAGATCTGTGTTATATTTAAAAAGTACAGTATATAAAAAATACAGAAAAAGTAAAAGCAAAATAGAGCCACACGAGCATTGATAGGGATTGAACCCCGGTCACTGAATGCGCTGTCAAGAGCACTGACCACTAGGCCATCACTTTTGACGTTGTTTCAGGCTTTCATGTGATCGGTTTAATATATGACAATAGATTTGAATTTAGTTGCTGCATGAAATGATTTAATCCATAAGGACTTTTCAGCTATTTTATGGGTTTGTTTATTGCAGCAGTATTATAATTTTCAGTCATTAGTAAATTCTTCATACATTTTTATCACAAATTACCGCTTTCTCTTTAACTTTCATCGATTTGATCCATGCTCGACCTCTAGGGCTGCTCAAGAACATCGTGCACACGCAATTATCTTGACAAGGGAAATCTGGATCATATTAGTTGGATTGCATAAACTTAATTTACCTTTTTTGAAACCGCTTTAGCCTCGCCTCATTTGTTCGGTTAAATCAAGTCAGTTTTGAAACTTTAATCCTCGGTTTTCCAAGCACTTTTATGAAATAGCCCTAAGTATTTTTTTCATTTTATTTTTGAGTAGCCTATTGTCACAGGTCAGCTGTTTTCTTTTGCACTGATTTGTCATTTCTTTGCTTAGTGGTCACTGATTTACATGTTTGATATTCAGTCGATAAGAGATTCAAGCAAGTTGTATAGACATACATTTGTATACATACAGATAAGGTCCTGGACCAACTGACCCAATATAGACATGATTTGCATGTCAGGCAGACGTCTCATATTTGCTGGGATACGTCACAGTCACATGCATTCAGTGCCAGCTCAAGATGGACAAAATTACTAACCGGCACAAACTACTTCAAGTCAGCCGCCGATCATACAGCGCGGCATGAAGTCGAACACACCTATATTGACACGTGACACACCAACACATATGTCACAAGCCAGGGGCTGGCTGCTAGTGGTTAAGCCACGCCCCTTCTAAATTCCCACCTCGAGGAGGTCCCCAAAACCAACCCAATGACCAAACAACAACGAGGAACAGGTAAGTATAAAAAAAAATTCTTTATTTGTTTAAATATTTAAAAGATTCTGGGGATTGGGGAAAGGGAAATTAAAACTAATGTCTGGATCTGTCCTCCGAGGGGCCACGAGCAAGTGAGTGACAGGGGGGTGAAAGTTGCGTCGGGGAACGGGCTCCCGCCTCTGGTTCCCTCTGCCCGTGGCGCGCTCCTCTTCCTTCCTGGAGGCAGAATAAAATCACAATGAATATGGGCATGTACTGTTTCCCGTCCGTGTACCTGCGTGTAGTTCGCGGCACTCCGCCGTCTTCCCACGCAGCTCCTTGGTTGTCGACTCACTCTCCTTTCCTGTTCCTCTTTCTCTCCACAGGCTACCGCTGGGACCCGAAGACACAGTGGATCGTTCTCCCGAGAGTCTCCTCACCTCTCTACCGACTACAGCTGCTGGGTAAGTATGAATTTTCCTCCTCGACTCGTTACTTTGGTGCTCACACTTGTACTCTCTCTTCTCCCACAGATGACAGCTCGTCGCTGATTACAGCTTCGGGTACGTATGGTTCTCCTTCACAACGGGTCTCCTTGGAGCTCACGCTGGTTCTCTCTCTCTTCCTCCACAGACAACAGCTGGGACACAAAGATACAGTGAATCGTTCTCAGTTAGTTCTCTCACCTCTTCGCTGATTACAGCTTCTGGTACGTATGGTTCTCCTTCACAACGGGTCTCCTTGGAGCTCACGCTGGTTCTCTCTCTCTTCCTCCACAGACAACAGCTGGGACACAAAGGCACAGTGAATCGTTCTCAGTTAGTTCTCTCACCTCCTCGCTGATTACAGCTTCTGGTACGTATGGTTCTCCTTCACAACGGGTCTCCTTGGAGCTCACACTGGTTCTCTCTCTCTTCCTCCACAGACAACAGCTGGGACACAAAGGCACAGTGAATCGTTCTCGGTTAGTTCTCTCACCTCTTCGCTGTTTTCAGCTTCTGGTACGTATGGTTCTCCTTCACAACGGGTCTCCTTGGAGCTCACACTGGTTCTCTCTCTCTTCCTCCACAGACAACAGCTGGGACACAAAGATACAGTGAATCGTTCTCAGTTAGTTCTCTCACCTCTTCGCTGATTACAGCTTCTGGTACGTATGGTTCTCCTTCACAACGGGTCTCCTTGGAGCTCACGCTGGTTCTCTCTCTCTTCCTCCACAGACAACAGCTGGGACACAAAGGCACAGTGAATCGTTCTCAGTTAGTTCTCTCACCTCCTCGCTGATTACAGCTTCTGGTACGTATGGTTCTCCTTCACAACGGGTCTCCTTGGAGCTCACACTGGTTCTCTCTCTCTTCCTCCACAGACAACAGCTGGGACACAAAGGCACAGTGAATCGTTCTCGGTTAGTTCTCTCACCTCTTCGCTGATTACAGCTTCTGGTACGTATGGTTCTCCTTCACAACGGGTCTCCTTGGAGCTCACACTGGTTCTCTCTCTCTTCCTCCACAGACGACAGCTTTCTTCCCTATTGATGGACAGACTGAACAGGTTATGCTCTACTTCTCGGGGTGGCGGACTTACGATAACGGCTAGGCGTACTGCATCGACCGGCAGTGGTTTCCAAGATAGCGCCGGGGACCAAACCCTCTCGGCTGACTCGTTGGTTCCCCAGAGGGGCGGGAGTGTCACGCCGTCACACCGGGTCGAGCGCTGCCCTTTCCTCGACGCCCGTTGGCAATCGAACACCGGACCGGGGCGCCCCTTTGTAGAGACCTCGGGGCAGCGGATCTCCTTCGCCTCTGACTCTGTGATGATAAACGGCACACGGGTAAAGTAGCAATGAAACTGGTAATACTCACACCGCCTGTCGTACAGGTCTTCACCGCCACTCCTAACACAAGTCCGCCAAGCGTCTGGCTACGAAAGTACTTCAGGAACTACTCCGTGGTTTCTAAGGCTGAAACACGCTCACAGCATAATCGTACACAGGTTTATTCTAGGATCCGTTTTCCTCTTCAGCGCCCCTAGCGAGTGACTGGAGGCGGGGTACGTCAGACACGACACAGCAATCTCACTGCAATATACACAGCACCACTTCAAAGTGAAATTTCTACATCCAAGACTCACCCACCACGCTCAGTGCACACAATAGACGCCCGTCTTCCTTCGCCTCGCGCTGGGCAAGAATGTGGAGATGGTAACACGGCCTAGCAGTTGTTTTCCGTCACTGTGGCTGTCTCACACAAAGATCCGGTGGCTCACCCACCACGCTGACTCAGGGGCAGGGCCACCCACTCTTGCTGGAAAGCGCTTAAAAGATATCCAGGTCAAGTATATACAAGGTACACTCAATGAATGAATTCGTTTACTCACAACTGTGGTGCTTCGGTTATCTCACGTTTCCTTAGGTTAACTCCTCCGTATGATGATTCCAGCTACACAGATAACGTTTTCTCCAGTCGTCAATACCACCAATACACAGATGGGTACTCACGATAGCACGTTCCGTCTTCTTTCACTTCATTCCTACAAGGTCAGTCTCCGTTTACTTTCCAACCCGTAAGGTCTTCAATATCTGCATCAGCCGAAATCCCACGATGCACAAAGAGAGAGAGAGCGAGTCCAGCAATCCGACTGGCGTACCCGGTGAGTTTAACTCAGCGCTGCAGCACACACCAACACTCGTCCTAACAACAACAACAACTGTGGTTTAAACTGCTCTTAAGTATTTGCCTGGGTGTTGCCTTCGTCCAATCACCCGGCGCTCTTGTTAATAACTCACAGCTGTCCGTAGTTTGGCTGATTACAGCCCTCGCGGTGCTACCGGATGTCCGGTGTTTTCTCTTCCCGGTCCGGGCGGAAACATCCGGGCGGAACCAAAACTTTCCAAATTTTTGGTTCCGCCTAAAAGATCGTCACTCCTGTGACATCCTCCCCCGCCAATGCATTCTAGTCCCTGGAATGCCTCGGTGTCGTCCACTCACCGTACCGGGCCGGGGGGCGTCCTCGGTTCTCCCGTTGGGAGCGTCTCGCGGGTGAATCGGGTTCAACGGGCTCGGGTGCTAACTCTGGTTGCCTCTGGGCAGCTGGAGGTTCGGCCGGTTCAGGCGCCAGCTCTGGCTGCATCTGGGCAGCTGGAGGTTCAGCCGGTCCAGGCGCCAGCTCTGGCTGCATCTGGGCAGCTGGAGGTTCAGCCGTTTCGGGTGCCAGCGCTGGTTGCATCTGAGCCGCCGGGGGCAGCGCCACCACAGGTCGACCCGGTACCACAGCCCATCCCTCCGTCCAGGGGGCCGCCGGCACTGGTTCCATGGGCCCTTCCTTCGCAGCCTCGGGGTAGTTCGGGCAGGGGCGAAGCATGTTTCGATGTACCACCCGCTCGGGGCCAGGTTTTCCCTCGGGCCGGATGGTATACACCGGTTGTCCCGGCCTCTGCTGCTTACAGACCACATACGGGATAGCCTCCCAGCGGTCGCTCAGCTTTCCTTTTCCCTGTCGCCGGTTATCCCTCGCCAGGACCCTCTCACCTGGTAACAGGGGGGCATCTCGAGCAGTCCGATCGTACAACCGTTTGTTCCTTTCTCCCGCTGTCTGTATCTTCTTTGACACTTGCTCATATGCAAAATGTAAACGCTGGTGGTGGCGCCCCACCCACTCCGTCACACTCACTTCTTCCCGGTCCGCGGCCACTCCCAGGACCAGGTCAGTGGGCATCCGGACGTGTCTGCCGAACATCAGGTAAGTGGGGGCATACCCCGTCGTGCTATGAACACTGTTATTGTATGCTTGCAGAAGATTTGGTAAAGCACTCACCCAGTCGCTCTGCTGTCGTTGATCCAACGTCCCCAGTAGTCCCAATAGGGTCTGATTAAACCTCTCACAGCTTCCATTTCCCTGGGGATGATATGATGTCGTATGGGTTTTAGTGCATCCATACAACTGGCATAACTCACGGATTACTTTAGATTCGAAATTGGTCCCTTGGTCGGAGTGCAGAAACTCGGGACATCCAAATGTCTGGAACACATTGCGCCATAGAGCTGTGGCGGTGGTGTTGGCTGTCTGATCAAGCGTCGGGACCGCCCAGGCGTACTTAGTAAACAGGTCTGTGATCACCAGGATGTTCTGATAACGGTCCTGGGGACGGCCCAGCGTCAGGAAATCCATTGCCATTATGTGGAGGGGGGCCTTTGCATGGATGGGTACCATCGGCGCTCGGGCCTCTCGTCTAGATTTAAACAGTGTGCACCGGGGGCAGGCTTGAATTGAGTCATGCACAGACGCCTCCAGCCCAGGCCAGTAAAAGAATCTCCGTAGTAGGGATACGGTCCTCTCCTGTCCCTGGTGTCCCAACTGGTCATGATAGGCTGTGACTAATGCGTTTACCTGGTCGGCGGGTACCACGATCTGGCTCACTTCCTCGCCCGACTTCGGGTCGCGGGTCTTCCTACAAAGCACCCCTTCCTGTAGCTCCAACTTCTCCCACTGCCCCAGTAATCTTCTCCCAGTCTCCGTCTGGGCCAATCTTTCCGCCGACGTTGGCCGTTTGCTCTGCTCTACCCACATTTTCACCTGGCACACGTCCCGGTCCTGGGCCTGCCTCTCTATCCAGCGGCGGGGGTCCCACCCCCAATTCCCTGGTGCAGCTTCCTGCTGACCTCCTGGCGCCTCCACGGCCCCGATCATGTAGCCCTCCTCACGGCTATCCTCCCTTTGATACCCCTGGCGTCTGGGGCTCTTTCCCTCAGGTAGTCTTGAGAGGACGTCCGCGTTCGTATGCTCTCGTCCCGGCCGATACTGCAGCTTATAATCAAAGTTGGCCAGCTGAGCCACCCATCGCTGTTCCACGGCCCCCAGCTTCGCCGTCTGTAAATGTACTAGAGGGTTGTTATCGGTGATGACTGTTACCTTAGCTCCCCAAAGGTAGTCCTTGAACTTTTCGCTCAGGGCCCACTTCAGGGCCAGCAGTTCCAGCTTGAAGGAGCTGTAATTTGCGTCGTTCCTCTCTGCCGGATGGAGACTCCGGCTCGCATAAGCGATCACCCGCTCTGTTCCTTCTTGCCGTTGGGCCAATACTGCCCCCAATCCCAGGTTGCTCGCGTCTGTATATAAGACAAAAGGTTCAGAAAAGTCAGCATACGCCAAGATGGGGGCCTGTAACAACTCCTGCTTCAGCCTCTGAAAAGCCATCTCACACTCCTTGTCCCAGTTAATAGAGGGCGATCCATGGCCCCGGCTTCGTCCCGTGCCAACCAGCAACTGGTTAAGGGGCTTGGCAATCTTCGAAAAATCCTTAATAAAGCGCCTATAATATCCCACGAACCCCAGAAAGGATCGTACTTGCCTCACAGTCTTAGGCGCGTCCCAATCCTTAACTGCGGAGACTTTCTCGGGGTCCACGGCCACCCCCGCTGCGCTGACCACATGGCCCAGGAACTTCACTTCTCGCCGCAACAGGTGGCATTTGTCCGGCTGCAGCTTCAGCCCGTACCTTTCCATGGCTCGGAAGACTTCCTCTAGGTGCTGGAGGTGGGAATCGAAATCTGGGGAATACACAATCACATCATCCAAATACACCAGTACTGACTCCATCAACTGACCTCCAAGACAGCGTTGCATCAAGCGTTGGAAGGTGGCTGGAGCGTTGCAGAGTCCGAAGGGCATCCGGTCCCATTCGAATAGTCCGAACGGGGTCGTGAAGGCGGTCTTCTCCCGGTCGGCCTCGGCTACTTGCACCTGCCAATATCCACTGGCCAGATCTAAGGTGGAGTACCAGGCTGACTGCGTGAGGCTAGCAAGGGAGTCTTCGATTCGAGGTAAGGGGAAGGCGTCTTTCTTGGTTACCAGGTTCAGCTTGCGATAGTCCACACAGAACCTCCAGGCTCCCGTCTTCTTTTGTACGAGCACGATGGGGGCCGCCCAGGGACTGCTACTCTCTCGGACAATGCCCCGGCCCAACATGCCCTGCAGGAGTGTACGTACTTCCGCATACAAGGTAGGTGGAATCGGTCGATATCTCTCCCTACTCGGCCCTGCATCCCCGGTGGGGATGTGGTGTTCCACCACCCTGGTGCACCCGTAGTCCTCATCGTGCCTCGCAAACACATGTTGCCACTTTCGAAGGAGTGCCTGCAGTTTCTGTGTCTGTACCTGTCCCAGGTCGTCCCCTTGCAGTGACTCACCCGCTAGGTGTCTTGGCACACCTCCCTCCTGGCTACTCGCCGAGGCATCCAACTGGGTCAGGGCCACCTCGATCACAGTGGGGCACACCTGACGAAAACTGACGTCCCTCTCTTCCCTCACCTGGTGGGGTGTGACCGTCGTCAGCCGGGCCAGTCGTTGATGCCGGTGTAGCTGTACTGCATAGGGGTGCTCGTTTCGTACCCTTACCGGGATTCTCCCCCGGTGGACCGCCGCTAGTCCCCGTGCTACCTCCACTTGTGGGCAGTCTGTATGTGGCTCTACCAACACCCACTCCTCTGGGCTCGCTTCTCGAAGGGGCACTCTCGCCCATACGATAGCCTCACTCCTAGGGGGAATAGACAAAGCAAAACGACACATTACTCTTCCCACTTCCTCCCGATTTCTACGCACCTGGTTCATTTGGACCCGACGGCAGTCGGCCACTACACGCTCCCACTTGGGTCTCTCAGTGGGTGAAATCCTCGGACCAGGCCTAGCCTGGAATATCTCCTCCCAGCATTCGGAGAGGACATTCATGCCCAATAGGGCTCGGTGGGCGCCCAAACACCTATCTTCAACAATGATCACACCTTTCTGGGGGACGACCACCCCATGCACTTCAAGATCCGCCAGGCGATAGCCAATGTAGGGGATTTCTAGGCCATTAGCGCCCTTCAACGTCAGCCAGGGGGCCTCTGTTCCTCGTGTTCCTTCCTGTCCGAATATCTCCTTGGAGAGGCTTTCTGCGAACATCGTTACCTGTGAGCCCGTGTCTACCAGGCACTGAATCCATTTGCCACACACTTTTACTTCTGCCACCGGGCTATGCCCGATCATCTGCTGCCTAGAGCTGTCCCTCCTTCCCGGGTCTTCTCGAGGGGTCCCGGCCACACGACCCACTGTGGCCGGTCGTCCTAAAAACCCCCTTCAGATGCCCTGCGAGGCCCACACTGACGACTGTAATGTCCAGGCTCCCCACAACGATTGCAAATTGGTCGTCCCTGGTCATCCCATTCGAAACGGGGTCGATTATAACGGTTTGGGCGTCCCGGCGGCTCTCGGCTCCTCTCCGAGTATACTCGCTCTCGGGGTGCCGGCCTTGGCTCCTCCCGCGCCCTACCTTGGCGCAGCTCTCCCAGAAGAGTTTTGGATAATTCTGACATCTGCTCCCGGACATCCTTCAACAGTTCGACTTTTAGAGCCTGCTTCCAATCCGTGCGTTCTGGTGGTGGTGGCACACTCTCGTTTACCGCTGCACATACTGGGGTCTCACTCACCTCGACCTCGTCGCCCTCTAAGGCTAACGCCTCCTTCCTTAGATCTTCAAATGTGAGGTCGGGGTCTCTGCGAAACTGGACCCTCAAACTCTGTCTCACGGGGGCCTCTTTCATCCCCAGGAGGAATTGGTCGCGCAGCAAAGTCTCGCCATCTCCCAATCCATGGTCGCGGCGGGCCTGTAGCCGGGTGAACTGTTCTCGCAGTCTCAGGGCAAAAGCTCTAATGGGTTGTCGGGGGCCTTGTTTACTGTTGAAGAATTGGGAACGGAGGACAGCTACGGGGGTGTGGTCACCATATTGCTCGGTAAGGAACTGAAATATAGTTTGGGCACTGGCTCGGACAGCTTCAGGGGCGGCCTGTACTTCTCGCCGCGCTTCTCCCTCTAAGGAGTTTAACACGAACTGGAGCCGCTGGGCTACACTAAGGCTTTGCAGGTCGGCTAAATACTCCAACTGGGCCTTCCATTCCGTTAGTCGTATTCCCGACTCTATCCCTCCATACTTTTGGACCCAAGGGCTACCCATAAAGACAGGCACCGCACGGGGTTGGGCTGCGGGCCCCGCGTTGTCGGTCATTGGGCTAGTCTGGTTACTCAACTCGAGGTGGGACCCTGCCGACTACGCCAAAATCTGTCACAAGCCAGGGGCTGGCTGCTAGTGGTTAAGCCACGCCCCTTCTAAATTCCCACCTCGAGGAGGTCCCCAAAACCAACCCAATGACCAAACAACAACGAGGAACAGGTAAGTATAAAAAAATATTCTTTATTTGTTTAAATATTTAAAAGATTCTGGGGATTGGGGAAAGGGAAATTAAAACTAATGTCTGGATCTGTCCTCCGAGGGGCCACGAGCAAGTGAGTGACAGGGGGGTGAAAGTTGCGTCGGGGAACGGGCTCCCGCCTCTGGTTCCCTCTGCCCGTGGCGCGCTCCTCTTCCTTCCTGGAGGCAGAATAAAATCACAATGAATATGGGCATGTACTGTTTCCCGTCCGTGTACCTGCGTGTAGTTCGCGGCACTCCGCCGTCTTCCCACGCAGCTCCTTGGTTGTCGACTCACTCTCCTTTCCTGTTCCTCTTTCTCTCCACAGGCTACCGCTGGGACCCGAAGACACAGTGGATCGTTCTCCCGAGAGTCTCCTCACCTCTCTACCGACTACAGCTGCTGGGTAAGTATGAATTTTCCTCCTCGACTCGTTACTTTGGTGCTCACACTTGTACTCTCTCTTCTCCCACAGATGACAGCTCGTCGCTGATTACAGCTTCGGGTACGTATGGTTCTCCTTCACAACGGGTCTCCTTGGAGCTCACGCTGGTTCTCTCTCTCTTCCTCCACAGACAACAGCTGGGACACAAAGATACAGTGAATCGTTCTCAGTTAGTTCTCTCACCTCTTCGCTGATTACAGCTTCTGGTACGTATGGTTCTCCTTCACAACGGGTCTCCTTGGAGCTCACGCTGGTTCTCTCTCTCTTCCTCCACAGACAACAGCTGGGACACAAAGGCACAGTGAATCGTTCTCAGTTAGTTCTCTCACCTCCTCGCTGATTACAGCTTCTGGTACGTATGGTTCTCCTTCACAACGGGTCTCCTTGGAGCTCACACTGGTTCTCTCTCTCTTCCTCCACAGACAACAGCTGGGACACAAAGGCACAGTGAATCGTTCTCGGTTAGTTCTCTCACCTCTTCGCTGTTTTCAGCTTCTGGTACGTATGGTTCTCCTTCACAACGGGTCTCCTTGGAGCTCACACTGGTTCTCTCTCTCTTCCTCCACAGACAACAGCTGGGACACAAAGATACAGTGAATCGTTCTCAGTTAGTTCTCTCACCTCTTCGCTGATTACAGCTTCTGGTACGTATGGTTCTCCTTCACAACGGGTCTCCTTGGAGCTCACGCTGGTTCTCTCTCTCTTCCTCCACAGACAACAGCTGGGACACAAAGGCACAGTGAATCGTTCTCAGTTAGTTCTCTCACCTCCTCGCTGATTACAGCTTCTGGTACGTATGGTTCTCCTTCACAACGGGTCTCCTTGGAGCTCACACTGGTTCTCTCTCTCTTCCTCCACAGACAACAGCTGGGACACAAAGGCACAGTGAATCGTTCTCGGTTAGTTCTCTCACCTCTTCGCTGATTACAGCTTCTGGTACGTATGGTTCTCCTTCACAACGGGTCTCCTTGGAGCTCACACTGGTTCTCTCTCTCTTCCTCCACAGACGACAGCTTTCTTCCCTATTGATGGACAGACTGAACAGGTTATGCTCTACTTCTCGGGGTGGCGGACTTACGATAACGGCTAGGCGTACTGCATCGACCGGCAGTGGTTTCCAAGATAGCGCCGGGGACCAAACCCTCTCGGCTGACTCGTTGGTTCCCCAGAGGGGCGGGAGTGTCACGCCGTCACACCGGGTCGAGCGCTGCCCTTTCCTCGACGCCCGTTGGCAATCGAACACCGGACCGGGGCGCCCCTTTGTAGAGACCTCGGGGCAGCGGATCTCCTTCGCCTCTGACTCTGTGATGATAAACGGCACACGGGTAAAGTAGCAATGAAACTGGTAATACTCACACCGCCTGTCGTACAGGTCTTCACCGCCACTCCTAACACAAGTCCGCCAAGCGTCTGGCTACGAAAGTACTTCAGGAACTACTCCGTGGTTTCTAAGGCTGAAACACGCTCACAGCATAATCGTACACAGGTTTATTCTAGGATCCGTTTTCCTCTTCAGCGCCCCTAGCGAGTGACTGGAGGCGGGGTACGTCAGACACGACACAGCAATCTCACTGCAATATACACAGCACCACTTCAAAGTGAAATTTCTACATCCAAGACTCACCCACCACGCTCAGTGCACACAATAGACGCCCGTCTTCCTTCGCCTCGCTCTGGGCAAGAATGTGGAGATGGTAACACGGCCTAGCAGTTGTTTTCCGTCACTGTGGCTGTCTCACACAAAGATCCGGTGGCTCACCCACCACGCTGACTCAGGGGCAGGGCCACCCACTCTTGCTGGAAAGCGCTTAAAAGATATCCAGGTCAAGTATATACAAGGTACACTCAATGAATGAATTCGTTTACTCACAACTGTGGTGCTTCGGTTATCTCACGTTTCCTTAGGTTAACTCCTCCGTATGATGATTCCAGCTACACAGATAACGTTTTCTCCAGTCGTCAATACCACCAATACACAGATGGGTACTCACGATAGCACGTTCCGTCTTCTTTCACTTCATTCCTACAAGGTCAGTCTCCGTTTACTTTCCAACCCGTAAGGTCTTCAATATCTGCATCAGCCGAAATCCCACGATGCACAAAGAGAGAGAGAGCGAGTCCAGCAATCCGACTGGCGTACCCGGTGAGTTTAACTCAGCGCTGCAGCACACACCAACACTCGTCCTAACAACAAAAACAACTGTGGTTTAAACTGCTCTTAAGTATTTGCCTGGGTGTTGCCTTCGTCCAATCACCCGGCGCTCTTGTTAATAACTCACAGCTGTCCGTAGTTTGGCTGATTACAGCCCTCGCGGTGCTACCGGATGTCCGGTGTTTTCTCTTCCCGGTCCGGGCGGAAACATCCGGGCGGAACCAAAACTTTCCAAATTTTTGGTTCCGCCTAAAAGATCGTCACTCCTGTGACACATACATTTACACAGCAAACTCTTTAGCCAATATTTTTCTTTTCATAATGTTTAAATGCATATATTATAGACAAATGTGTTACTGATAGTAATAAGCTTTTAACTTTAGTCCAGATACATATTCCAGTACACTTGATCAATTGTCAATTTGTCAGGTATTTTTTGCTTGTTTAGCGAATGCTCATTCAACTCTCATTACAACAACAAAACTGTTACCTCACACCAGCAGGTCTGTCTACAGTCAACTTTGACTGACTTTAACAATGAAAACAACATTATTATAAGCTGTAGTCAGTCAGAGGAGGAGCTACAGTTCAATCTGTTCATTACTCATCTTCTGTTACAGTTGTGTTTGGTTATAGTTTATCTTAGGATGAAATGTGCAGGATTGATTCTCAAGGTCATTTTTGTCTCTCAATAGTTCAGATGTTGTCTGTGATCTTGATGATTGTTTCACTGCTCAAAGGTCAGTTTTTCTATTAATGTTTAAAATTTAAACCAAAATTTTATTTTAATGATGTAAGCAATTATCCTAATTTAACTTCAGTGCATTATTGTTTCCAGTAAAAAAATATATTTGTTGTTTGTTTTACACAGAGAGTGCTGCTGCAATTGTAATAGATCCACTGTCTTTAGAGACGCACATCATGACAGGAGACAATGTTACTCTCTCCTGCAGTTACAGTGCTGTTGTAAACACCTTACAGTGGTATCGACAATATCCAGGATCTCCAGCAGAGTTTCTCATTTTTATCACTGAGACGAGTGGCCGATCAGAGCCTTCACTCAGACTTTCATCTGTGGCTGATAAAGAAAATAAACGTGTGGATCTGAACATCTTCTCAGCAGAGGTTAAAGACTCTGCCCTGTATTACTGTGCCCTGGTGCCCACAGTGACATAAAACACTGTCACACTGTACAAAAACCCCAAATCATTATAGACAACATAGATCAGACATTGCTTTCACAAGACAATGCGTCTCATACTTATCATGCTTATGCACAAATTTGTGTATGAAATTCCCTAAAAACATTTATATTAAAATTCATTGTAAATGCGAAAAAAATGTTACACCAGGCATACTCAATAATCATGCATGCTATTTTCACATACTGTACAATAATTATAATATAATACATTATTGATATACAATGTCATATTATTTTATATTATTATTTTATATGATTTAATCTGTTAGATTTTTATTTGAAAAAAAAAAGTTTACACAAAATTGTAAAGTTCTTTCATCCCTGTTGTTTTAATGCTCTTTACTTTTCTTGTGGTGGACACAAAATCAACCATCAAACATTACACAAACCTAACATACATTCAGTCAGGAGGTGGAGCTGTCAGATATAAAACAGCACACAGTTATCAACTCAGACACATTTTCTAATTTGTTAGTAGAGATGATGTTGCTTGTCCTGATTATATTTTCTCTCTTTAAAGGTGATATTTTATCATAATATTCTTTAAGCAGGATATTTTTAATAAATAAATTGTATTTATTTTTAATGTCTTTTTGATTAACCATGCTCCTTAAATAACTGCTGTTATTATTATTTCTTTTTTACAGAGAATGCTGCTGCAGATTTAATAACATCATTGTTCACAGAGAAACATGTTTTGGAAGGAGATAATGTGACTCTGTCCTGTAACTACAGTGGCTATATAGAGAGTTTACAGTGGTACCGTCAATATACCAAATCCAAACCTGAGAATGTAATTTTTCACGCTGAGACCCGTAGTCGGTCAGAGCCCAAGCTTCGTCTGTACGCCATTGCTGATAAAGCAGTCAAACTTATGAATCTGAGTATCTCTACAACACAAACAGAGGATTCAGCTGTGTATTACTGTGCCCTGGTGCCCACAGTGACATGAAACACAAACACACTGTACAAAAACCTGACAGCAGCAAACATCGGTATAAAGAAACATGTAGCACTTTAAAAAGCCTCCCTTACGTTCTTTATCAATCAAGCAAATCATTTAGTTACACTATATTATTATTATTCATTATTTAATTTGAAATGCACTGTATTTTGTGAGATCATACTACAGCTTATTAAAACTGTGGATTTTTTTTTCATTTCAATTAGCAAACAAAGACATTTGTAAAAAAGGAGGTTAAATAAATACACATTTTGTGTTTATGTTTGTAGTGTTACAGTCTTATCTTTCTTAGAATGTTGCAGTTAGTCATCATTTTCTGAACCTTTTACTCGTTACCCGTGTTGTGTACAAATACCCCTGCCTTGTTTCTAGTTTTTGTCTGATCTTGTTGAAGTTATATATGTATCATTGCCCGTGTTCCTTGTTGTTATTTTATTTATTATAGCTTTATATTTTGGTATTCCCTCATCTTGCTCGCACCAAATCCAGATGTCTCAAGACCAGTATAAACCCTGCATCTGATGTTGCATGTGATATAAATGTGATTAAAAAACAGTCCAAATTAATTTTGCTGTCTCAAGAGACAAATCATTCAGCCTTTACCCAGTTGAGGGCGCTCTGCACTACTCTTTAGTCCTTGTGCAACTCATTTATTTTGCCAGAGGGAGGAGCTACAGAATCAAATCAAGTGTTTCAGTTCAGCCCCTTTATTACACAGAATCTAAGGGATTTTACAGTTTTTGGAGTGAAGCTTTATGACGTGTAAAGCAGAAATTTAACACTCAGTTGTTGTGCTCGATCTAAAACAATCTTTATCTGTCTCAATGATGTTCTTTCACCTCACAGTTTTTTCACTTCTTACAGGTATTTACTTTAATATTTGATGGTAATACTGTACAAATAGTGTTTGTTAAAGAGCTTGAAATTACTATTAATGAATATGTACAACTAGGCTACTGAATGTGCATTTTTGGTTTCTTTTTCAGAAATTATTTTTGGAAACACTATAACACCCCTATTTGCTGAAAAGCATGCACTGAAGGGAGAAGTGGTTACTCTCACCTGCAACTACACTGGAAGTATACAGAGTTTGCAGTGGTATATGCAGTATCCCAACACTGCACCTGAATTTATCCTGCAAACCTTTGAGAATGCGGCTCCAATGCAGAACGGACGTTATCTTGCGAAAGCTCATAAAGACAAAAAACAGCTGGACCTGGAGATCTCCAAAACTGAAGTGACAGACTCTGGGATTTACTATTGTGCACTGGTGCCCACAGTAACAGGAAACACCTCTACACTGTACAAAAACACACACTTAAGATATGTCACACTTATATTACGCTTTAAAAATAAAGGCACTACACACAATGCCACAAAATAACCATAAAAACCTTGAGTATCTAAACAACCTTTCTGTTTCACAAAGGTTTTTAAGACTGTAAGAGATAAGAAAAAAGAACCTCTAACTGAACGCTTCTTTGAGGCAACAAACGTTTTTCTTCTGTGAAGAAACATTTAAGCACCTTGTGTGAGGGTAATAGTTGTTTCTTATAGAGAAAAATTAATATTTTTAATGTTTAACACTTTATCATGGTGCACTTTGGTACTGTGCATCCTATAGTGCAGGACTATTTAGAATTTTCAATTTTTTTCATTAAATGGATACTGAATGTTTATTTCAGATATTATAAACGTTATCCTTGCGATACGTTGTTCTTCTCGTATCCATCAGCGTGAATTACTTTAAATTCTTGTCATGTCAAGATAAACCATCAAAGAAAAGAGAGACACAGAGGGTGGAGCTCTCACAAAGTGTTTAAACACACAAGAGGCTGATTCAGAATCACTCTGCTTTGACCTCAACATCACTTCAAACATGATTCTCTTTTGTTGGATATCATTTTTATTATCTATAGGTAAGAGATATAATTTTTCAGGAGCTTAATAACAATTAAGAAAAACTTAAAGAGCAAATTCTGTATGAATTTTAGGCTTATTTAATGATGATGCATTTCATGTTTTCTTTACAGGGAATTCCTTTGCAAACACATTTAAACCATCACCTTTACCTCAGGGATCAGTTCTAGGCCCTATCCTATTCTATTCTCGTTATATATGTTACCTCTAGGAGACATTATCAGGAAACATAACATAAGTTTTCACTGCTATGCGGATGATACCCAGCTTTACATCTCGTCACATCCTAGCGAAACCCACCAGTTTGCTAAGCTAACAGACTGCATTAGTGATATTAGGGACTGGATGGCACATAACTTTCTTATGCTAAACTCCAATAAGACAGAGATACTTATTATTGAACCAAATCGCTCCAAACATAATATGTCAGATTACAAGTTGCCCATAGATGGCTGCACGGTGGTGCCATCTTCCACGGTTAAGAATTTAGGCGTAATGTTTGACAGCAATCTATCTTTCGATAGTCATATCTCCAACGTCTGCCGCACAGCATTCTTCCATCTTAGAAATATCTCAAAAATACGCCAGATGCTGTCTGCATCAGATGCAGAAAAGCTTATCCATGCTTTTATGACCTCTAGAATAGACTATTGTAACTCGTTACTCGGGGGATGCCATGCAAATCAGGTAAACAAGCTACAGCTGGTTCAAAACGCCGCCGCAAGAGTGCTTACTCGATCTAAAAAGTATGACCACATTAGTCCAATTCTGGCATCTTTACACTGGCTACCAGTTAAATATCGCATACAATTTAAAATATTACTAATCACCTACAAAGCCTTAAATGGCCTAGCGCCCTCGTATATTAAAGAACTACTATCAGAATACAATCCACCACGTAAACTGCGATCACAAAATTTGGGTTACTTAATTATCCCTAGAATATCAAAAGTGTCTAAAGGTGGTAGATCCTTTTCCTACTTAGCCCCTAAGCTCTGGAATGATTTACCAAATAATGTTCGAGTATCAGACACAGTCGAACAATTTAAATCTAAACTTAAGACATTCTTCTTTAACAAAGCATTCACATAGAATGTCCAGTAAATGTACTTTTCCCGCAGTAGTTATTTTGTCTAGAACAAAGCACTCACATACCTCATATGGGTAATTTACTCTTGCCGCAATAGTTAGCCTGTCTGGAACCGAGCTGAATTAAACCACTATAATGTATGACGCTTGCATTACATGCGAACGGCCCCTACACTAATAGAATTCTGTTTTTGTCTCCCTGTCTCGTCCTCGACCCTGAGGACAATGAGACAAACAGACCCAGTTCCTGTTGCTGTGAAGGTCATCGCACCACTGATCTACTGGCTGTCCTTCAACGTGACGCCCAACCGATGCGCGACCAACGGCCACCGGCTGAACCAGTTTAATCCGCTTACACGCTTCCTAT
This sequence comes from Paramisgurnus dabryanus, assembly GCF_030506205.2. Taxonomy (NCBI): domain Eukaryota; kingdom Metazoa; phylum Chordata; class Actinopteri; order Cypriniformes; family Cobitidae; genus Paramisgurnus; species Paramisgurnus dabryanus. The sequence goes on along the minus strand of NC_133342.1, from coordinate 32,993,627 downwards.
CCCTACCGTGTCTATATATTATAAATATAAATATTAATTTCTCCCTAGGGTTTTTTGTCCTTCTAGGAGTTTTTCCCACCGGGTTTTCTCCTAGGGGGTTTTTTAGTCCCAGGGAGAGTCAGCCAACTTTGGCTTAACTTAGCACTTTACTGTATACGTTACATTATTAATATGCTCGCTTACATGGTTTTTTATCCTTAGCCGCTATATTCTACTTCTTATACTATGTATTGATTTTCAATGTTCTCCTCTACATCTACTCATGTAAAGCTGCTTTGCAACAATTAACAATTGTGAAAAGCGCTATATAAATAAAATTGAATTGAATTGAATTTCTGAAAAACATGTTTATAAAGGTGAAAAAGTGATTCTGTCCTGTAACTACACTGGTGATGTTCAAAACCTGCAATGGTATCAACAATATCTTGGGTCTCGACCAGAGTTTCTCGTTCTTGTCACAGAATATTCAGAACCACCTGATCCTTCACTTCGTCTGTCAGCAAAAGTTATGAAAGACATAAAGCGTGTGGATCTCATGATCTCCTCTGCTGAAGAAACCGATTCTGCTGTGTATTATTGTGCCCTGCAGCCCACAGTGACAGGAAACACAACAACACTGTACAAAAACCTGCTTTCAGTCATGTGACTTTGTACTGCTATTCATTTTAGACATAAAACACAAATGCATCATTTAAAGGGCCCATGGCATGAAAATGTTAACAGCCAACATCTAATCCTAAAATACGAAAATAACTCTACAAGTAAGATCTAAAATGCAATTTTAGGTTTCAAACAGAGATGGTGATAGAGAGGAGAAAGTCACAGATTGCAGATTTTAACTCTCTCCGGTGTTACTTTTTAACACTCTAGAGATGGACCTATATAAACACTGAGCAGTGTTAATTTAACTCCCGGGATTTTGCAGTGTTCTTGGAGAGAATGGTTTACCAAAACTAAGTTACTGGGTTGATCTTTTTCACATTTTCTAGGTTGATAGAAGCACTGGGGACACAATTATAGCACTTAAACATGAAAAAGTCAGATTTTCATAATATGTCCCCTTTAAAGGGTATTATTCTAATAAGAGCTCCTTATGACATCATAAAGAGGGCCAAATTTCAACGACCTATTTTTGTATGTGCTTGTACAGAATGGTTTACCAAAACTAAGTTAATGGGTTGATCTTTTTCACATTTTCTAGGTTGATAAGAGCACTGGGGACCCAATTATAGCACTTAAACATGGAAAAGTCGAATTTTCATGCCATGGCCCCTTTAAAGCAAAACCAAAGAGTTTTTACCTTGAAATAACGTTTCCAAAAAAGTTTCAGTCGTTCATCCACTAGAAACAGTGTGCATGGCAATTTTACATTCGCTTTGCAGCCCTCTATCGGCCAAAACCGCACTAAAGAAGTTTCCAACGTCGGGTCGCGGTCCTGTAGTTCGAGTGAAAACTATAAAAACTTGCTTTACGGCAGAACTACAATCCAATCAGAGCCACCTTTGCTGCAGTAGGCTAAATTATTTACGACAGTAGTAATGGATAATTCCGCTTCCAACCTGTAGGGGGAGCAAAGAGCAAAAACTCTTTAGTGTTGCTTTAAGAACACAAATATGAGTCTGTGTCATTTTATTTAAACATTATGTGCACTTTCTGTTTACTGCTGATGAGATTTAGTTTATTGTTCATTCATTTCCTAAACACATGTTAAGTCACAGCACCTTTTCTTTTTTAGGAGACTCTTGTGGTACTCTGGATATCTGCCGAAGTCAACATGATCGCATGGAAAGTCGTGTTATAGTCACAAAATTACTGCGCTGTGATGTCCACAGCAAACTTTCCTTCGGAACAAAATCATCTGTACTTCCCTCAGTGTTTTAAAGAACTGTCATGGTGTGCACATTCCAGTGTTTTTCTACATTTTCTAGGTTGATAGAAGCACTGGGCACCCAACTACACAGTAGCACTTACACAGGAAAAGTCTGATTTTCACGCTTTGACCCTTTTAAGGGAAAATATACAGCAATCATTATGGTATGAAAGATTTGTAAGTGTTTTACTTTTTGTTGTTGTAAAAACTTAATAATACTACGATTAAATGTTACAAATATGCATACATTGTACGCTTCGCATCTATTTAAATGTACAAAAAAGTTTTGTGTTTCTGAAAGTTACATGTAGTATTATTAGTATGTATAAACAGTGCACAGCAAAATCCCCGGTGTTAAATTAACACCAGCTCGGTGTTTATATGGGTACCACCAGCAGGGTGTTAAAAGTAACACCGAAGCAATGTTAGAGTTAATAAGATACTTAAGCAATCATTTGAGTGATTATTTGATTATTGAAGACACCTGGTGATAATGAGCAGAACTACAACTACAACTTCCAGCTACTGCCTTAGGTACAATCAACTGAAAAGACATCTGTGTGAGATCAGGCTGAACATGCGGCTGCAATGGTTACTAAATAATCACACTAACTAAACCAATATACTCCAGTTAGCAGTTGCTGCAAATACATCAAAATGTCACATACATTAGTCAAGGGTTTGCTTCTCATCCCCATAACTGCACTGCACAGAAAATCAACCATATGTTGCCAGCAGATGGTGCTCTATGATTTACAATCAGACAGAATAAATTATTTTTGTTCCACCAGTCTTCACATTATTCACCTCCTGCTATATTAGATTCAGATTTACTCTGTCTTAAATTAAATGTACACTATATAAGTCATTTTTATCTTTCCACAATATCTGCTCAATAATTGCTGATTTGCATGTTTGACATTCAATCTGCAAGAAATTCATGCTAACTGGTTTATATGTACATGTATTTACTATATAAAAAGAGTTCATATAGTAGTCTACATCACAAGTTTAATTAGACTAAAATAGGTGGAAAGTCATGTTTCGATTTCACCAATATAGCACTGTGCAAATGAGAATTTAGTTAAATCTACACTTTTTGTTCAATCTAACTGGTTCATACACAACATACTGCAAGTGTCACAGTTAACAAAAACTATTATAATATATTTTTTTGTTAAGTTGAATTAACTTTAAAGCAACCAGGTAACTTAGTTTTTTAAGTTGAACTAACTTTTTACAGTGCTGTTAACATTATGCAAATTATCAAAATATACAGTTTTTTATTGTATTAAAATGATTCTTGTTTATGTAAATGTTCGAGGAATGTTACAATCTATCATTTTCAAACTTTATGACAATGTTATGTTTTAATGTTCATCTATTTTTGTATTTTTTAAGAACTTTTTTGCTAATTATAGAGAAACAGTATACCCACACCCGTCGCTATGGGCGGGCCATAGGGGGCCGGGCCCGCCCTCAAAGACGCTTGTGCCCCCCCAGTATTTAAAAAAATACTGTAATTTTAAATGATCATAGTTGCTAATTTTGTGATGCATTAATGTTGTACTCTTTATAATTAAAACATTAAAAATATAAAAAACAATCGTGTGATTTTGTTTGATTGATGGGAATCTAGCTACACTGCAACAGCCTACGTCAGTGTAGCCGCTTAACAGTTAGCGCACTTTTTTAAACTAGATGAGTTTTCGCTTAGCTATACTGCTTTAAGATGGATATTATCCGCAAATGGTTAAAAAGCCCACCAACAGTCTCTAAAATTGAAACGACATCGACGCATGATGTTGGAGAAGGAGACCCTGGACGACAGCCTGAGCCTGATGCCAGCTCCGTGGAGCCTGACCCCGGGACTAAAAGACTACTACATTCAGAAGATATGGACTTGTTCACTGCGGTGATTCAGCTTGCTTTTGAAAAAGACCTCACTCTCAAGTTTAATTCCGAGTGGACACTTTATTAATGAGGAGGTTCTGCTCGGAGAAACGCCGCCTGCCGCTGTACTGACAGGAGGGAAGGGAGAGACGACAGCGCTGCCTCCACTCAAGTACCGTAGGTTCAAAGTCTGTGTGCGTGCGTGCGTGCGTGCGTGCGTGTGTGTGCGCGCGCGCGCGCACGTGTCTCATTGCAATGCATATCCCTCTGTTGACTGCTTTAAAATGCAATGTTTGAGAGATGCCTCTAGATTTATGGATATTCATAAAATTGCTTCTATATGTACTGTGGTGTAGGCTATAGGCTATCTGGTCATATCGCTGATGGTTATGTTTAACGTGATGATTACGTGCTGCGCGAATAGAGTATATATTATTATAAGTATACGTACTGTAGGCTAATAATAAGTGTGCCCTCCCATGCATTTCATATGCCCCCCTTAAGACTGAGGTCTGGCGACGGGTCTGAGTATACCTCTCATTTAAAAAAAATATATATTTCTGAATGTTCCGTAAAAACATTGCTGTTAAAAACACAATTTATTTATTACAAAAGTTTTGGTTCTTGTCATATCTGTGGGTGGAGCTTATAGACTACGTAGACAGCAGAAGAAAATCAAGGACACAACATAACTTTACTTAAACTTTGAACCCAGCTCGTAAACACTCGTCTAAATTATGAATACCAAAACTTTGTTACTTGTCTCTGCTGTTTTAATATTTGGTCAAAGCTATTGTAAGTACTGTTTTTTTTTCAGTCAATCCCAAATCAAATGTTATATCAATTTTCAGTCATAATTTAAATCTGTGACAAAGTTTATTCAGAGTTTTTGTTATTATTTAGGTGAAGCCAATCTCATCAGACCATCACAGTCCTCTGTGTCTATAACTGAAGGACACAACATCACACTGTCCTGTACATATGATGGTTCAGCTTACAGTCTTCACTGGTACCGACAGATGTCTGGATCAAGACCTGAGTTTCTAGTGTTGATTGTTGAGACCTCTAAATCTGTAATACCATCTACTCCACCTCAACCACACATGTCCATCAGACTCCATAATAAACAAGTGGATCTGGAGATCTCATCTGCTGCTGTATCAGACTCTGCTCTCTATTACTGTGCCATGGAGCCCACAGTGACAGGAAACACAACAACACTGTACAAAAACATCTACACCTTTCTTTAAACTTAACCCTTGTGCATCAATTTAAAAAAAGTTACACACAGGTTTACAGGGGACAAAAATGTCCATGTCCAAAAAGTGTCATAAAAATATTATAGATTTATATTTTTTTCCACTTTCACTGATGCCATTTTTTTAACCAGCATCAGCTCTAATCACAATGACCAAACATTTATTAATTTTCAGAATTTTAACCCTTTAAATGCTGGTTTGTTTACACAATGCCACTGCTGTTTTTTATGAATTTTTTTTTTTTTTTAATTATTTTCAATTTACTACATGCTAAGCAGAAGTACTCCCAAAAGTGCTATTACACCATAAAATATAGATCCTCTTTTAAATCCGCTTAGAAAAGCGCTATTTTTGTGAACCTATCATATTTTTTCTGCCCTCAAAACATGCTGATTGGTTGAAAGGTTTTTTTCGAAGCCCCTCCCTTGTTGACACAGGGACACGTCGAACTCTGCAAAATCAGGTCGTACCATTATGCGAGTTATAAATGAGTTTTCTACAATCCTGGTACCCAGCATGCATTGCGGGATGATGTGTTGTTGTTGATTGTCACCATTGTTGCGTTTCATAGTCTGATTGTTGATGTCTCAGCATGTCAGATGTACACCACAGACTAGATTTATGTGAAAAAAACAACTCTTCAGGCATTAAGGATTTCAACAGCATGGTTACAGAACGGAAGTTTAACAGAATTGACAGAACATAAAATAACTTAAATTCAGTGACTCTTTTTTTGCTTGAGATGATTGAATCAAAATAACTAACAATTATATATGAACAGTTTCAGACTTCATCTATTACATTACATTACATTTTTCTGCTCTAACAGATGTGCTTTAGAAACACACTGTCATAATGCCAAATTTCAAGACCCAAGTGCCCAACTAAAGGAAACACTAATCGACACAATGGTGACCAAATTTACAGCCGTTCTTTAGAAGTTAAACCTATCATCCCTGTAACTCTGCAAGCAAGTTGTAATTTTAGTTTTCAAACAAAGATGCTGATAGAGAGGCAAACATGAAAGATTGCAGCTTTTAACTCTTTTTAAAACTGTAAGATGGAGTCATATATACACATGGCAGTGTTCATTTATCTATTGCATTTAATATTATGACTTTTTTCATCATTTTATTATTACTTTTTCCAGAAAAAGAAACAGTCTATAAGAAATTAGATACAGGAACATTTTTACCAAAGTAAAAATAATGATTTGGTCTGAATGAAGTTGATCCATAGTATCTCTTTTTTCAGTGTAATGGTTTTACGAGATGTATTCATTCAGATAGGACACTAGGTGTGAAATGCACGAACCGTCATTCATGTTCTGCAAATGTTGCAAGACAGGAATAGCATGCACTACTGTTTTCTTTTTCTTAAAAACAAAATTGACTCTGCTTCTTGTTCAAAATTGGGAATTTCTGAAGAAACCTACCCATATTTGAAAGGTGATAAAAAGAAAAAAAAAAGGAAAATAGGATGAAACTTTTTTAAAAGCAGAGGGTTTGTTCTTTCATTTGATATATTGTATGTTTATATATTTAAAGAAGAACATTTTCTGAAAGGCAATAAACTTTTGTGAAAATCATAAGAAATGCTGGCGCTGGCTGGCAATGTAAAAAAAAAACGACATTGTTAACGATATTTGAGAAAAATAGGCCTTTTGTGCACATAGAAAAAGTCTTACATTTGAGTTTATAATTTAGTTTAGTGTACATTATTTCTGACAGCTTCATCAGGAATGAATTAACACTTCTTGTCAAACTGATAAAGCAGTTTTCTTAATTAGCTCATGCTTTTTCACCTTTCCTTTATTGCAGTGCAGTGACACCTGTCAGCCACAGTATATATTACAGAAAATCAAGCAAAAATAAAAAATATTGCCAGAGGGTGGAGCTTAATGTCAAGATGTCAAATCATATCAAACTTAGAGAGGGTGCCAGTAAAGAAAATCAGATTCTTGATTCTTCTTCAGAGATTAAATCATCATGATTATTTTCATTCTCATCACTTTATTTTGGACATGTGTTGGTAAGATATAATTGTACTTCTATAATTCAGACCAAAACTGTTAACTATTATTTTACTGTTAAATCAGACAGTACCACAGTTGTTTAAAGTTAATTTCTTGATATCATGAAGCTGTTTATCTGAATTTATTTTCTCTATTCTTAGTGCACACAGATGCAGAAGCAATAAAACCTCTATCAAAGATTGAAAACTCTGCTGTCGGTGACAATGTTGTTCTGTCCTGTAGTTATAAAGACTTTACTTCTACCATAGAAACTTTACAATGGTACAGACAATATCCCAAATCTAAACCAGAGTTCCTACTTTACATCTTCCCGCATGGAGCTATGAGTGAAACCAGACCAGACAGATTTTCAGCCGAAGTTCATCAAGACATCAAGCAAGTAGATTTGAAGATCTCATCTGTTATAGAGACAGATTCTGTCATGTATTACTGTGCCCTGGTGCCCACAGTAACAGGAAATATAACAGCATCATACAAAAACCTCCTAGAATAACACTGCACTCTTTTGCACTGTAGTGAATCGTATGCAGACTGTATTAAACATTTACATCATCTCATCTAATGCTCATCCTACTGATTGTTTACCACAGATGAATCGCTCTCTTTCACTATCATTTTTAAATGCTGGACAGCAACAACCACCCATGGAAAAATAAAGTAAACTTGAATGTACTTTAAATATACATAAATACCAGCAAGTTTAATTGTAGTTCATTGTTATATGTGTGTGTTAAATAAAAGTGCAAAACTTTGAAACACTACAAATATGCTAATCAAATGTAAAGTTCAACATCAGAAGTACCTTAAACAGTAAACTAAATACCAGTAACATTTAAATATGTTTTAACTCAAATAAATGGTGTCTCAAAATAGCACTTAGATGTTCTTAAGTTTTTTTGTAAGTTAAGTACAAAATGCATGCATGAAAGTAGTAAATTTACTAAGTGAACTTAAATAAAGTGTATTTTAGTGCACCTTCAATCACCTGAGTATACGTACAATTTTGCTAATCTTTGTGTAAATCTCTGTAGCAAAGGAAACTAAACTAAACAAATTAAAATTAAACCTGCGAATAATACTTTTTTGCTCATGCTTGTATTCTAATGACACTGTTAATGTTTTGATGCTGAAATAAATAATTCATACATTAATGACACAGTCAAGGGTTCACATCTCCTCTCAATAACTGACGCTGCGCAGAAAAGCTACCTTATATTGCCAGTAGATGGTGCTCTATGACTCAAAATCAGATAGAAGAGATCAGTCATTATTCACCTCATGCTATAACAAGAGCCAATTTTATCCTAGATTAAATGTACAGTATTTATTCCTAAAGTCATTTTTGTCTCATCACAGGTCAGCTGTTTTCTTTTGCACTGATTTGTCATTTCTTTGCTCAGTTCACTTGTTTGATATTAAGTCTATAAGAGATTTAAGTCAGTTGGTTTAGATATCACCCAATTCTTTTGTTACATGTACAGTGCACATTATAGCCTACAACACAGGTTAATAACGAATTAAATAAGTTACAAATACCTTGAGTAACTCGTAGCACTAACTAAGATACATGAACCGTGAAGCTAAATCTACATGTTTAGTAATCTGACTGGTTAATTCCAAAAATACAATAAAACACAACATACATTCACACATCAAACTCCTCAGCCAATATTGCAGGATGTTTACATGCATATATACATAGTTAGTCAGAGGGAGGAGCTACAGTTTAATCTTCAGTCTCTTCATTACTCATCTTATGTCACAGTTGTGTTTGGTTATAGTTTATCTTAGGATGAAATGTGCAGGATTGATTCTCAGGGTCATTTTTGTCTCTCAATAGTTCAGATGTTGTCTGTGATCTTGATGATTGTTTCACTGCTCAAAGGTCAGTTTTTCTAATATCTAATATTCTAATATTTCTAATTTTCTAATATAAATGTCTGACATTTGACCCAATATGTTAATATAATTATGTAAGCAATTATCCTAATTTAACTTTAGTCCATGACTGTTTTCAGTAAATAAGATCTTGGTTGTTTGTTTCTCACAGAGAGTGCTGCTGCAAGTGTAATAGATCCACTGTCTTTAGAGACGCACATCATGACAGGAGACAATGTTACTCTCTCCTGCAGTTACAGTGGTGGTGTTAACTCCTTACAGTGGTATCGACAATATCCAGGATCTCCAGCAGAGTTTCTCATTTTTATCACTGAGACGAGTGGCCGATCAGAGCCTTCACTCAGACTTTTATCTGTGGCTGATAAAGAAAATAAACGTGTGGATCTGAACATCATCTCAGCAGAGGTTAAAGACTCTGCCCTGTATTACTGTGCCCTGGTGCCCACAGTGACATAAAACACTGGCACACTGTACAAAAACCTCAAATCATTATACATAGATCAGACATTGCTTTCACAGGACAATGGTGGTTAACTAAGCATGCGTGTGCATGAGTTTGTGTATGAAATCTCCATATGAACGTTTTCATAAAAAATCATTTGTAATAAAATGTATTGTAAATATGCAAAAAAAAAAAAAAGTAAGAACAGGACCACACTTACCCAATAATCATGTAGGCTACTTTCACATACTGTACAATAATTATAATATGATACATCATTGATATACAGTAGTATATTATTTTATATTATTATTTGTATATTGTTTGATCTGTGCGATTTTTGTTTGAATTAAAATTAAAAAAAAGTAGTTTAAACAAAACAGTTTACACAAAATTGTAAAGTTTTATCATCCCTCATGTTTTAATGCTCTTTTCTTTTCTTGTGGTGAACACAAAATCAATCATCAAACACAACACAAACCTAACATACATTCAGTCAGGAGGTGGAGCTGTCAGATATAAAACAGCACACAGTTATAAACTCAAACACAGATTCTCTATAATGTAGGAGGAAACTGTAGATCTTCACACAGGATATTTTTCTCATTTGTTAGTAGAGATGATGCTGCTTGTCCTGATGATTTTTTCTCTCTTTAAAGGTTATTGATTCAGAATATTTCCCAAACATGATATTTTCAATAAAAACAAAATGTTGTTCAGTTTGTCTTATTGATCTGTTTATATGCTCCTTAACTGACTGCTGTTAATATGTATTTGTTTTTTTAACAGAGAATGCTGCTGCAGATTTAATAACATCATTGTTCACAGCGAAACATGTTTTTGAAGGAGATGATGTGACTCTGTCTTGTGACTACAGTGGCAATGTACAAAATTTACAGTGGTACCGTCAATATACCGGATCCAAACCTGAGAATCTCATTCTTCACACTGAGGTCAGTGGTTGGTCAGAGCCCAAGCTTCGTCTGTATGCCGTTGCTGATAAAGTTGTCAAACGTATGAATCTGAGTATATCTACAACACAAACAGAGGATTCAGCTGTGTATTACTGTGCCCTGGAGCCCACAGTGACATGAAACACAAACACACTGTACAAAAACCTGACAGCAGCAAACATCAGTATAAAGAAACATGTAAGCGATTCTTATGTTCTTTATCAAACAAGCAAAACATTTAGTTACATTATATATTTATCTATGATTTTTATTTATAATACACAGTTTTTTGTGAAATTGTTAATACTTACATGCATACGGTAGTTTATTAAAGAGCACCTATTAAATTTTATTTTGTGTATTTGGTATAATACATTACCTTTGTGTGGTTTATGGTTAAAAAACACAGTATTCACATACCATACATTATTTTTGCTCCATAAATCCCCATCTTTCTAAGACGCTCTGATTTTGTACAAAGCTCATTGTTCTAAAAAGCGCGGTCTGATTGGCCAGATAACCAGTACGTTGTGACTGGCCTTAATACCACTGACATCAGCCGGAAATGTGACTCTCCTCACCATGTTTTAAAGATTAGCTTACAATGCAATACTAATAGGAGTTAATATCATCTTTACCTTATCAATATGCATCGAATCTCATCCAGAAAATGCAGATGACCAAGTCGATCAATGAACTTTGCCAGCCATATGTCCTGTACATATAATGGATCAGCTTACAGTCTCCACTGATACCGACAGATGTCTGGATCAAGACTTTTTATTGCTCATTCATGAGTTCTGTACTGTCCCCTGGGGCCCACAGTGACAGGAAGCACAACAACACTGTAAAACAAACATGCTATATATGCTGCATCTGATGTTGCATGTGCTATAAATGCATTTGATAAGCTCTGTATAAATAGTAAATATTATCATGTGGTAAAAATACCAGTCCAAAATCATTCAGCCTTTACCCAGTTGAGGGCGCTCTGCTCTACTCTTTAGTCCTTGTGCACCTCAATTATTTTGCCAGAGGGAGGAGCTACAGAATCAAATCAAGTGTTTCAGTTCAACCTTTTTATTACACAGAATCTAAGGGATTTTACAGACGTGTAAAGGAGAAATGTGACACTGTGTTGTGTTCGATCTAAAACAACCTTCATCTGTCACCATGATGTTCTTTCACCTCACAGTTTTTTCACTTCTTACAGGTAAATTAATATTTGATGGTAATATAAATAGAGTGTTTGTTGCAAGAGCTTGAAACTGATTTGCATTAATGAATATGTACAACTACTGAATGTGCATTAATGTGACTGTTGTCCTTTGGTTTCTTTTTCAGAAATTATTTTTGGAAACACTATAACACCCCTCTTTGCTGAAAAGTATGCACTGAAAGGAGAATTGGTTACTCTCACCTGCAACTACACTGAAAGTAATCCAAGGAGTTTGCAGTGGTACAGGCAGTTTCCCAACACTGCACCTGAATTTCTCCTGCAAACTTTTGAGAACGCGGCTCCAATACAGAAGGAACATTATCTTGCTAAAGCTCATAAAGACAAAAAACAGCTGGACCTGGAGATCTCCAAAACTGAAGTGACAGACTCTGGGATTTACTACTGTGCGCTGGTGCCCACAGTAACAGGAAACACCTCTACACGCTACAAAAACACACACTTAAGATATGTCACACTTACATTATGCTTTAAAATAAAGGCACTACCCAGCTAACAGAAAAAAGTTCTAACAACGTTCCCTGAAAGTTCCCAATGTTCTCAAAAACGTTCTGCCAACATAGAAAGTGTCCAGTTGTCTTTAAGTTCTAAGAACGTTTTTGTGTTGTCTGAACGTTAGAGGAATGTTACATTTTACCATTTTTAAACGTTTTGACAATGTCATGTTTTAATGTTCACACAATGTTTAAAACAACAACTGTTTATTATATTGACTTGTTTGCTTGATATGTAAATGATAGAGAAACATTCCATTTTATTATTTTATAAAACATTATTTATGAATGTTCAGTAAATATATTGCTGTAGAAAACACAATTTACTTATTAGGTTTAGATGTTGATGTTTTGTTTTATTTTAAGTCACCATTACTCTTGACCACTGGCTTTGTGCTTGCTACAGTCGTTTCCTTCCTGATTGTGTTAACACACCACATTTGTTATGTACTTGTAAAGGTAGTAATGTAATTTTGTGGTTGGTACATATTGGTTAAGATCATCATCTATTTAGATTACTAATCAGAAGTTTCTTTTCAGTCAGTAATGTTTATGAGATCCAGCACTTTTACAGGAGTTTATCATTATGGAGTTTTAGATACTAGACAAAAAGTAATAAGTGAATTGTGTTTTCTACAGCAATATATTTACTGAACATTCAGAAATAATGTTTTATAAAATAATAAAATGCAATGTTTCTCTATCATTTACATAACAATAAAACAAGTCAATGTAATAAACAGTTGTTGGTTTAAAGGGGCCATGGCACAAGACTTTTTTAAGATGTCAAATAAATCTTTGGTGTCCCCAGAGCACATGTGTGAAGTTTTAGCTCAAAATACCAAATAGATAATTTATTATAACATGTTAAAATTGACACTTTGTTGGTGTGTGCAAAAAATGTGCCGTTTTGGGTGTGTCCTTTAAAATGCAAATGAGCTGATGAAGTGCAAACACTGATCACAATGATGGTGGTTTGTTGCAATTTAAACTCAATTGTGCTGTGAATTATTTTCTCTCTCTCTCTCTCTCTCTCTCTCTCTCTCTCTCTCTCTCTCTCTCTCTCTCTCTCTCTCTCTCTCTCTCTCTCTCTCTCTCTCTTTCTCTCTGCACTAAATGGCAGTGCTGTGATTGGATAGTGCAGATTAAGGGGGCAGAATTATTCTAATAAGAGCTCCTTATGACATCATAAAGAGGGCCAAATTTCAACGACCTATTTTTGTATGTGCTTGTAGAGAATGGTTTACCAAAACTAAGTTAATGGGTTGATCTTTTTCACATTTTCCAGGTTGATAGAAGCACTGGGGACCCAATTATAGCACTTAAAATATAGTCTATAACATAACATTGTCATAACGTTTAAAAATGGTAAAATGTACATTCCTCTAACGTTCAGACAACACAAAAACGTTCTTAGAACGTCAAGAAAACTGGACACTTTCTATGTTGGCAGAACGTTTTTGAGAACATTGGGAACTTTCAGGGAACATTATTATAACTTTTTTCTGTTAGCTGGGTATACAGTACACAATGTCACAAAATAACCAATTTTGCTGTGGGTATGTTAATGTATGGTTTTCTGTTTCACAAACGTTTTAAGACTGTAAGAGATAAGAAAGAAAAACCTCTAACCAATTGGTTCTTTGAGGCACCAAACATTTTTCTTCTATCAGGAAACATTTTAGCACCTTGTGTGAGTGTAATAGTGGTTTTTATAGAGATACATTAATATTTTCTAATGTTTAACACCTCATCATGGTTCACTTTGGTACTGTGCATCCTAAAAGACCCCAAACACTGCACATTTTCGTTGTCTCCCTAATGAAACACATCTTATTCAACTCATCTGCTCATTGTGATATTAAGCTGATGTAGTGTTGGGGGTTTTTTCAGGGGCAGGGTTGGGAAACACTGCTATAGAGTGTGCATGACTACTTTGAATTTTCTAATTATTTCATTAAATGGATACTGAATGCCCAGATAGCATGCAAACCATTGAAACAATGTTAAAAACAGTTGATTTGTCAATGTTAACTGCATTGAATTAATATCAGGTTTGCAACCTCCATTAATATTGAAAAAAATATTGAAATTTCAACAAATCGCCATTATTGTGATCAGTGTTTGCTTTAGTTGGGTCATTGACTCTTGACATTAACTAAGTTAACTTGTTTTAGTGTTTGTATGTGTTTATGTAGAAACACATGTGCATTGGTAAAGAAAGATGTGTTTCAAAGTTAAGTTGAAACTGATTGCTTTTTGTGAAGATGTCAAGATTATATAAAATTAAACTGCTTTACATGATTATGTTGATCCGTTTTTGACAATTATAATTGTTTTGGTTTGTAAATACCACTGTGACGAGACAAACAGAAAAATTGCTGAAGCATTCAGACATCATTACAAATCTCAATAATGGTGACAATCATCAAACAAATTAATATAAAACGATCAACTGCAATGCAGGCTGGGAGTTATAAATTAGTTTAGTACTACGATGATACCCAGCATGCATTGCAGCATGAAGCTTTTTTTTTCACCATTGATGAGATTCATAGACCGATTCATGATGTCAAGGATAGATTCAGTAGTTTAACTTTTTAAATGTGTTTTCGTAATCCTCAAAATAACAGACCTGACACTGTTTCCAACTAGTACTGCAAAATCCATTTTTTGCATAACTTTAACAGTATTTCATTCATATTATTTAAGTATATCAAAAGAATAAAACTACTTGATAAAATTAGATCTTCGTTTTCTTTGCAATAGCGGATGTATTTTAAAACACACAAGAGTCACGGGCCCAACTAAAGCAAACACTGATCACGTTAATGGTGATTTGTTGAAATTTCAATATTTTTTCAATATTAAAGGTGTAGCGGAGGATTTTCTCGTATTTTAGAAAAGAACCACCTTCTCCATTTTTTTAAAAAATGCAATTGCGCATCACTCCTGATTGACAACTAGGAGGACCAATAGTCTTGATGATCCACCCGGAAAAAGAAAATCCTCCGCAATACCTTTAATGGAGGGTGCAAACGTGATATTGATTCAATGGTATTAACATTGACAAATCAATGATTTTTAACATTGTTTCAATGGTTGCATGCTATCTGGGTGTTTATTTCAGATATTATAAACATTATCCTTGTGATACGTTGTTCTTCTCGTATCCATCAGCGTGAATTAGTTTTAAATTCTTGTCATGTCAAGATAAACCATCAGAGGCCACAAGAGGACACAGAGGGTGGAGCTCTCACAAAGTGTTTAAACACACAAGAAGCTGATTCAGAGTCACTCTGCTTTGACCTCAACATCACTTCAAACATGATTCTCTTTTGTTGGATATCATTTTTATTATCTATAGGTAAGAGATAAAAATTTTTAGGAGCTTTATTAAGAAAGAACTCAAATAAAGACCAAATTCTTTATGAATTTTGGGGGTTATTTAATAAGGATGCATTTCATGTTTGTTTGTTTGTTTGTTTGTTTGTTTTTTAAACAGGGAATTCCTTTGCAAACACAATTAAACCATTATCTTCTGAAAAACATGTTTATAAAGGTGAAAATGTGATTTTGTCCTGTAACTACACTGGTGATGTAAACAATCTGCAATGGCATCGACAACATTTGGGATCTCGACCAGAGTTCCTCACTCTTGTCACAGAATATTCAGATCCTGATCCTTCACTTCATCTGTCAGCAAAAGCTATGAAAGACATAAAGCGTGTGGATCTCATGATCTCCTCTGCTGAAGAATCAGACTCTGCTGTGTATTACTGTGCCATGCAGCCCACAGTGACAGGAAACACAACAACACTGTACAAAAACCTGCTTTCAGTCATGTGACAAATGTAGCTTTTAAAGGGCCCATGGCATGAACATGTTAGCATTGCCACTTTGTAGGTGTGAGCAAATATTAGGTAATTGAAATGTAGCCCTCCTTATGATGTCATAAGGAGCGCTTATTACAATAATACCGCCCCCTTAATCTGCACTATCCAACCAGCACTGCCATTTAGTGCAGAGAGAGAGAGAGGGAGAGATAAATAATTGACAGCACAATTGATTTTGAATTGCATCAAACCGCCATCACTGTGGTCAGTGTTTGCACTTAATCAGCTCATTTGCATTTTAAATAACACACCCAAAAATGGCAGACTTTTGCTCAGGCCTTCAAAATAACAATTGTAACATGCTATAATAAATTATCCGTGGAGTATTTTGAGCTAAAACTTCACATACACACTCTGGGGACACCAAAGATTTCTTTTACATCTTAAAAAAATCTCATAATATGACCCCTTTAAGCAATGTCTCCATTAAGCAATATCATGAGGCATGCAGAATTTAAAGGGGACATATTATGAAAATCTGACTTTTTCCATGTTTAACTGCTACAATTGTGTCCCCAGTGCTTCTATCATCCTAAAACAATTAGAAAAAGATCAACCCAGTAAATTAGTTTTGGTAAACTGAGTTTCAATTGCAACAAACCACCATTATTGTGATCAGTGTTTGCACTTCAGCTGCTCATTTGCATTTTAAATGACACACCCAAAACGGCACACTTTTGCTCAGACCTAGATTAAGACTTAGTTTACATCTTTAAAAAAATGTCATAATATGTCCCCTTTAGGTTTGATATTTGAAAAAAAATGTAAACACATCTTTGAGATCAATGCAGCTAGTTTAAGTGTAGAAACCATGATTGTTTGATTGGCATTTGTATAACCACAGTTAAAGCCCCTACCCTAATAGAATCTGGACCTTGTTTTGATAGACCCGCCCCACACATATGCAACCCAGGCAATTATGTTAATTAGTAGACACGCCCCTTACTGCTGATTGGCTACCGACTCCCTTTTCCAAATCGTGCACTCCGCCTTTAATCTTCTTAAGAGATAACTAAGGTGGCCGAAAACTTCAAATCAAAACAACAAATACAAAACAACAACAAAACTAATGACAAAATAATAAATCAGAAAACAGTAGACAGTAGAAAACACAAATCTAAAGACAAATCTACCAAACGGAAAAGATAGATTTGTTGTCGTGTTTTCTGACTTGCTATTTTAGTTTCTGACTTTTAATTTTGTTTTTTGACGTGGCATTTTGTTTCTAGATTTGCCTTTGTGCTTTTAATTTGTTGTTTTGATTTGAGATTTGTTGTTTTGTCTTTGAAGATAAGAGTAATGTTAAAGATCTACCAGTCCAAGTTAATTTTTTGTCTCAAGAGACAAATCATTCAGCCTTTACCCAGTGGAGGGCGCTTTGCTTCATTATGTACTCCTTGTGCACCTCAATTATTTTGCCATTGGGTGGAGCTACAGAATCAGATTTAAGGGTTTCAGTCACATCCTCTTATTACAAAACAGACTGACTTGTCTATTTGAAATTGTTTCAAATAAACTTTCCAGCAAGTATTTAACAATAAAATTTGAAAAGCTTGATCTGAGGAAAGCTCTCTAACTTATTACCAATAGATAAAAATATATATTTGATCAACATTTTATTTTCCATGAGACTTAATTTTTTGACTATGTAAACAATTCACTTAAATCTACAATCTCTATTATAAATTCTTTATAAACTTTGTTTTAACAACCTTTGCAACAAATAATGTGTTCAATAAACACTGTTACGAAGACCTCAATAGAAAAACAAGAGTCAAACTGCCCAACTAAAGGAACCACTGATCACCATAATGGTGACCAAACAATTTCTAAGTAGACAAAAGTCAGTCTGTTTTGGAATAAGAGAGATGTCTTTTCTGTTGATTTTATATAAGGCAGTGGAAGTTTTGTTGTAGTTCTGCTCATTATCACCAGGTGTCTTCAATAATCAAATAATCACTCAAATGATTGCTAAATTATCTAATTAACTCTAACACTGCTTCTGTGTTACTTTTAACACCCTGTTGGTGGTACCCATATAAACACCAAGCCGGTGTTAATTTAACACAGGGGATTTTGCTGTGTACAGTGGCCCAGTTCTGGATTACACACAGTAGCCCATAAATGGCCCAGACCTGGGCCAGAACAGGCCCTGCAAACAAGCCTACGATGGCCCTTTTTCTGGGCATAGCCTTAGGGCACCATGCAGGTTTGCTCACTGGCGAAACGTTGTCCCCTTAGCACTGGCCCTGCATCCCCAGGAAGCCCTTATACAGCAAAACCCCCTTACTTAAATGAACAGGTACAATTATTGAGATTAATATAAATAAACAGACATACATGTCCACATTAAAGACAGATAATTTATAATAAAAATAAAAATTTTTAACCTTTAAAGTGCGTCTTGCAGGTTAACCACCACTGTCGATTAATGGGTACATAAATCACTCAAGATATGTTTATAATTTTTAAAATGTCTCAAAAATGGTCTTAAAGACCACTTTTTTTACGTTTTTGGTATTAACGGTTTTTTTACGCAATTCTGCGATGACGTCACGTTGGGGAGAAGTGAAGGAAGCCTCAGCCAGACCCATAGAGATAGATGAGACATTTATTGCTGTTTAATACTTACGTATACAATTTGGAAATCATATATACATCGTAGTAAATATATAATGTGTTATACTGCAAAGTTACCATGATAATTATTATTTATGATATCTGTGGAAATAAATAAAACTTCGCAAATCTGCTGATTTGATCCATTCATGTCCTGACCACCAGGCTAGAGATTTTTAAACATCCTTAATCCACACTTACTAGTCTATCAAATAATATCTCAAATATATTGTTTTGTGAAATAAAAGAATGCTTTGTTATATTGTTTATGCGATAACGAATCACACGATTATACGCAGCAGTCAGCAGCTGCAGCACACTCGGATCCGACCGCATACATACTGTAATAAACAGGCGTTCGGCGGCTTTTTACATCACGACAGACTATGCCATTTGAGGAGGAACCGCTCATTGATCACCGTATTTTTATAAATCCTGTACATGTTTGGACTTGCCGAACAGGTTGAGGACTTTCATATACTTTGTTTAGCAGAGAGGTTGAGCAGTTTGACCAGCGGGCTGCGGGAACCGGACGCATATCACGCCGCCAGACTGTGTTAACTCGAAATGTATAACTATTATCAGATCGACCCACCGGGAAAGTCCCGACTCTCTCGATTGCCATTCCGCTACTGGTTGTAAGAAAGTGAGTGCGTTTGGGTCGCTGGTCCCCGCGAACAGATGTGACGTGCCTCACTCACCTTCCAGGATTAGAGACATGCTGCCAAAACCGTTTGTGCTGAAGATCGCATAAAGTTACACCCATTTCAGACAGGATCATCCCCCTCAAGCCAGCATGCACGAGTATGTTAATTGTTTGTTTACTTTCTACACGAAGATATGCTAACGTTATGCTATCTGGCTGTCTGTCTGCCTATCTCTCTATACTAGCCTATCCATCTGTCTGTCTGTCTGTCTGTCTGTCTGTCTGTCTGTCTGTCTGTCTGTCTGTCTATCTATCTATCTATCTATCTATCTATCTATCTATCTATCTATCTATAATCTGCGCTATCAGTACTGTACTTTACTCGTCTTTCTATAGTCATTCTCAATGCTCTCAAGGCTGCTTTGGGAAATTCTCTCCCCAGCGTGACGTCATACAGTGCGTTGTGGGGGAAAGGAGAATCATTGCAAACCGCTGTACTTTTTCATACTTTTTCGGGTTTTGTGATACCCAACAACATAAAATACAATGGATAACAGTTTAAATGTTTATTATCAACAAGCAAATTGCACAAATTCGTTGAAAAATTTTACCTGCAAATCGCCCTTTAATGTTTTAGAAGTTATTACCCACAAGAGGGCGGCACATGGAGGTTTGCACAAATATACTGAAGCTCACAATAGATACATATACATACTGTGCATCCTCAACTGTAGGAAGCATATATGATTATCAAATATAGACACCAATACAAAATTGTGCCTTAAAATGACATTAAACGATTGGTATTTTTCAAAACCTTCAAAAACAACACACTCTCACCTGTAAAGGGTAAGTTATAAAAAAAATTTGGGAATATAAATCTCTCTATGGGTTTATAATCAGAGGGTGTGTTGTGGTTTCTTGGAAAACTGTGATTGACCTCTGCAACTGGATCATTCCAAAATGGCAGGCATGTCTACATTAATTTCCAACATAATATAGGTTGCCATCTTCTTTTGCCAGAGGGCGGAGCTCTGCAGTCTTTTGTACTAAAGCAGCTCCAGTTAAATTTGATGTCTTTATTCACACACTTTAGCGTTCACTTAACCAACCATGTTTATTGTAGCTTTGATTGTATTTTCACTGCTTAAGGGTGAGTAAGAATTTTAATGCTCAGCGTTCTTAAGTTTGAGGGTCAGCAGTGTAATTATTTTTCAGTAGCTCCCCATTACAAAACTACTTTTGATAATACTATAAAGAAGTTTAATAAACCTTCTTTCTTTTTTCATCAGAGACCGCTGATGCAAATACAATATCATCAGTCTCATCAGAAGTGCATGTTTCAGCTGGAGAAAATGCTGTTATCTCCTGCAGTTACACAGGCGTTGCTCCCAGCTTTCAATGGTATCGCCAATATCCAAGATCCAGACCACAATACCTTATCTTTCATACAGAGAGCAATGAGGGATCTGAACCTACTTTACGTCTCAGAGCGATCCCAAATAAACAGTCCTCTCGTGTGGATCTGGAGATCTCATCTGCTGCTGTATCAGACTCTGCCGTGTATTACTGTGCCCTGGTGCCCACAGTGACAGGAAACACAACAACACCGTACAAAAAGTTATCTTTCACTTCACAAAACATTACAACACAGTTTTCACTGACTTGACTTTTGAGGCATAATTTAATGTTTTTTTTTTTTTTTTAAACACAACTATAATTTTTCATATTTAAAAAGCCAGTCAGAAGGTGCAGCTCATTTTGAAGACACTAACTGTTTGAAGTGTTTATTCAGTCAGGTAGAAACTCAGTACGCTTTGCTTTGACACTGGTGCTGTAGCTCTTATCATGTTTCTCCTTTATTACACAATACTGTCAGTATTCACAGATACAATAATATTTGTTGTATTCTCATTGGGGTTGTGCCGATAGACGATCCTATAGTGTATTATAGACATATAGTTATTATATTATCACCATAGTTTCACATTAACATGCACATTGCATGCTTTTCCTTCAATTCCATAGTATTATTTTTTTCTACTATGGAAGTGAATGGATTGGTTTCAAACATTTCTCAAAATATCTTTCTTTGTGTTCATCAGAACAAATAAATTTATGCAGGTTTGTAACAATATGAGAATGATGACAAAATGTTAATCTTTGGGTGAACTATTCCTTTACTTTCCTGATGTTTTTTCTATTTGGTTTCCTTTCATTGCAGTGCAGTGACACCTGTCGGTCACAATATATATTACAGAAAGCAAACAAAGATAAAAAATACTGCCAGAGGGCGGAGCTTAATGTCAAGACGTTAAAGCATATCAAACTTAGAGAGAACTTCAGAATAGAAAATCAGATTCTTGATTCTTCAGAGATTAAATCATCATGATTATTTTCATTCTCATCACTTCATTTTGGACATGTGTTGGTAAGATATAATTCTACTTCTATAATTCAGACCAAAACTGTTAACTATTATTTTACTGTTAACTGAGACTATTGATTTACAGTACTACAGTTGTTTAACTGTTTAAGTTATTTTCTTGATATCATGAAGCTGTTTATCTGAATTTATTTTCTCTATTCTTAGTGCACACAGATGCAGAAGCAATAAAACCTCTATCAAAGATTGAAAACTCTGCTGTCGGTGACAATGTTATTCTGTCCTGTAGTTATAAAGACTTTACTTCAACTGTCCAAAATTTACATTGGTACAGACAATATCCCAAATCTAAACCAGAGTTCCTACTTTACATCTTTCCACATGGAGCTATGAGTGAAAACAGACCAGACAGATTTTCAGCTGAAGTTCATCAAGACATCAAGCAAGTAGATTTGAAGATCTCATCTGTTATAGAGACAGATTCTGTCATGTATTACTGTGCCCTGGTGCCCACAGTAACAGGAAATCTAACAGCATCATACAAAAACCTCATCATCCCAGCTAACAGAAAAAAGTTCTAGGAACGTTCCCTGAAAGTTTCCAAGGTTCCCAAAAACGTTCTGCCAACGGAAAAAGTGTCCAGTTTTCTTGACGTTCTAAGAACGTTTTTGTGTTGTCTCAACGTTAGAGGAATGTTACATTTTACCATTTTTAAACGTTATGACAATGTCATGTTTCAATGTTCACACAATGTTTAAAACAACAACTGATTATTATATTGACTTGTTTGACTATAATGTAAATGATAGAGAAACATTGCATTTTATTATTTTATAAAACATTATTTCTGAATGTTCAGTAAATATATTGCTGTAGAAAACACAATTCACTTACTAGGCTTAGATGTTGATGTTTTGTTTAATTTTAAGTCACCATTATTGTGATTAGTGTTTGTTTTTGTTGGACTCTTGACTCTTGACTATTTGCCTGCAAGTTTTTTTATAGAAATATTATGTTTTTAGTCCAGATACAGTATTCTTGATCTATTGTAAAATGTAATTCTGATACTTCTAACTTTTCAGCTGACTTTAACAATGAAGACAACATTATTATAAGCTGTAGTCAGTCAGAGGAGGAGCTACAGTTTAATCTTCAGTTTCTTCATTACTCATCTTCTGTTACAGTTGTGTTTGGTTATAGTTTATTTTAGGATGAAATGTGCAGGATTGATTCTCAGGGTCATTTTTGTCTCTCGATAGTTCAGATGTTGTCTGTGATCTTGATGATTGTTTCACTGCTCAAAGGTCAGTTTTTCTATTAATGTTTAAAATTTGACCCAATATTTTAATATAATTATGTAAGCAATTATCCTAATTTAACTTTAGTCCATGACTGTTTTCAGTAAATAAGATCTTTGTTGTTTGTTTCTCACAGAGAGTGCTGCTGCAAGTGTAATAGATCCACTGTCTTTAGAGACGCACATCATGACAGGAGACAATGTTACTCTCTCCTGCAGTTACAGTGGTGGTGTTAGCACCTTGCAGTGGTATCGACAATATCCAGGATCTCCAGCAGAGTTTCTCATTTTTATCACTGAGATGAGTGGCAGATCAGAGCCTTCACTCAGACTTTCATCTGTGGCTGATAAAGAAAATAAACGTGTGGATCTGAACATCTTCTCAGTAGAGGTTAAAGACTCTGCAATGTATTACTGTGCCCTGGTGCCCACAGTGACATAAAACACTCTCACACTGTACAAAAACCTCAAATCAGTAAACACAATACATAGATCAGATATTGCTTTTTAAAGATGATGCCTTACTCAATGCAAAGATACAATTTTAAAGGGCCCATGGAATGAAAATGTTAGCACTGCCACTTTGTAGTTGTGAGCAAAAATGTGTCATTTTAGGTGTTTCCCTTTAAAAGGCAAATGAGCAGAATAAGTGCAAACACTGATCACAATGATGGCGGTTTGATGCCATTCAAACTCAATTGTGCTGTCAATTTTTTTTTCTCTCTCTCTCTCTCTCTTTCTCTCTGCACTAAATGGCAGTGCTGTGATTGGACAGTGCAGATTAAGGGGGCAGTATTATTCTAATAAGAGCTCCTTATGACATCATAAAGAGGGCCAAATTTCAACGACCTATTTTTGTATGTGCTTGTAGAGAATGGTTTACCAAAACTAAGTTAATGGGTTGATCTTTTTCACATTTTCTAGGTTGATAGAAGCACTGGGGACCCAATTATGGCAGTTAAACATGGAAAAAGTTTAATTTTCATGCCATGGCCCCTTTAACGAATGTTAACTGTTTTTCCCTGTTGCCTAATTTGTGTGTCAACTAAGAGTTACAAAATGAAGCATTCATCTGCTGCTGTTGACAAATAAAAAGCTATATGAACTTTATGAACTTGAACAGTAAGCCACCTTCTGAAATGGGACTACAGTTATGCACAGAGCCTAGAAGCAGTAGTAATTTGGCCTACGATTAGCCCTTATACAGAGGTCCATGCAGTAAACGTCGATACTGGACGTTCGGTAGAAGCTGGGAAAAAAGCGTCTGGCGTCTGGCAACACAGTCTACACCTTCAGAGGAGCAAAATTGGACATGCAAAAACGACTTGCAAAAGACATTGTTTAGAGGTCATTTTGCGCAGTGGGGTGATTCTAGACATTACGTTAGAATATTGTTAGGTTTATACAAATCCAAAAATTACACAATTGGTTTAAAAAGATTTATATGCTTGTGCAGACATGAAAATTAAAACATATAAGACTTTCCTTAATTGAATGTCATGACAGATTTGAATCTAAACAATCTTACAGTATAATTTATTATCCAAAAATAATCTTTAAATCTTCAGTAAGCATATCCAACCATTATTCATTTCAAATACATACCACAAATACTGATGGCACAGTGTCACAAACATTATATTATGTGCATTAGTTGTATAATATAACTGCCAGAAGGTGGAGCTCTATGAACCATTTCAGACCAGATTCAGTTCAGTATTGCAGCTTCAACACAGCATATAGTTATAAACCAAATCAGTCACATCCTAGACAAGCACTGTAAGCATTCAATCTCAAAGCCATTATCTCTTATTATGTTGCTTCTGATATTCATCATGTTTTCTCTTTGTAAATGTAAGTGTTTCATAGCAATTATGAAAAACATTGTTTCACATGGGTTTTTTTCAAGATTTGGTCCATCACATATGATTCATTATATTGTTTGTTTGTTTTTTAACAGAGAATGCTGCTGCAGATTTAATAACATCATTGTTCACAGAGAAACATGTTTTAGCAGGAGATGAAGTGACTTTATCCTGCGACTACAGTGGCGATGTTTACAGTTTACAGTGGTACCGTCAATATACCGGATCCAAACCTGAGAATCTCATTCTTCACACTGAGACCAATAATCGGTCAGAGCCCAAGTTTCGTCTGTATGCCACTGTTGATAAAGCTGTCAAACGTATGAATCTGAGCATCTCTTCAACACAAACAGAGGATTCAGCTGTGTATTACTGTGCCCTGGTGCCCACAGTGACATAAAACACAAACACACTGTACAAAAACCTGACAGCAATAAACATCAGTATAAAGAGAAACATGTAGCACTTTAAAAAGCCTGTCTTGCGTTCTTTATCAATCATCAAATCATTTAATACACTATATTATTATTATTTTTCATTTTTTAATTTGAAATACACTGTATTTTGTTAGATCATTAAATGCATAGTACAGCTTATTAAAACTGTGAATTCTTTTTAATTCTTTTTAACAAAGACATTTGTAAAAAAGGAGGTTAAAAACTGATTGTAGTGTTACAGTCTTGTCTTTGTTAATAGTTCCCTTTCAATACGGTTCACTTCGCATTGCGTCAGTTAGCTGACGCTATGGGGGAAACTCCTGTTTACTCCGTGACTGAAGCCTATTGGTTAACGTCTGTACAAAGTACAGACCAATGACGTTTGAACCCGCGCGCGGGAGGAACGCGTCCCTATATAAGCGCGGTTCAATCGTCAGGAGCTCATTATTTTCTCCTTCAGCGCGAACCTCTCGCTGCTCCGAAGAAAAAGAAGAAGCCTTACCTCGCCGTTGACAAAAGCCCTGCAGCGGAGTCCAGGCCTAGCGTCTTCCCCTGCCGTTTTCCGGCTGAGAACCGAAGATAGCAGAGTCCAGGTCTAGCGTCTTCCCCTGCCGCTTTCCGGCCGAGAACCGAAGATAGCCTTCGCTTGCCGTGGTACGAGCCCTGTGCAGCGGACACACGCCTGACGAGGTCTCCCCTGCGGCCGCCCGGTAAGATCAATATTTTTAATATAAAGCTATAAGCTAAAAGAGCAGGCGCTGTTGTAATAGCGTCCAGCACAGCGGCTCGGTGAGCCTCTCTGCTATGAATTTCCTCCGAGCGCGTTACCGGTCTAGCACCTCCCACGCCGGGACCGCGCTTATGCTTTGGTTGTCTTATCCATGTTTCGTGCTCCCCCTGCTGTTCCTCTCTCGCCGGGATGAACACACGGCGAGCCATGAGACTAGATGGATGCATAGACAAGCACACACGGACTAACCCCCCCTGTGTTCTGTCACACCGCAACCGTTGATGCTTACAGAGTCCCTTCGCTCCTCTCACATTCAGTGGCGAGATCTCTGGCACATATATTAATCCCCCGAGTGCATCGGGTGATACCGTCACGACGCATGGCTGTTCTGTCTGTGTTGCTGCTCCCCTCTGCCGTTCCTCTCTTGTTGAGATGAACAAGCGGGGAACCGTAGACCTGGATAGATGCATACGACAAGCAAACACGGGCGGTCTGCCCCTGTCTCTGTCATAGCACAGCCACTCGTGCTCCACGCTCGCGGAGTCCCTCGCTCCTTTCCCCACAGTGGTGAGGTCTCTTAACGGCTTAGCTAGCACGCGGTATTACGGCTCGCTGCCTCTAAATGCAGCTGTCCAGTGTTCAACGATTACAGAGCTTCATGCCCCTCCCCTCATGGAGCGGCGCGATCTCATTCGTCTGCTCGATAGGGCCGATTTGCCGCTATTGGAGCACCAAGAACACTCGTTATAAGAGAGCTTCATGCCCCTCCCCTCCTGGAGCGGCACGATCTCATTCGTCTGCTCGATAAGGCGGACACGCCTCTATTGGAGCGCTAAAACACTTATTATAGAGCTTTACTGGCCTGAGCCGATCTCACTTCAGATAGCTCATTCTTCGTCTGCCTGGTAATTTCTCTCTGGTTTAGACGGAATCAGAGGCAGAACGAATTTGTTTATAATATACTGAGGCCCGAATACCTCCCTTTATTCAGTCCCGTCCTATATCAGTGCGCTGAATATTGGTACATTCTTATATATATACCCGGTTTTTCTGCCCTTTTAATAAACGGCAAAACCGCGGGCCTCACGGCAGACTTCCTCTCTGCGATGGGTTCAGTCTGACATTAAACCACCT
The DNA here is from genome assembly GCF_030506205.2 of Paramisgurnus dabryanus. Classification (NCBI taxonomy): domain Eukaryota; kingdom Metazoa; phylum Chordata; class Actinopteri; order Cypriniformes; family Cobitidae; genus Paramisgurnus; species Paramisgurnus dabryanus. The sequence goes on along the minus strand of NC_133342.1, from coordinate 32,966,535 downwards.
AGACATACTACCCGCTCCGTGAGCCGTTCGGTCACCGTCACTACTGAGGCTCGTGCACCTGAACGGCTGAGCTCTGGTCTCCGCAGCACAGCTGCATCAACAGAGAACGAAACTGTCTGGGAAAAAAGGGGTTATGTCGCGCCTCGGCTGGACTGCCCTGAAATGTTTTCTGTGTGCTGTTTATCCAAACATACTGTGTAATACTGTCGGCTATGCGATCTCACTATAATGGCGAACGGTATTTAATTCCTCTAAAAAGAGTAATTTCCGTGCTTACTATACTGTGTATTGACACCCACGGTTGTACGGTGTCTCTAAACACTTTATCGCCTGACTGACAAGCATTCAGTAATACGCACACACGGCCCGCTGTCCATAATTCTATCGACGCTAGCCGAAAAAACCCCGGTTTGGCCATATACTGTGTATTGACACCCCACGACTGTACGGTGTCTCTAACACCTTTCTGCCAAATTCGCTCGCAGCCCACCTCAGTTTCTCTGCTACGATGCTGATGGCGCAAACGAGCACGGTCTTACGGCTGTTATCCTCTCTTCCTAGAGGAAGGACAGCCTCAGACTTTTGCATGGCTCCAAGCGTTTGAATCGCGCCCTCTCCGGACGGCCACTCAAAGGCTTACAGCCAAGCGGTTTATGACGTTTTTCGGCCATATAGCTGATTTATATTAGCGGATCCGAAGACGCTCACACCTCCGCTCCAATACTCGGAGATATTAAGGGTAATATCAACCTCAAGTAAGCTTGCTACCCGCCACAATAAGTTTCAAAGCTTAAAGCGCGCACAGTCAGACGCGCGCGGCATCTCGTTTAAGACGGGCACACGTACCCCTCTAACGAGCCTCAGAAAGCTGAATATCGTGGCATTCTGTTCATAAGTCCACTTCAGTTTGACTAAGCAAAGGTCCCGCCCCGAGCTGACGGCCGGGAAGCTTGCTTAAGTTACACACGGCTGCATGAAGTGCTGTCATTACGAGCTAGCCCAGCATTTGCTGTGGGTTGAACACGCTTTACGACGGCAATCAGCCTTCGGCGCGTGGAACGCCGTTTGTCTCATATAAATCACCTTGTACTGTGAATACGGTACATTAAGAGGATGATTTAGCACTGCAGCACTCTCGACCGTGTTATTGTGATAATGCGGTCGGGCAATCTACGGTGGTTTCATTATTTACCGAACCAGACTGAGATCTCGCCCCCTGAACAAGCTGACAAGTCATCTCCTTTATAAACTCATTGCATCGCTTTATAAGCTATGTTCAATCAGAGTGATACGCATCTCATGCTTAAACTACCAATATTAACCCATTACGATGGGCGTGCGGAAATGGCATCCGTGGGACACGACCTACATTACGTGCCTTATGACACATTGACACAAGCTGCTAGGACCCCTTTCACGAGGCGTCCTTATGCAAAGTCTGATCCATTCTGTCTAGTGACATTTGAAAGTCAATACCCCCCGCGAATCGTGGGTGGAACACTTTTCTCCTCACTACAGAGGCACGGCGGCTCTCTCCCCTACCTATATCTATGTGGCCGTGATAACAGCGAACCACGCTTTTACGACCGACCATTCATTTAATTCACAAGCCTGTCATCTCTCAGATGCGGACGGCGGCGGTAACAGCGAACCATGCTTTTACGGCTGGCCATTCACTTTATTCATAAGCCTGTCATTTCTCAGATGCGGACGGTGCCCGAGGCACAGCGCTCTGGAACTGTCCAAGGTCCTGTATGACACATACGTCTGACGTACATCAGACGATCAGCTGTTCATCTGCGTCACAGATCACTCACTAGAGCACCTGTCAATACAGGCTATTTATGGATCGTTGACGTTATCACCTCCCGTGACAATTATGCTCACTTGTCTTAGAGCATGGGCATGGTCTTAGAGGTTTCTCATTTGACAATTGTGACACGGCCGGCTGGTCCCCGCCGTCCACGTTGTCAGTTTACAGCTTCGACATCACTGCTTCGCGCACTACTGAGGTTTGTTGCATTAAAGGTGCGCCCATTAGCTCACCTGTATGCACGATATGGTTTTTAATTATATGCGTCCACCGTGCGCTTAGAGAAGCTCACATGTACACGCTATAACATTTTGGTATACAATAAGATGCGCTTGGGAAAGCTCACCTGTATACACAGCTGTGTTATGCTTTGTGACACATACATTGTTGTTCATCTGTGTACGTTCACGGTGCGTTGGGTGCCCACCGTTACGTTCATCAATCATATCTGTACACATTCACGGCGCGTTCTGTGCACTGATTTATCTATACGCATTCACGGTGCACTGAAGAGTTCACCCGTGTGCGCACAATTTATTATCAGAACACATGACGGCGCGCTCGAGAATCTTGCCGGCCTGTGCATTATAACACTCTGATTCATCTATATGCATTCACGATGTATTCAAGTGTTCACCTGTGCCCGTGCAATTTATAGTCAATACACAATTACGGCGCGCTTGGAAAGCTCACCGATCTGTGCACTATAATACTACCTATATGCATCCCGATGCGCTCGAGGGTGCACCTGGGTTCACACTATTGTGGTATCTGTATAATCCCACGCTACGAACCGTTCTGCCGCATATTATAGTCAGATCGGCCGTTCGTGAGCTGCGCAGATCACTCACTACGTATGTCTGTTGCTAACAGTGGTTATTTAGATGGATCGTTGAAACCATCGCACTGGCTCACGCCCCTCTATGAGCTATGTCCTATATAGAGCCCACTCTGTGCGAGTTTGGCTTCTTCATGAACTTGGTCTACAGGGGTATCTATATCTATATTTAATATCTGCTACGCGGCCGGCTGGTCTTCGCCGTCTACGTTGTCAGATTGTACAGCTTAGACGTCCCTGCCCTACGAGCGCAGGTTCTCTCGGCTCAATCATGCACGCTCATGCGTTTTATGTGTACACCACGGTGCGCTCAGCGAGCTCACCAACGTGACTCTGAATTTACTTATCTCGCACAGCCGCGGCGCGCTCGGTACCTCGCCGTCTTGTGCTATGTTATGTGCCCCCGGTGCGTTTAAAACCCCACCGTGTGCGCGTCAACAATTTATATGGTGCTTACACATTTGCTTTTAAAGCTGTGAATATGCCGGGTAAAGGGCCAGACGCAGTGTCTCTCCGGTAAGGCACTTCAGTACGTTGTGTATGCACGGCGTGATGGGATTACGTTCCCCCATAGCGTCAGCTAACTGACGCAATGCGAAGTGAACCGTATTGAAAGGGAACGCTTAGGTTACTTACGTAACCCCGGTTCCCTGAAATAACGGGAACGAAGCATTGCGTCTCTTGCCGTGCTACAAACGTCTACGCAGCGAGTGTTATTCGGCTGCGCGCTTCAGTCGAATATAATGAGCTCCTGACGATTGAACCGCGCTTATATAGGGACGCGTTCCTCCCGCGCGCGGGTTCAAACGTCATTGGTCTGTACTTTGTACAGACGTTAACCAATAGGCTTCAGTCACGGAGTAAACAGGAGTTTCCCCCATAGCGTCAGCTAACTGACGCAATGCTTCGTTCCCGTTATTTCAGGGAACCGGGGTTACGTGAGTAACCTAAGCGTTTTTCTTCATGTTGCAGTTAGTCATCATTTTCTGCACCTTAAGCATCATCATCATTGTCTTCACCTATGTCCTGTGTATATACCCCTGCCTTGTTTCTAGTCTTTGTCTGATCTTGTTGAAGTTATATATGTATCATTGTCCGTGTTCCTTGTTGTTGTTTTATTTATTATAACTTTATATTTAGGTATTTCCTCATCTTGCTCGCACCATATTCAGATACCAAGACCAGTATATATGCTGCATCTGATGTTGCATGTGATATAAATGTGATTCAAAAATACCAGTCCCAAATCATTTGTTGTCTCAAGAGACAAATCATTCAGCCTTTACCCAGTGTAGGGCGCTCTTCACTACTCTTTCGTCGTTTGTGCACCTCAATTATTTTGCCAGAGGGAGGAGCTACAGAATCAAATCAAAATCAAAGTGTTTCAGTTCAGCTCTTAGATAACACAGAATCAAAGGGATTTTACAGTCATGTAAAGCAGAAAATTAACACTCAGCTGTTGTGCTCTATCTAAAACAATCTTCATCTGTCACCATGATGTTCTTTCACCTCACAGTTTTTTCACTTCTTATAGGTAAATTAATATTTGATGGTAAAATAGTATTTGTTAAAAAGCTTGAAATTATTATTAATGAATATGTACAACTACTGAATGTGCATCTTTGGTTTCTTTTTCAGAAATTATTTTTGGAAACACTATAACACCCCTATTTGCTGAAAAGCATGCACTGAATGGAGAAGTGGTTACTCTCATCTGCAACTACACTGGAAGTATACAGAGATGGCAGTGGTACAGGCAGTATCCCAACACTGCACCTGAATTTCTCCTGCAAACTTTTGAGAATGCGGCTCCAATGCAGAAGGGACGTTATCTTGCTAAAGCTCATAAAGACAAAAAACAGCTGGACCTGGAGATCTCCAAAACTGAAGTTACAGACTATGGGATTTACTACTGTGCACTGGTGCCCACAGTAACAGGAAACACCTCTTCACTCTACAAAAACACCCAGTTAGGATATGTCACAATTACATTATCCCACTGAGCAAGGCGTCTTAAAAAGACATCATTTCCACGTCCCATGAGTAGCCAGAATGAAAGTTTTTATGACGTCTTTTTATTACGTGTTCTGAACATCCAAAATTGATGTCAAGGGGACCTCCATGCAGAGGTGTCAAATCCATGTGCCAGGAGTAAAAGTCCTCCCCAGTATTTTGTTCCAATCACCTGGATTTGCCAATTAGCACAGTTTTTCAGCAGGAGGTGACCTCCTGGCTCGTTGGTGTTTTAAGTCCTCAACCAAGCCTTCAAGGCAGCGCTGTCTGGAAGGCACTCCCCATGCCCCGAGCGTTTCAGCCAATCACAGCACTGGTGCTAGATATTGAGCCTTCCACCAGCTTCTGGCAGTTTGAGCTCACCGTTGGTCAGGTGAGTAGCGCAGATATGAGCCGTTTCTCAATGTCAAGGATACTTCCTTGGCAGGACTAGTCCTTACAAGTCACTTCCTTCAGAGGCTAGGCGAGGATCCTTTTAAGCATTCGGAGAACACGTTAAATGGAACAGGCTAGCAAGTGCACGTCATTACGTCATTGCGTGATTGAAAGGTGTGCTTTCGGTGCTGCGCGCATAGGATTGTGGGTGATTTCAGCGCGTGAAGAGCGCGAAGGATACAAATTTGCATCCTTTCCTGTATATGGGATATTTCTCGAACGAAGGACTCAGTCCTTGGCTGAAATTTCAAGGATCCTCGACATTGGAACAGTCCTTCGACGGACGTCGATGACGTAGCATCCTCGAAATTCTAGCTTCCGAGGATCCATCCTTGACATTGAGAAACGGCTATGGTAAGATAGGAATGTGACTGTATTTAAAATTCAGCTCGAAATGTTTTGAGCGTTTAAGGGACGTGTTGCCATGTTTTCACGTGTCTGTGGCGCATTTTTTTTTCATGATAGTTTCACGTATTGGTTGCTCAATTGATTTTTCCTAATTTCTTACCATTGTTGCTTGTGACTGGGGTTACAACTTTCTGTTACATAAAATGACAACCTCACCTTAACCCACGGGAACGGTTTAAAATTCTGACAAATAAACCAATGCTTAAAATGACATCTGCATTTATGCCAAACGCAACTTTATCCTTGCTTGAAAACAGTTTAAAAATCAGACAAAAACCCAAAATCTAAGCATCTAAAAACAATTGATCAACCAATACGAGAAACTGGCACGAAAAAAAGTTGTGCCACAGACACATGAAAACACGGGAACACGTCCCTTAAATGCTCAAAACATTTTGTGCTGAATTCAAATACAGTCACATTCCTATCTTAGCATATCTGCACTACTCACCTGACCAACGGTGAGCTCAAACTGCCAGAAGCTGGCGGAAGGCTCGATATCTAGCACCAGTGCTGTGATTGGCTGAAACGCTCGGGGCATGGGGAGTGCCTTCCAGACAGCGCTGCCTTGAAGGCTTGGTTGAGGGCTTAAAACACCAACGAGCCAGGAGGTCACCTCCTGCTGAAAAACTGTGCTAATTAGCAAATCCAGGTGATTAGAACAAAACCCTGGGAAGGACTTTTACTCCTGGCACATGGATTTGACACCTCTGCCTCCATGCAAAGTTAAACTATTTAAAATTTGGCCATTTTAGGCATTATATGTGTATATATAATCTTTATATATGAATAAAAGTTCAAAAATATTGCTTATAGATAATTCCCAAATATACAAGTTCCACCTTAAAGGTGCTCTAAGCGAATTGAAGCGTTTTAGACCATAAAACATTTTTTGTTACATACCGGAAACATCTCCTCACTATCTGCTTGCTGCCTGTCCGCTGATCAAACTGTAAAAAAACGCGATCTCTGTAGACAGCCCAGGCTTCACAAACGGCAATATCAACAAGTGGCCAAACCTAGCATCACAAAACAAAACAAAGTATTCCAGCCAATAAACGACAAAAAGGATTTGGGGGTGGGGGTTGGGCGCGTTCATGAAAGCACGGAAGGGAGGGGGAGGGGGAGGAGTTAGCTACGCTCTGTCTGTTTGAAAACAGTTCAAACATCAACAGGAAGTGACGTCGCACATTATTCGCTTAGAGCGCCTTTAACTATCTGCATCTGCACTCTCTCTCTCTCTCTCTCTCTCTCTCTCTCTCTCTCTCTCTCTCTCTCTCTCTCTCTCTCTCTCTCTCTCTCTCTCTCTCTCTCTCTCTCTCTCTGCGCCTGGGCGGAGTGAGTGAGGCCGGCGTGAGAACGTAGGTGAGAGTGTTGACTAAGTAAGTTTAGTTTTTGTTGTTTTTTTATTTTTTTCTTATTTTTCTTTTTATTTTCACGTTCTTTATTGGAAAACGCGTTTTGTCGGGGTTTTTTTTTTTTTTGGACTAAGTTTTGTTGACCGCCAGCGGTTTCTGGTCGGATATGGCGGCCTCGGAGCGTTTGAGCTTCGAACAACTTTCGCGTCGGCATGGGATTAAACTCGCGCCGGTGATGAGATGTTCGGTAGAGGATTGTTGTTCGGCTGTTGGAAAACTTATCGGATATGACAGTATTATGTCAGCGTCCCGGATGAATAGTGCTTTTGTTCTTTTTTTGAACAGCATTGAAAAGGTAAACAATGTCGTGCAAAGTGGAGTTGTTATTCATGACACTTTTACGCCAGTGATGCCTTTGGCTCAACCTGCAAAGAAGATCGTAATGTCAAATGTCCCTCCTTTTATCAATGATGATCTGTTATCTACGGAATTATCGAGGCATGGAAAACTAGTATCACAAATGAAGAGGCTCCCTTTGAACTGTAAGTCCCCCCTGCTCAGACATGTTGTTTGCTTTAGACGGCAGGTCTACATGATTCTAAATAATAATGCTGAGGAATTAAATGTCGCTTTTAAATTCAGATTTGACGGTTTTGATTATGTGGTGTTTGTAACTTCTGAGACAATGAAGTGTTTTGAATGCGGGCAAGAAGGCCACATAAGACGCTCGTGTCCTGAGCGCATTGAATCAGACTCTGATGCTGATACTGACATTTTTGCACAGGTACAGGTAGGGAATGTTTCCAATGTTAACAGTAAAGAGAGTACTGGAGATAAAGCGAGTACTAGTGCTGTTGGTGGTGACGAAGTTGTTGATGTTGATAAGGCCCTTAATACTGATAATAGCATGGAGAGAGAAATTAACATGAAGCCTGATGAGGTTGCTGCTGTTGCTGGGTCTTTATTGGAAGAGGATGAAATGGATGCTGGTCCTATGAGTGATGAAGTTTCCTTTAAAATGCCTTCTACTAAGAGGAAAAGGCCTAAGTCTACTGTTGAAAAAGAGAGAGTTGAACGGACTTCGGATGTGCATCCTGATAAACCTGCTAATAATGATTGCAGCAGCACTTTTGAAGATTCTGAGAGTGACATTAAGATTGTACGAGATCGGCGCAGCGCCTATACCGTTGAAAAAATCAAGACTTTCCTTCAAAAGACTAAAAACATGAAAAATGTTCGCATTGCGGATTATTTCCCTGAGAGCAGAATGTTTCTTGAATCAGCTGTTGCTCTTATGAGAGGTGAGGGGAAGGAACATTTCACAGCACAGGAAACTTACAGGCTCAAAAAGTTTGTCTCGAAATTGAGACTTGAGCTACAGTCTGAAGATGGATTTGAGACAGCATAAGACTCTTTTTTTTCTTTCTTGGCTTGTGTTTTCTTCATGTGTGCTGCTTCTTATTTTCTCTTCTATGAGTGTGACAAAAGTGGGCACTCTTAATTTAAACGGAGCCCGGGATATTGAAAAGAGAGCTTTATTTTTTGAATTAATAAAAAATAAGAAAATTGATGTAACTTTTGTTCAAGAAACACACAGTGATGATTTCAATTAAATTGATTGGAGAAAGGAATGGGAAGGAGAGGTTGTGTTTTCACATTTGAGTTCTTCTAGGGGTGGGGTAGCTGTCTTATTTGCAAAAAATTTTTCTCCTGTTTCCTGTGAAGTTAAGCAGGTGATTCCTGGTAGACTTATTGTTGTACGGGCACAGTTTGAACATTTTAAGTTTGTTTTTTTCAATATTTATGCTCCCACTAAAGGTGTTGAAAGAGTGTGTTTTCTAAAGGATGTATGTACGATTTTGCAAAGCTGTTGTCCGGATGAATATCTTTTTTTTGGTGGTGATTTCAATTGCACTGAAAATGATATTTTGGATAGGAACCATATGGAACCACATGCTGCTTCAAATAGGGCTTTACGTGAATTAGTAGAGACTTATAGCCTATGTGATGTTTGGAGAGAATTGAATGCTAATGTTAGACAGTACACATGGACGCATGCCAGAGAAAATTTTATTTCTATGGCTAGACTTGATCGGATTTATTGTTTTAAACATCACTTCAATATTGTCAGGGATTGCGTTGTCACACCAGTTGGTTTTTCTGATCATTGCTTGGTTACCTGTCATGTTTATATAGCAAATCTGAAGGTTAAGAGTGCTTATTGGCATTTTAACATTTCTTTGCTGAATGATGCTAATTTCAGAGATGTTTTTATTTTCTTCTGGAATAATTTTAAATTAAGAAAAGACTGCTTTGTGAACCTGAGACAATGGTGGGATTATGGAAAGATTGAAATAAAGTTACTGTGTCAACAATATGCTTTTAATGTTTCTCGAGACATTACCCGGTCAATGAGAAGGCTTGAACTGGAAATAATAAAGCTACAAGAGTCAACAATTAATATTGATGCACAAACTTGTGCTGAAGCTATTAAATTTAAAAAATCTTGTCTTGCCGATTTGTTGGGAATTAAGGCACAAGGAGCTCTGGTCCGATCACGTTTTCAGAATTTGGCGCAAATGGATGCTCCATCAAAGTTTTTTTTTAGCCTGGAGAGAAAGAGTGGTCAGAGCCGTTATATTCACTCACTGAGATCTGAAAATGGTTTGGAGCTAACAGAGCCCCCTGCCATTAGGCGACGGGCTGTGCAGTTCTATGCTGAACTATATAGTAGTGAATATAATGATGACGAGGAGCAGTTTGTCAGTTTCTTTGAAGGCCTTTCCCAAATCTCGGAGCGTGCTAAAGTTGGGCTGGAACAGTCCTTGTCTGAACAGGAGCTTCTTGCTGCTCTACGGAGCATGGAGGGTGGAAAGGCACCCGGTATTGATGGGCTCCCTGTTGAATTTTATCAAGCCTTCTGGGCAGTGATGGGGGAGGACTTTCTGGCCGTTCTCAATGAGAGCTTTGCTGAGGGTTCTTTACCTTTAAGCTGCAGGAGGGCTGTGATCACTCTGCTACCAAAGAAAGGTGATTTGCAGGAGATTAAGAACTGGCGCCCCGTAAGTTTATTATGTTCTGACCTCAAAGTTTTCTCTAAGGCATTAGCTAATAGATTAAGGAAAGTGATGGAGCAGGTCATTTGCATTGACCAGACTTATTGTGTGCCTGGCAGGTCAATAATTGATAACATTTGCTTAATACGGGATGTTTTAGAAGCCTCTAGTTTTTTAGACGTTAATTTTGGTCTCATTTCTATTGATCAGGAGAAGGCATTTGATAGGGTTGAGCATAACTATCTTTGGAAGACTCTTGAAGTTTTTGGTTTTGGTTCAAAATTTATTCTCATGATTAAGGTGTTGTATCAAGATATTGAGAGTGTGTTGAAAATTAATGGTGGTCTAAGTGCCCCTTTTAAAGTTAATAGAGGTATTAGACAAGGTTGTGCTTTATCCGGTATGCTTTATTCTTTAGCTATCGAACCCTTGTTGAACAAATTAAGACAAAAAATTGAAGGTTTATTTTTGAATCATTATAATGCTCGCTACCAAATATCTGCTTATGCTGATGATGTTATGGTTTTTGTTAATAGACAGCAGGATGTGAATATTTTAAAGACTGTTTGTAAAGACTTTGGAGTTATTTCAGCTGCAAAAATAAACTGGGAGAAAAGTGATGCTCTTGCAATTGGAAATTGGGACCAAGGTCTTCCAATTCTACCCGGTGGATTGACATGGAAAAGAGGAGGAATTAAGTATCTTGGAATTTATCTTGGAGATGCGAATACGCAAAAGAAAAACTGGGAGGGCTTGATAGAAAAAGTGGAAGGAAGACTGGCTAAATGGAAATGGATTCATTCACAACTTTCCTTTAGAGGAAGAGTCCTTATAATTAACAACCTTGTTGCGTCGACGCTTTGGCATAAGCTTTCTTGTGTGGAACCACCTATTGGATTATTGCCTAGACTACAAGCAATTTTTGTTAATTTTTTCTGGAATAAACTACATTGGGTTCCTCAAAGTGTGCTCTTCCTGCCGAAGGAGGAAGGAGGTCAAGGCTTGATACATCTGCCAAGCAGACTAGCGACATTTCGTTTGCAGTTTATACAAAGGTTTTTGACAGGTCCTGCCAGTTTAGTATGGAGGAGTATTGCTAAAATCATATTGCAAAGAGCGGATTACATTGGTCTGGACAGCGCTTTGTTTCTTGTGGATTCTAAGAGACTTCGTTTGAATGGATTACCCTCTTTTTACCAAGGACTTTTTAAATGTTGGGGACATTTTACTATTGTCAGGCCTGAACCATTGGATTCTTTGTTTTGGCTGTTGGAGGAGCCCCTTATAGGGGGAGCACGTTTGGATATAACAGAAGATGTTTTGGGTCTTAAGAAAATGTTGTGTGATACTAAAACATTTAAACTGATGCATCTAGTTAAAGTGGCTGGACATGGACTAAATAATGTAACTGCTATGGCTGCTTTGTTGAGTCAGAGATCAATCCGCCACACAGAGACAATTTTGGACTTGTGGCGAAGGAAACTGACTCAAGAAGAGCATACTTTGTTATCAGAGTATGGGAATGGTCATATAGTTCCTGATGATAAGGATCCTTTCCCGTTACTTTGGATGGTTACACTTTATTTTGATAGTCCACTTTAGACATTCTACTAACTATAAACAACTTTGCAACTACATGTCAACTAACTTTCAATAATTTGCAACTATTCATCAACTAACTGTCATTAGTGTATTAGTAGACTGTAAGTGTTGGGGTTAGGGAAGAGGTTTGGGTTAGTGGAATAAGTTGACATGCACCTGCAAAGATACTTATAGTCAGTTGAATGTCTGTTGACATATCTTCACAATAAAGTGTTAGTAGATATTAAGCAGACAGTCTACAAATTCTGTAAAGATTAGTAGTTGATAATTAGTTGCAAAGTTACTTATAATTAGTAAAATGTCTAAAGTGGACTATCGAAATAAAGTGTTACCCTTTGGATGACACCAGAGTTAAAGGGCATGTCTGGTGTTTTGCTGGACTTTAATGATGTGCACTCTTCAATCCTAGAGGATGTAGAGGGGAAAGTTCTTTATAAGTATTTTGTTAAATTACTGAATAAAACTTCTTTAAATGGGAGGGTGGATACAGTATGGAGGGGGAAGTTTAGTTTGGCTGACGAAGTAAAACCAGTATGGAGGGTTTTATATAAACCACCTTTGAAAAAACGTTCTGCTGATCTCCAGTGGAGGGTATTACATGGTGCTGTGGCTGTCAACGCTTTTGTATCTGTCATAAATTCAAATGTTGTTGATAAGTGTGTCTTCTGTGGTTTAAGAGAGACTGTTTTTCACTGTTTTATGGAATGTACTAGGCTTAATTCTCTCTTCCAGGTTTTGAATCAGTTGTTTTTGGATTTTGGTGAAAAATTTACATTAGCTGCCTTTATTTTAGGAGCAGGGTATAATCAAAAACACAAGGTTAAATGGCAGTTAATTAATTTTCTGGTGGGTGAAGCAAAGCTTGCTATTTACATCACAAGGAGAAACAGAATGGAAAATCAACATGGTCAGGATTTAATTGTTCTTTTTAAGGCTTATGTCAAGTCAAGAATTTTTGTTGAGTTTAATTACTATAAAGCTATGAAAGATATGGAAACATTTAAGTTACAGTGGTGTCTTAATAATATTCTTTGTGCTGTGGTGGAGGGTGATTTGGTGTTTTCTTTGTGGTTGTGAATTGATATCTCCCGAAGTCAACATGCTCGCACAGAAAGTCGTGTTATAGTAACAAAATATTTGATACATTTTCTTTTTCATGTCATTTTATGTAATGTTTTTAATTTTTTTTTTCCCCTATTTTTAAATCCATACTTGGGGTTGGGGTTAAATTTGGGGTTTGGGATGTACTTTTATGTATTGGTTTCTACGTGTTTTTCTTTTTCTTTTAAAGGGGCCATGGCATGAAAAAGATCAACCCAGTATCTGCACTATCCAATCACAGCACTGCCATTTAGTGCAGAGAGAAAGAGAGAGAGAGAAAATAATCACAGCACAATTGAGTTTCAATTGCAACAAACCGCCATCATTATGATCAGTGTTTGCACTTCATCCGCTCTTTGCATTTTAAACGACACACCCAAAACGACACATTTTTGAACACACCTACAAAGTGACAATTTTAACATGTTATAATAAATTAATTATATGGTATTTTGAGCTAAAACTTCACATATGTGCTCTGGGAACACCAAACAGATTCTGTCATGTATTACTGTGCCATGGTGCCACCAGTAACAGGAAATCTTACAGCATCATACAAAAAACAGATCTGGCCCACCTTTGGCATGGAATGATAGCACTTGAGCGGTCCACCCCTGTTTTCCAGATCTCTACTACAAGCAAGCCATAGAAATGCCACATGTCAGCCAAGCACAAAGCAAATAATGCAGAACTGGCCCAAATCTGGGTGACAGTTTTAGCCCAGATTCGGCCCAGATCCGAATTTAGTTTAGGAAGAGCATTACTGAAAACAGTGAATCTCTGGCCACTGTCCGGGTCACAAACCGCATTTATACAAAATTTTGTCACCATGTTTTGTCACCATAATGATGATCAGTGTTTCCTTTAGTTGGGTAGTTTGACTCTTTGTTTATAGGTCGTAGTGTGTGCGCTTGATGATGGTGGTAGATTTAACACATTATTATTGCATAAAGCAATGCAACTTACAACTTTACTGAAAAGTGTACATTAATTACATTGATGGTTAGAAGTGGTAGTAGAATATAACTGAACTAACAACACAGATAAAACATAAAACTTTTTGATAAATTATTTTGGAGCTACATTAAGCATACTTTGGTGCATACTGCTGCCTACTGTAACGGGAAATGTAACCTCATGGCTATTATCAATAATGTAAAGTCTAGAGTTGTTGACACAGATGCAGACATCAAGAATCAGCCCACGAATCACAACAATGGGGAGTTTTCTAAATGTAGCAGTTCGTTGCACCAGCGTATAATAAAAATACATTATTTTATCAGCTTAACAAAATATTCTACAAAAATACATGTCATGTTTATGTTTTTTTACTCAGAACTCATAGACCACATTTGTATATAATGTTTTTGTATTTATTTCCCGAACCCCTTTTGGACGTCTACCTGACGTCCAAGAGGGGTCATAGTCAGACGTCCAGATACTGTACCAGATCTGCACGTTGTATAGACATACAGATAAGGGCCTGGACCAAGCGACCTAATATAGACATGATCTGCACGTCGGGGAGACGTCTCAGGTTTGGTGGGATGCTTTAAAAAATAAGGCATTATATAGTACACAATGTCACAAAATAACCATAAAAACCTTCAGTATCTAAACAACCTTTCTGTTTCACAAAGGTTTTTAAGACTGTAAGAGATAGGAAAGAAAAACCTCTAACTGAACGGTTCTTTGAGGCACCAAACATTTTTCTTCTGTGAAGAAACAATTAAGCACCTTGTGTGAGGGTAATAGTTGTTTCTTATAGAAATACATTAATATTTTTTAATGTTTAACACTTCATCATGGTGCACTTTGGTACTTTGTATCCTATAGTGCAGGACTATTTAAAATTTTCTATTTTTTCATTTAATGGATATTTAATGTTTATGTCAGATATTGTAACCGTTTTCCTTGTGATATGCTGTTCTTCTCGTATCCTTCAGCGTGAATCACTTTAATTTCTTGTCATGTCAAGATAAACCATCAGAGAACAGAGAGACACAGAGGGTGGAGCTCTCACAAAGTGTTTAAACACACAAGAGGCTGATTCAGAATCACTCTGCTTTGACCTCAACATCACTTCAAACATGATTCTCTTTTGTTGGATATCATTTTTATTATCTATAGGTAAGAGATATCAGTTATCAGGAGCTTAATAACAATTAGGAAAAACTTTAAGTGCAAATTCTGTATGAATTTTTATTCATTTAATGATGATGCATTTCATATTTTTTTTACAGGGAATTCCATTGCAAACACAATTAAACCACTATCTTCTGAAAAACATGTTTATAAAGGTGAAAAAGTGATTCTGTCCTGTAACTACACTGGTGATGTACAAAACCTGCAGTGGTATCGACAATATCTGGAATCTCGACCGGAGATCCTCACTCTTGTCACAGAATTTTCAAAACCACCTGATCCTTCACTTCATCTGTCAGCAAAAGCTTTGAAAGACATAAAGCGTGTGGATCTCATGATCTCCTCTGCTGAAGAAACAGACTCTGCTGTGTATTACTGTGCCCTGGAGCCCACAGTGACAGGAAACACAACAACACTGTACAAAAACCTGCTTTCAGTCATATAACTTTGTTTAAAAATGTGCTCTTTAACACAAACAATATCTCTTTCTCATTCATCAAGCAATATCATGAGGGATCATACAGAATTTAAAAACATTTGTTGTGTTTCACACAGTGATTGTTTCCCTATTGGGCTTAAAAATACAGAAAAGCTCAATGCTAAATTTGCCACTGGGTGGCGCTCAATCTCTAAATCTGTGATTCACTCAGAAAAGAGCAAAAATATGAGTCTGTGTCATTTCATTTAAACATGCTGCTCTGTGCCCTTCTGAACTTTTGTGTTTACTGCTGGTGAGATTTAGTTTATTGTTCATTCATTACCTGAACACATTATGTTAAGTCACAGCACCTTTTCGTTTTTATGAGACTCTTGTGGGACTCTGGATATCTCCCGAAGTCAACATGCTCGCACAGAAAGTCGTGTTATAGTAACAAAATATTTGATACATTTTCTTTTTCATGTCATTTTATGTAATGTTTTTAATTTTTTTTTTCCCCTATTTTTAAATCCATACTTGGGGTTGGGGTTAAATTTGGGGTTTGGGATGTACTTTTATGTATTGGTTTCTACGTGTTTTTCTTTTTCTTTTAAAGGGGCCATGGCATGAAAAAGATCAACCCAGTATCTGCACTATCCAATCACAGCACTGCCATTTAGTGCAGAGAGAAAGAGAGAGAGAGAAAATAATCACAGCACAATTGAGTTTCAATTGCAACAAACCGCCATCATTATGATCAGTGTTTGCACTTCATCCGCTCTTTGCATTTTAAACGACACACCCAAAACGACACATTTTTGAACACACCTACAAAGTGACAATTTTAACATGTTATAATAAATTAATTATATGGTATTTTGAGCTAAAACTTCACATATGTGCTCTGGGAACACCAAACAGATTCTGTCATGTATTACTGTGCCATGGTGCCACCAGTAACAGGAAATCTTACAGCATCATACAAAAAACAGATCTGGCCCACCTTTGGCATGGAATGATAGCACTTGAGCGGTCCACCCCTGTTTTCCAGATCTCTACTACAAGCAAGCCATAGAAATGCCACATGTCAGCCAAGCACAAAGCAAATAATGCAGAACTGGCCCAAATCTGGGTGACAGTTTTAGCCCAGATTCGGCCCAGATCCAAATCTACCGCACTTCATAGAGGGGCGGTACTATTGTAACTGGTCTTGCTACCTACCTCACAAAACAGGCGGAATCTGAACAACCAAATTTTTCACATGCTTGCAGAAAATGGTTTACCAAAACTAAGTTACTGGGTTGATCTTTATCACATTTTCTAGGTTGATAGAAGCACTGGTGACCCAATTATTGCACTTAAACATGGAAAAAGTCAGATTTTCATGCGATGACCCCCTTTAAGGAAAACTATACAGCAATCAAAGATTTGTGTTTTACTTTTTGAAGTTGTAAAAACGTAATAATGCTACGATTAAATGTTTCAAATATGCCTACATAATACGCTTCAGCATCTATTTAAATGTACAAAGTTTTGTGTTTCTGAAAGTTACATATCAGGCTGAACATGCTGCTGCAAAGGTTACTAAAAACTCAACTAAATACACAACAACTAAACCAATATAGGCAAGTTAGCAGTTATGCTGCAAATACATAAAAATGTCATTCATTAGTCAAGGGTTTGCATCTCCTCCCCATAACTGCACTAAACAGAAAATCAACCATATGTTGCCAGTAGATGGTGCTCTATGATTTACAATCAGACAGAATAAATTATTTTTGTTCCACCAGTCTTCACGTTATTCACCTCCTGCTATATTAGATTCAGTTTTCTATAGATTAAGTACACTCAATAAGTCATTTTTATCTCTCCACAGGTCAGCTGTTTTCTTTGTGTTGATTTGACATTTATCTGCTCAATAATTGCTGACTTGCATGTTTGACATTCAATCTGCAAGAAATTCATTCTAACTGGTTTATGTGTATATGTATTAACTCTATAAAAAAGAGTTCAGTAGTCTACATCATAAGTTAAATTAGACCAAAACAGGTGGAAAGTCATGTTTCGATTTCACCAATACATAGCAATGAGCAACTAAAACTCAGAAATGACTTAAATCTACACTTTTGTTCTAACTGGTTCATACACAACATATTACAAGTTTCCCAATTAACAAAAACTATTATATATATATATATATATATATATTTTTTTTTTTTTTATTTTATTTTTTTTTTCTTTTCTTTTTAATTAACTTGAAGGCAACCAGGTAACTTACAGTGCTGTTAACATTATGCAAATTATCAAAACATACAGTTTTTTATTGTATTAAAATGATTCTTGTTTATCTGAATGTTCAAGGAATGATACAATCTATCATTTTCAAACTTTATGATAATGTTATGTTTTAATGTTCATCTATTTTTGTATATTTTAAGAACTTTTTTGCTAATTATAGAGAACCAGTATACCTTTCATTTAAAAAAAATAAACTTTTTTATTTCTTAATGTTCTGTAAAAATATTGCTGTGGAAATCACAATGTATTTATTACAAAAGTTTTGATTCTTGTCATATCTGTGGGTGGAGCTTATAGACTTATAGACAGCAGAAGAAAATCAAAGACACAACATAACTTTACTTCACCTTTGAACCCAGCTACTCGTAAAGACTCGTCTAAATGATGAATCCCAAAACTTTGTTACTTGTCTCTGCTGTTTTAATATTTGGTCAAAGCTATTGTAAGTACTGTTTTTTTTATTTTCCAGTTAATCCCAAATCTGGTTTCCACTCGTAATTTAATTCTGTCACATAGTTTATTCAGAGTTTTTGTTATGATTTAGGTGAAGCTAATCTCATCAGACCATCAGGCAAAACCTCTGTGTCTATAACTGAAGGAAACAACATCACACTGTCCTGTACATATGATGGATCACCTTACAGTCTCCACTGGTACCGACAGATGTCTGGATCAAGACCTGAGTTTCTAGTGCTGATAGTTGAGTCTACTAAATCTGTAATACCATCTACTCCACCTCAACCACACATGTCCATCAGACTTCATAATAAACAAGTGTATCTGGAGATCTCATCTGCTGCTGTATCAGACTCTGCTCTCTATTACTGTGCACTGCAGCCCACAGTGACAGGAAACACAACAACACTGTACAAAAACATCTAAACCTTTTCTTAAACTTAATGTTTCAAGCATAATCTTCACCCCTATAGCATTTGTCACAATTATAATCTGATCTCTTAATATTCATCTGTCATATACAAGTTCGCTGTAAAACCTATTAGTTAATTCACAAAATGAAATTAATTCAATCTCCACTAAAGCATTCTAATCTGCACTTAATTTCCAGATCTTTTGCGATTTATCGATCATACACCTGGAAGAGAGGCATTTACACTTTCTTTGCATACATTTGTTTTCTCTGATTCATGCATATACACATTTGGTAAACGATCTTAGGTCATCATATAAAAACAGATTTGTTTTATTGTCTCATAAGCAAGAATCATTCAGCCTTTAACCCCAGTGGAGGGCGCTCTGCTTCACTCTGTAGTTCTTGTGCACCTCAGTTAATTTGCCACTGAGCTACAGAATCAAATAATCCATATCTGATGCTCTGTAAAACAACTGTAAAGTGATAATAGTGGATGTACACCACATACCCAATAACCATGTAGGCTACTTTCACATACTATACTTATAATACCTCATTGATATACAGTAGGCCTAGTATATTATTTATATTATTATTTTTATATTATTTGATCTGTGAGATGTTTGTTTGAATTAAAATAAAAAAGCTGTTTAAACAAATGTTTAAAAACTGTTTACACAAAATTGTAAAGTTCTATCATCCCTGATGTTTTAATGCTATTTTCTTTTCTTGTGGTGAACAAAAAATAAACCCTTAAACACAAACCTAACATACATTCAGTCAGGAGGTGGAGCTGTCAGATATAAAACAGCACAGTTATAAACTCAAACACAGTAAACTGTAGATCAGCAGGATATTTTTGTCATTTGTTAGTAGAGATGATGCTGCTTGTCCTGATGATATTTTCTCTTTTTAAAGGTTATTGATTCCGAATATTTCCCAAACAGGATATTTTAAATAAAAATAAATTGTATTCATTTTAATGTGTTATTGATCTGCTTATATGCTCCTTAAATAACTGCTGTTAATATTTATTTCCTTTTTTTACAGAGAATGCTGCTGCAGATTTAATAACATCGTTATTCACAGAGAAACATGTTTTTGAAGGAGATGATGTGACTCTGTCCTGTAACTACAGTGGCTATGTACAAAATTTACAGTGGTACCGTCAATATACCGGATCCAAACCTGAGAATTTCATTCTTCACACTGAGACCAATAGTTGGTCAGAGCCCAAGCTTCGTCTGTATGCCATTGCTGATAAAGCAGTCAAACGTATGAATCTGAGCATCTCTACAACACAAACAGAGGATTCAGCTGTGTATTACTGTGCCCTGAGGCCCACAGTGACATGAAACACAAACACACTGTACAAAAACCTGACAGCAGCAAACATCGGTATAAAGAAACATGTAAGCGATTCTTATGTTCTTTATCAACCAAGCAAATAATTTAGTTACACTTTATTTTTATCCATTATTTTATCCATAATTTGTGAGATTGTTAATATTTACATGCATACTGCAGCTTATTAAAGAGCACCCATTACATTGCTAAAAAAACTATGTTATTTTGTGTATTTGGTATAATAATACATTGTGTTTGTGTGGTTTATGGTTCATAAAACACATTATTTTCACATACCGTATATTATTTTTGCTCCATAAATCCCCATCTTTCTCAGACGCACTGATTTTGTACAAAGCTCATCGTTCTGAAAAGCACTGTGTCCTCTTAATGGCCAGATAACCAGAACGTTGTGTTTGGCTTGAATACCTCTGACATGTGATGCTCAATGCAATACTGATACTGACAGGAGTTAATATCGTCTTTACTACCTTATCAATATGAGCCAAATCTCATCCAGAAAATGCAAATGACCAAGCTGATTGATTTACATGCCAGCGCGGCTTGAGCAGGATGTAACAGACTGGTAAGGTAAGGATACTAAAACATTAAAACCATGTCTGCATTTGTGATTGCATCCATCGTGACCATTGTGCCCACGTCAACAGGAAACTGTTGCCTGCAATCGGTGTGTTTGTTGTAGTACAAGAAAAGAGAGATAGGTTGAAGACTAGGTTGTACTAATACACACTTACACACCAAAGGAAATGTAAAATCATGAATCAGATAATTGGTGCTCTTTAAAACTGTGACTTTTTGTAAGTTCAATTAGCAATCAAATACATTTGAAAAAAGGAGGTAAAAAACTACACATTTCGTTATGTTTGTAGGTTTGCAGAGAAGAAATGTATGTGGGAGACGTTTAGTGTTAGTAAAGCCCAGAAGATATGAGATACTGAATAAAGACGTCTCAACAAAACAATGCTGCTCATCTTTTTTGTTTGAATATTTACCTTCAGCTACTGTAAGTACTATTAACATTTTTATTATAAGTATGCACCTTATTCTATATATTACCAGAAAATCTATAAAAACAAGAATTTGTTTAGTTTTAAACTTGTAATAGTTTACATTGCTTAATTCTTCACTGTCTGTGCAGGTGAAGCTAATAAGAATCTTATCAAACCAGACGAAACATCCGTGTCTATAACTGAAGGAAACAACATCACACTGTCCTGTACATATGAAGGATCAGCTTACTGTCTCCACTGGTACCGACAGATGTCTGGATCAAGACCTGAGTTTTTATTGTTCATTCATGAGTTCTGTACTGTCCCTGGAGTGACAGGAAACACAAAAACACTGGAAACAAACGTGTTATTTATGCTGCATCTGATGTTGCATGTGATATAAATGCAATTGACAAGCTCTGTATAAATAGTAAAGATTATCATGTGGTAAAAATACCAGTCCCAAATCATTTGTTGTCTCAAGAGACAAATAATTCAGCCTTTACCCGGTGGAGGGCGCTCTTCACTACTCTTTAGTCCTTGTGCACCTCAATTATTTTGCCAGAGGGAGGAGCTACAGAATCAAATCAAGTGTTTCAGTTCAACCCTTTATTATGCAGAATCTAAGGGATTTTACAAACATGTAAAGCAGAAATGTGACACTGTGTTGTGTTCGATCTAAAACAACCTTCATCTGTCACCATGATGTTCTTTCACCTCACAGTTTTTTTCACTTCTTACAGGTAAATTAATATTTGATGGTAATATAAATAGAGTGTTTGTTAAAGATCTTGAAACTGATTTGCATTAATGAATATGTACAACTACTGAATGTGCATTAATGTGACTATTGTCCTTTGGTTTCTTTCTTAGAAATAATTTTTGGAAACACTCTAACACCCCTCTTTGCTGAAAAGCATGCACTGAAAGGAGAATTGGTTACTCTCACTTGCAACCACACTGAAATTAATATAAGGAGTTTGCAGTGGTACAGGCAGTTTCCCAACACTGCACCTGAATTTCTCTTGCTAACATTTGAGAATGTGGCTCCAAAGCAGATGGGACGTTATCTTGCTAAAGTTCATAAAGACAAAAAACAGCTGGACCTGGAGATCTCCAAAACTGAAGTGACAGACTTTGGGATTTACTACTGTGCACTGGTGCCCACAGTAACAGGCAACACCTCTACATTGTACAAAAACACTCAGTTATGATATGTCACACATTAAGCTTTAAAAAATAAAGGCACTATACAGTACACATTGTCACAAAATAAAAAATTTAGCTATGTGTATGTTAAAAACCTTTCTGTTTCACAAAGGTTTTTAAGACTATAAGAGATAAGAAAGAAAGACCTCTAACTGAACAGTTCTTTGAGGCACCAAACAATTTAAGCACTTTGTGTGAGTGTAATAGTTGTTTCTTATAAAGATACATTAATATTTTTAATGTTTAACAATTCATAATGGTGCACTTTGGTACTGTGCATCCTATAGGGTGTGCAGAACTATTTATAATTTTTTAATTTTTCATTAAATGGATACATTTTTTCACATGCTTGGAAAGAATGGTTTACCAAAACTAAGTTACTGGGTTGATCTTTTTCACATTTTCTAGGTTGATAGAAGCACTGGGGACACAATTATAGCAATTAAACATGGAAAAAGTCAGATTTTCATAATATGTCCCCTTTAAGCTTAACGAAGAAAGCACATTGGTAAAAGTAAAGAGTTTACAAAATGGCAACCAGGATGACAGGAGGTATCTCCTTGCCCTAAGGAATCTGATGACCAGGTCATGGTGATTCATAGAAAATTTGAAGTTGATCAAATACATATTGTTATCTATTGGATTTCAGTAACATAGCTTTCCTCAGATCAAGCTTTTCAGATTTTATTGTTAAATACTTGCTGGAAATACTTTTTTGCCTCATGTGCAGATTGCATGAATCACCCCATTAATCGGAACCATGAAGGCAAACCATGCTGGGATCCACTCAAAAAGAAAATAAGAGTAAAACTGCCCAACTAAAGGAACCACTGATCACCATAATGGTGACCAAACAATTTCTAAGTAGACAAAAGTCAGTCTGGTTTGTAATAAGAGAGATGTCTTTTCTGTTGATTTTATCTAAGGCAGTGGCTGGAAGTTGAAGTTGTAGTTGTGCTCATTATCACCAGGTGTCTTCAATAATCAAATAAGCACTCAAGTGATTGCTTAATTATCTATTTAACTTTAACACTGCCTTTTTCTGGGCATAGCCTTAGGGCACCATGCAGGTTTGCTCACTGGCGAAACGTTTGCCCCTTAGGGCTGGCCCTGCATCCCCAGGAAGCCCTCATACAGCAAAACCCCCATACTTAAATGAACAGGTACAATTATTCAGATTAATATAAATAAACAGACATACATGTCCACATTAAAGACACAGATAATTTATAATATCAATAAAACATTTTAACCTTTAATGTTTTAGAAGTTATTACCCACAAGAGGGCGGCACATGGAGGTTTGCACACATACTGTACTGTAGCTCACAATAGATACATATACATACTGTGCATCCTCAACTGTAGGAAGCATATATGATTATCAAATATAGACAACAATACAAAATTGTGCCTTAAAACGACATTAAACGATTAGTATTTTTCAAAACCTTCAAAAACAACACACTCTCACCTGTAAAGGGTAAGTTATAAAAAAAAATTGGGAATATAAATCTCTCCATGGGTTTATAATCAGAGGGTGTGTTGTGGTTTCTTGGAAAACTGTGATTGACCTCTGCAACTGGATAATTCCAAAATGGCAGGCATGTCTACATTAACTTCCAACATAATATAGGTTACCATCTTCTTTTGCCAGAGGGCGGAGCTCTGCAGTCTTTTGTATTAAAGCAGCTCCAGTCTTTATTCACACACTTTAGCGTTCACTTTACCAACCATGTTTATTGTAGTGTTGATTGTATTTTCACTGCTTGAGGGTGAGTACGAATTTTAATGCTCAGCGTTCTTAGTTTCAGGGTCAGCAGTGTAATTATTTTTCAGTAGCTCCCCATTAAAAAAAACTACTTTTGTCAATACTATAAAGAAGTTTAACAAACCTTTTTTTACAGAGAGCGCTGATGCATATACAATATCATCAGTCTCATCAGAGGTGCATGTTTCAGCTGGAGAAAGTGCTGTTATCTCCTGCAGTTACACAGGCGTTGCTCCCAGCTTTCAATGGTATCGCCAATATCCAAGATCCAGACCACAATATCTTATCTTTCATACAGAGAGCAATGAGGGATCTGAACCTACTTTACGTCTCAGAGCGATCCCAAATAAACAGTCCTCTCGTGTGGATCTGGAGATCTCATCTGCTGCTGTATCAGACTCTGCTGTGTATTACTGTGCCCTGGTGCCCACAGTGACAGGAAACACAACAACACCGTACAAAAAGTTATCTATCACTTCACAAAACATTACAACACAGTTTTCACTGACTTGACTTTTGAGGCATAATTTAATGGTTTTTTTAAACACAACTATCATTTTTCATATTTAAAAAGCCAGTCAGTAGGTTCAGCTCATTATAAAGACACTAACTGTTTGAAGTGTTTATTCAGTCAGGTAGAAACTCAGTACGCTTTGCTTTGACACTGGTGCTGTAGCTCTTATCATGTTTCTCCTTTATTACACAATACTGTCAGTATTCACAGATACAATAATATTTGTTGCATTCTCATTGGGGTTGTGCCGATAGACGATCCTATAGTGTATTATAGACATATAGTTATTATATTATCACCATAGTTTCACATTAACATGCGCATTGCATGCTTTTCCTTCAATTCCATAGTATTCTTTTTTCTACTATGGAAGTAAATGGTTTGGTTACAAACATTTCTCAAAATATCTTTCTTTGTGTTCATCAGAACAAATACATTTATGCAGGTTTGTAACAATATGAGAGTGAGCAAATGATGACAAAATGTTAATCTTTGGGTGAACTATCCCTCATGTTTTTTCTGTTTGGTTTCCTTTCATTGCAGTGCAGTGACACCTGTCGGTCACAGTATATATTACAGAAAGCAAGCTAAGATAAAAAACTGCCAGAGGGTGGAGCTTAATGTCAAGATGTTAAAGCATATCAAACTTAGAGAGAACTTCAGAAAAGAATATCAGATTCTTGATTCTTCAGAGGTTAAATCATCATGATTATTTTCATTCTCATCACTTTATTGTGGACATGTGTTGGTAAGATATAATTGTACTTCTATAATTCAGACCAAAACTTTTTACTATTATTTTACTGTTAACTGACACTATTTACAGTACTACAGTTGTTTAACTGTTATTTTATGGATATCATGAAGCTGTTTATCTGAATGTATTTTCTCTATTCTTAGGACATACAGATGCAGAAGCAATAAAACCTCTATCAAAGATTGAAAACTCTGCTGTCGGTGACAATGTTGTCCTGTCCTGTAGTTATAAAGACTTTACTTCATCTGTCCAAAGTTTACAATGGTACAGACAATATCCCAAATCTAAACCACAGTTCCTACTTTACATCTTCCCGCATGGAGCTATGAGTGAAAACAGACCAGACAGATTTTCAGCTGAAGTTCATCAAGACATCAAGCAAGTAGATTTGAAGATCTCATCTGTTATAGAGACAGATTCTGTCATGTATTACTGTGCCCTGGTGCCCACAGTAACAGGAAATCTAACAGCATCATACAAAAACCTCATCATATTGATTGTTTACCATGAATAGTTCTATTTCACTATCATTTTTAAATGCTGGATGTTTACAACAACCACCCAGCTTAAAATAAAATATAATGTACTAAAATACCCACCAAACATGAGACGTCCGCTGGACGTGCAGATCATGTCTATATTAGGTCGGTTGGTCCAGGCTCTTATCTGTACGTCTATACAACGTGCAGATCTGGTACAGTATCTGGACGTCTGACTATGACCCCTATTGGACGTCAGGTAGACGTCCAAAAGGGGTTCGGGGAATCAATACACAGTAAAATTCCCAGTGTTAAATTAACACTGCTGGGAGCATATATGGTCCCACTCTAAAAAGTGTTAAATTTACACTGAATCAGTGTTAAAGTTAATGAGATAATGAAGTGATGATTAAGACATTAATGGTGAACACCTGCTGGTCATTTCATGTCAAATCAACTTAATTTTAGAATTGTTCCTGTCTCTAAGTTTTTATTTTCTTTTTCTGGAGAAAGTAATACTAACATGATAAAAAAGATCAAAATATTAAATGCAAAAGATATATAAAAACTGCTGTGTGTATATATGATTCTATCTTACAGAGTTTTAAAAAGTTACACTGAAGCAGAGTAAAAAGCTGCCATCTTTAACTTTTGCCTCTCTATCATCATCTCTGTTTGAAACTTAAAGTTACAACTTGCTTGTAGAATTACATGAATGATAAGTTTAATCTCTATACAACAGCTGTATTTCTGGTTAATAAAGTGAGTCACCATTTTCCCGATTAGTGTTTCCATTAGTTGGGCACTTGAGTCTTGAAGATTAGAGTTGGCCTTCTTTTGTTTATTAAACACATTTGTTGGAGCAGAGGGAGGTGACACAGATGAAGTTATAAACTGTTGGTGTGCTACAGTAGTTGTTGAATATTGTGATTAACTGATCTCAAACAAACAAAAAAACACTAAATGTAAGTTACATTTTTTTATGTTCAGTCAAACCTGTGATGTTCCTATGCTGTAAATCCATACCCTTAAGAGTTAATTTTTTTACACAAATCTAATCTGTGGTTTCAGTCGGACACCCTGAGACATCAACAATCACCCTATAAAACACAATCATGGTGACAATCAACAACAAAGCTTCATGACATCAACAATCAGCCTATAAAACACAATCATGGTGACAATCAACAACAAAGCTTCATGCCGCAATGCATGCTGGGTACCAGGATTGTAGAAACTCTTTCATAACTCCCATCATGCATTGCAACATGACACAATTGTGCAACTTTCTTACCATTTACTCTCACCATTGTTGAGATTTGTATCCGAAGTCATGAAGTCTCTCTGAACAAAAAAAAAAAAAAAACTAGAATCAAAGCACCCTTATCCTAAACTGTGCCATTTGCATAGAGAAACATTTTTATGCTTTTTTCTTTACCTTTCTCATATCATATTATATATTAATATTTTTAAAACAAGCAATTTTAGATGGATTAATAGGATTTTTTCTACATCAAGCAAAAAACAAGTGCTTTTATTGAAACACTGTTGCAATTGCTAATATTGGAGAGTTAGTTTAGTGAAGGTTAAGAGACAAACGCCTAACTAAAGGAAACACTAATCACAATAATGGTGACTTCAAATAAATCTAAAACACAAACTGGAGATTTATTGTGATAATTTTTGTGATAAATATCCATTTGACTTGTGATTACATTTTATCAGAAAGAAGATTTGTCTACTAAGTCACATGTGTGGATGCTGGAATGCTGGAGCACTTTTATTTTTTTCTGACAACAGTTGTTTAGAAGTTAAACTTATCATCCTCTACAAAATAACTCTACAAGCAAGTTGTAATTTTAGGTTTGAAACAGAGATGATGGTAGAGAGGCAAAAGTGAAAGTTGGCAGCTTTTTACTCTGCTTCAGTGTAACTTTTTAAAACTCTGTAAGATAGAATCATATATACACACAGCAGTTTTTATATATCTATTGCATTTAATATTTTGACCTTTTTCATCATTTTAGTATTACTTTCTCCAGAAAAAGAAAATAAAAACTTAGAGACAGGAACAATTCTAAAATTAAGTTGATTTGACACGAAATGACCAGCAGGTGTTCACCATTAATGTCTTAATCATCACTTCATTATCTCATTAACTTTAACACTGATTCAGTGTAAATTTAACACTCTGTAGAGTGGGACCATATATGCTCCCAGCAGTGTTAATTTAACACTGGGAGTTTTACTGTGTACAAAAACATTTTATACAAATGTGGTCTATGAGTTCTGAGTCAAAAAACATAAACATCACATGCATTTTTGTAGAATATTTTGTTAAGCTGTAAAAATAATGTAATCTTTATTCAAAGATTAGTGTTCAAAAACATAGCACTGCTCATAGATAAAGTTCCACCTTAAATGCTCTCTCTCTTTCTCTTTCTCTCTCTCTCTCTCTCTCTCTCTCTCTCTCTCTCTCTCACTCTCTCTCTCTCTCTCTCTCTCTTTAATTAACAGAGATGTATATGCTGACGTTTTATTGAAAATCTTTTGTCACCCTAATGACGATCAGTGATTCCTTTAGTTGGGTAGTTTGACTCTTTGACTTTTTATAGTAGTGTTTGGTCTTTGTAAGAGTGTTTATAAAAGCATGTTATTTGCTGCAAAGAAAATTTGTTAAAAATAAAACTCACATGAATCTTACAACTTCACTGAAAGTTTACCTACAGTAAAACCACATATGTAAAGTCTGTAAATTAATTTTGTAAACCATGTAGTATTGTCTCAATTTCTCAATTGATTTGAGGTGCCACATCCAACTTATTATTTAGGTACATTCCACCACTGGGAAGCGCTTGTATAAAATTAAAAGTCCAGATGTTATTGTCACATATGCAGAGATCAAGAATCAGCCCATGAATCACAACAGTGGTGACACTCTCTGGACTCATGAGTTTTTATAATACGCTGGTGCAATGCATTGCAACACTTAGAAAACTCACCACCGTTGTGATTCATGGGCTGATTCTTGATGTCTGCATTTGTGTCAAAAAATACTGGACTTTAGATTTTTTTAGTACGTCACAAGGTTTCATTTTTCGTTACAGTAGGCAGCAGTATGCCCCGAGTGTATTTATTGCAAACCAAACAAACTTACTCAGAAATTTACTTTTAAACGAAATTTATAATGTATTGTTTTTGTTGTTATTTTAGTTATATTATACCACCACTTCTGACCATCAATGTAATTATTGTGAAGCCACAAGTAAGCTGCATTGCTAACAAACACTTGGTGCAATAATAATGTGTTTAAACACACCATCATCATGCACACAAACTATAATATAAAAACAAAGAATCAAACTACCCAACTAAATGAAACACTGATCACCATGATGGTGACAAAACATGTTCAATAAAACATCAGAATCTTGTAAATTCTCAAAAACGAGCCGTAGAAATGACAAAAAATAAAGTGAATTTGGTTTGTTTATCCAGTATGGTCCTAATTCAAAACAATGCTTTGTTAAAACAACTGATTGTAATGGTTATGCCATTGCTTTAGAGAATGTACATGTATCAATTATCCAGCGAGAGCAAGGGAGGGAGAGTGAAGTTCACGTCACTTCACTTCAATTATTGAACAATAGAGAGAGAGAGAGAGAGTGAGAATGAGAGTGAGAGAGCGAAAGAGAGAGAGAGAGAGAGAGAGAGAGAGAGAGAGAGAGAGAGAGAGAGAGAGAGAGAGAGAGAGAGAGAGCAAGATTGCAGACGCAGATAGTTAAGGTGGAACTTGTATATTTGGGAATTATCTATAAATAATATTTTTTTAACATTTATTCATATATAAAGATTATATATACAAATATAATGTCTAAAATGGCCACATTTTACATAGTTTTACTTTGCGTGGGGGTCCCCTTGACATCAATATTGGATGTTCAGAACAGGTCATAAAAAGACGTCATAAAAACTTCTGGCTCCTCATGGGACGTCGAAATGACGTCTTTCTAAGACGCTTTGCTCAGTGGGTATACTTACAGTAAATACCAACAAGTGCAATTGTATATTGTTATTTTTGTGTTAATTAACAGTGTAAAACTATACATTACAAATATGCCAATTAGAAGGAAAGATCAACCTCAGTAGTAAGAACACTAAACACCAGTAATACTTTTAAAATTACTAGTTTTTAAGTACATAAAAAAATGGTGTCTCAAAATAGCACAGTTGAGCACACTTAGATGTTCTCAAGTGTATCTAACAACAAAAATTTGTGCATGAAAACACAAAGTTTACTTACTTAAAGTGTATTTTATTGCACTTTTATTCACCTGGGTGGGCTACAGTTCGGCAATTCTTTGTGTAAATCTCTGTAGCATAAACTAAACCAAAAGAATGAAGAGAAAACTCGGCTGCAAGTAAATATTTTTGCTCATGCTTGTATATTCAAATGACACTGTTGATATTTTGTTGCTGAAACATTAATACTTTATACATTAATGACACAGTATGTATACATTCATACATTAATGATGCAGAAAAGCTATCATATTTTGCCAGCAGATGGTGCTCTATGATTCAAAACCAGACAGAAGAGATCATTTTTATTTTGTTTTACCAGTCATTATTCACCTCCTGCTATAAGAGAGTCAAGTTAATCTTAGTATTAATTCTTGAAGTCTTTTTTGTCTCGTCACAGGTCATTTCTTTGTTCAGATAGTTGGCTTAGATATGGCCAAATTCATTCTTTACATGCACAGTTTAGTATATGTCACAGGTAGGGGTGGACCCAGATGTAAATAAGGTCACGCCCCTTTCTCCACCTCGAGGAGATTCCCAAAGCCACCCCAATGACCAGACACACAAGGTAAGCATAAATTAAAAATGTACTTTATTTAATTTACTAAAAAAAAGATAAATAGGGAAGGGAAAACGGGGAACTTAAAATAATGGCCACTCTAGGCTCTCCTCCTTCACCACCAACTGGATCTCCACACAGTCCATTCTCCTAATGTTCACTCTCGTCCTCCTTTCTCTCCACAGGTGGCCACTAGGACACAAAAACACTGTTACTTGGACTTCGAGTATTTCTCACCGGCTCTGCTGTTTACAGCTCTCTGGGTAGGTATCACGTTACACAGTCTGTTCTCCAATTATTCACTCTCGTCCTCCTTTCTCTCCACAGGTGGCCACTAGGACACAAAAACACTGTTACTTGGACTTCGAGTATTTCTCACCGGCCCTGCTGTTTACAGCTCTCTGGGTAGGTATCACGTTACACAGTCGGTTCTCCAATTATTCACTCTCGTTCTCCTTTCTCTCCACAGGTGGCCGCTACTCCGCTTCTCACAGCTCTTGGTAAGTACGGTTCCCTCCGTAGGTCAGCAGAGGGGCGAAGATCACACGCCACCTCACCGGGTCGAGCGCTGCCCTATCTCCACTGCCCGTAGGGCGATCGAATCCTGGACAGGGGCGCCCCTTTGTAGAGACCACGGGGGCGGCGGACCCTTTCGCCTCTGACTCTGCGACAAGGACAGACACAGGTAAGATCCCACTACGAATAATTCCAATATTGTACTCACAGTCCCTGACAGCTCTCGATCTGCGTCCCTTCACGCTCCAAAACAGCCCACTGCGTATAGTAGCTATAAATTCTGAGGTCGTTAGCCTCTCCGTCCTCTGCCCAGTAGAAGAATGGATGATGCGGGGCTTCGTCTGACAAGACACACAGCAACCCACAGCAAATACACAGCATCACTCCAACGTGAAAAGCTTATTATTTGCAAAGTCTCACTCACCACATCATAAGTGTACACAACAAAGGAAACGCCCGGCGTCCTCGGGCTAAAATAAGGGCGATGGAAATACGACCAGAATAGTGTTTCGATGCTGTGGCTGCTTGGATTGACGCTTCTAACGGCTCGCCCACCACGCTGTTTTAGGGGTAGGGCCGCCCTCCTTCCCTTGGAGGTTTCCAACGATTACACAGGTTAATTTCTGCAAGTTGCTCCACACCAAATGTATACTCACAGCGGATAGCCTTTGTTTACGTTGTACAACAAGGTCGATTATCTTCCTGCTTTACTCCTTCAAAAGTGCTGTTTAGACCAAGGTTCCTTCTACCCATAGGATTTTCCTTTCACTCCAGCAGGTCCACCGCAGACTACAACGAGAGAGAGAGAGATGGAGAGAGAAATATAGACAGCCACCACGTCTAGCAATGAGCACAGCTCCGTTCCTCAGCACACACTACCACTTCTCCAAAAAGCACACGGGGTGCTCCTTTAAGAGATCCACAGCTCGCCCTTCTTTCACCTCCTGTGGCTCCGTCTTCTTTCCGCGCGCTCCTAGCGCAGCCCGGATCAACAGAGCCTTCGGGCTCTTCAAAGGGTGCGTGTCTCTTTCCTGCCTTCGGCAAAGGAGCTTTCCCCGTGTCAATCGCTTCCCGTGTCCATCGCGCTCGTGTGAATCGCCCTCTTTGTGTTCCCACAGGCTATTTAAATGCTTCATCTTCCCGCAACCTCCAATCACACTTCGTTTCATTGATGCTTCACACCTGTGGCTCGTAAAGCCCTGATAGCATTTACCTGGAAACCAGGAAGTAAAAAGGTCCGTCTTCGTATGTGGCCCGGTGGGGAAACCTTCCGGGCGGAACCAAAACTTCCCTAACTTTGGTTCCGCCCTTAGAAAGATCGTCACCTTGTGACATATACATGCACAGTATAGCCTACATCACAGGTTAATAGAATGAAATAATTTACTATACATCATTTTGTGACTTTATCAGTACATTGAGAAGTTTATTCTGTAGCACTAAGAAACTCAAATACAAAAACGGTTAAGCTAAATCTACACATTTGTTAATCTGACTGGTTAATTAAAAAAAATACAATAAAATATAACACACATTTAAACGGCAAACTCTTTTGTGAATATTTTCCATGCAGAATGTTTACATTTTAGACAAATGTGTTATTTATAGAAAAATTATGTTTTTAGTCCAGATACATACTCCAGTATTCTTGATGTATTGTAAAATGTAATTCTGATACTTCTAACTTTTCAGCTGACTTTAACAATGAAAACAACATTATTAGCTGTAGTCAGTCAGAGGGAGGAGCTACAGTTTAATCTTCAGTCTCTTCATTACTCATCTTCTGTCACAGTTGTGTTTGGTTATAGTTTATCTTAGGATGAAATGTGCAGGATTGATTCTCAGGGTCATTTTTGTCTCTCAGTAGTTCAGATGTTGTCTGTGATCTTGATAATTGTTTCACTGCTCAAAGGTCAGTTTTTCTATTAATGTTTAAAATTTGACCCAATATTTTAATATAATTATGTAAGCAATTATCCTAATTTAACTTTAGTCCATGACTGTTTTCAGTAAATAAGATCTTTGTTGTTTGTTTTACACAGAGAGTGCTGATGCAAGTGTAATAGATCCACTGTCTTTAGAGACGCACATCATGACAGGAGACAATGTTACTCTCTCCTGCAGTTACAGTGCTGTTGTTAACTCCTTACAGTGGTATCGACAATATCCAGGATCTCCAGCAGAGTTTCTCATCTTTATCACTGAGACGAGTGGCCGATCAGAGCCTTCACTCAGACTTTCATCTGTGGCTGATAAAGAAAATAAACGTGTGGATCTGAACATCTTCTCAGCAGAGGTTAAAGACTCTGCCCTGTATTACTGTGCCCTGGTGCCCACAGTGACATAAAACACTGTCACACTGTACAAAAACCCCAAATCAGTAAACACAATACATAGATCAGATATTGCTTTTTAAAGATGATGCCTTAACTCAATGCAAAGATACAATTTTAAAGGGCCCATGGAATGAAGATGTTAGCACTGCCACTTTGTAGTTGTGAGCAAAAATGTGTCGTTTTGGGTGTGTCCTTTAAAATGCAAATGAGCGGCTGAAGTGCAAACACTCATCACAATGATGGCGGTTTGATGCCATTCAAACTCAATTGTGCTGTCAATTATTTTCTCTCTCTCTCTTTCTCTCTGCACTAAATGGCAGTGCTGTGATTGAACAGTGCAGATTAAGGGGGCAGTATTATTCTAATAAGAGCTCCTTATGACATCATAAAGAGGGCCAAATTTCAACGACCTATTTTTGTATGTGCTTGTAGAGAATGGTTTACAAAAACTAAGTTAATGGGTTGATCTTTTTCACATTTTCTAGGTTGATAGAAGCACTGGGGACCCAATTATAGCACTTAAACATGGAAAAACTTTAACGAATGTTAACTGCTTTTCCCTGTTGCCTAATTTGTGTGTCAACTAAGAGTTACAAAATGAAGCATTCATCTGCTGCTGTTGACAAATAAAAAGCTATATGAACTTTATGAACTTGAACAGTAAGCCACCTTCTGAAATGGGACTACAGTTATGCACAGAGCCTAGAAGCAGTAGTAATTTGGCCTACAATTAGCCCTTATACAGAGGTCCATGCAGTAAACGTCGATACTGGACGTTCGGTAGAAGCTGGGAAAAAAGCGTCTGGCGTCTGGCAACACAGTCTACACCTTCAGAGGAGCAAAAATGGACATTCAAAAACGACGTGCAAAAGACATTGTTTAGAGGTCATTTTGAGCAGTGGGGTGATTCTAGACATTACGTTAGAATATTGTTAGGTTTATACAAATCCAAAAATTACACAATTGGTTTAAAAAGATTTATATGCTTGTGCAGACATGAAAATTAAAACATATAAGACTTTCCTTAATTGAATGTCATGACAGATTTGAATCTAAACAATCTTACAGTATAATTTATTATCCAAAAATAGTCTTTAAATCTTCAGTAAGCATATCCAACCATTATTTATTTCAAATACATAACACAAATACTGATGGCACTCTGTCACAAACATTATATTATGTGCATTAGTTGTATAATATAACTGCCAGAAGGTGGAGCTCTATGAACCATTTCAGACCAGATTCAGTTCAGTACTGCAGCTTCAACACAGCATATAGTTATAAACCAAATCAGTCACATCCTAGACAAGCACTGTAAGCATTCAATCTCAAAGCCATTATCTCTTATTATGTTGCTTCTGATATTTATCATGTTTTCTCTTTTAAAAGGTAAGTGTTTCATAGCAATTATGAAAAACATTGTTTCACATGGGTTTTTTTTTCAAGATTTGGTCCATCACATATGATTCATTATATTGTTTGTTTGTTTTTTAACAGAGAATGCTGCTGCAGATTTAATAACATCATTGTTCACAGAGAAACATGTTTTAGCAGGAGATGAAGTGACTTTATCCTGCGACTACAGTGGCGATGTTTACAGTTTACAGTGGTACCGTCAATATACCGGATCCAAACCTGAGAATCTCGTTCTTCACACTGAGACCTATAATCGGTCAGAGCCCAAGCTTCGTCTGTATGCCACTGTTGATAAAGCTGTCAAACGTATGAATCTGAGTATCTCTACAACACAAACAGAGGATTCAGCTGTGTATTACTGTGCCCTGCAGCCCACAGTGACATAAAACACTGTCACACTGTACAAAAACCTGACAGCAATAAACATTAGTATAAAGAGAAACATGTAGCACTTTAAAAAGCCTGTCTTGCGTTCTTTATCAATCATCAAATCATTTAATACACTATATTATTATTATTTTTCATTTTTTAATTTTAAATACACTGCATTTTGTGAGATCATTAAATGCATAGTACAGCTTATTAAAACTGTGAATTCTTTTTAATTCTTTTTAACAAAGACATTTGTAAAAAGGGAGGTTAAAAACTGATTGTAGTGTTACAGTCTTGTCTTTGTTAATAGTTTTTCTTCATGTTGCAGTTAGTCATCATTTTCTGCATCATCATCATTGTCTTCACCTATGTCCTGTGTATATACCCCTGCCTTGTTTCTAGTCTTTGTCTGATCTTGTTGAAGTTATATATGTATCATTGTCCGTGTTCCTTGTTGTTGTTTTATTTATTATAACTTTATATTTAGGTATTTCCTCATCTTGCTCGCACCATATTCAGATACCAAGACCAGTATATACGCTGCATCTGATGTTGCATGTGATATAAATGTGATTCAAAAATACCAGTCCCAAATCATTTGTTGTCTCAAGAGACAAATCATTCAGCCTTTACCCAGTGGAGGGCGCTCTTCACTACTCTTTCGTCGTTTGTGCACCTCAATTATTTTGCCAGAGGGAGGAGCTACAGAATCAAATCAAGTGTTTCAGTTCAGCTCTTAGATAACACAGAATCAAAGGGATTTTACAGACATGTAAAGCAGAAAATTAACACTCAGCTGTTGTGCTCTATCTAAAACAATCTTCATCTGTCACCATGATGTTCTTTCACCTCACAGTTTTTTCACTTCTTATAGGTAAATTAATATTTGATGGTAAAATAGTATTTGTTAAAAAGCTTGAAATTATTATTAATGAATATGTACAACTACTGAATGTGCATCTTTGGTTTCTTTTTCAGAAATTATTTTTGGAAACACTATAACACCCCTATTTGCTGAAAAGCATGCACTGAATGGAGAAGTGGTTACTCTCATCTGCAACTACACTGGAAGTATACAGAGATGGCAGTGGTACAGGCAGTATCCCAACACTGCACCTGAATTTCTCCTGCAAACTTTTGAGAATGCGGCTCCAATGCAGAAGGGACGTTATCTTGCTAAAGCTCATAAAGACAAAAAACAGCTGGACCTGGAGATCTCCAAAACTGAAGTTACAGACTATGGGATTTACTATTGTGCACTGGTGCCCACAGTAACAGGAAACACCTCTTCACTCTACAAAAACACCCAGTTAGGATATGTCACAATTACATTATCCCACTGAGCAAGGCGTCTTAAAAAGACGTCATTTCCACGTCCCATGAGTAGCCAGAATGAAAGTTTTTATGACGTCTTTTTATGACGTGTTCTGAACATCCAAAATTGATGTCAAGGGGACCTCCATGCAGAGGTGTCAAATCCATGTGCCAGGAGTAAAAGTCCTCCCCAGTATTTTGTTCCAATCACCTGGATTTGCCAATTAGCACAGTTTTTCAGCAGGAGGTCACCTCCTGGCTCGTTGGTGTTTTAAGTCCTCAACCAAGCCTTCAAGGCAGCGCTGTCTGGAAGGCACTCCCCATGCCCCGAGCGTTTCAGCCAATCACAGCACTGGTGCTAGATATTGAGCCTTCCACCAGCTTCTGGCAGTTTGAGCTCACCGTTGGTCAGGTGAGTAGCGCAGATATGGTAAGATAGGAATGTGACTGTATTTAAAATTCAGCTCGAAATGTTTTGAGCGTTTAAGGGACGTGTTGCCATGTTTTCACGTGTCTGTGGCGCATTTGTTTTCATGCTAGTTTCACGTATTGGTTGCTCAATTGATTTTTCCTAATTTCTTACCATTGTTGCTTGTGACTGGGGTTAGAACAACTTTCTGTTACATAAAATGACAACCTCACCTTAACCCACGGGAACGGTTTAAAATTCTGACAAATAAACCAATGCTTAAAATGACATCTGCATTTATGCCAAACGCAACTTTATCCTTGCTTGAAAACAGTTTAAAAATCAGACAAAAACCCAAAATCTAAGCATCTAAAAACAATTGATCAACCAATACGAGAAACTGGCACGAAAAAAAGTTGTGCCACAGACACATGAAAACACGGGAACACGTCCCTTAAATCCTCGAAACATTTTGTGCTGAATTCAAATACAGTCACATTCCTATCTTAGCATATCTGCACTACTCACCTGACCAACGGTGAGCTCAAACTGCCAGAAGCTGGTGGAAGGCTCGATATCTAGCACCAGTGCTGTGATTGGCTGAAACGCTCGGGGCATGGGGAGTGCCTTCCAGACAGCGCTGCCTTGAAGGCTTGGTTGAGGGCTTAAAACACCAATGAGCCAGGAGGTCACCTCCTGCTGAAAAACTGTGCTAATTAGCAAATCCAGGTGATTAGAACAAAACCCTGGGGAGGACTTTTACTCCTGGCACATGGATTTGACACCTCTGCCTCCATGCAAAGTTAAACTATTTAAAATTTGGCCATTTTAGGCATTATATGTGTATATATAATCTTTATATATGAATAAAAGTTCAAAAATATTGCTTATAGATAATTCCCAAATATACAAGTTCCACCTTAAAGGTGCTCTAAGCGAATTGAAGCGTTTTAGACCATAAAACATTTTTTGTTACATACCGGA
Source organism: Paramisgurnus dabryanus (assembly GCF_030506205.2). Classification (NCBI taxonomy): domain Eukaryota; kingdom Metazoa; phylum Chordata; class Actinopteri; order Cypriniformes; family Cobitidae; genus Paramisgurnus; species Paramisgurnus dabryanus. The sequence continues at coordinate 32,928,882 of NC_133342.1, read as the reverse complement.
AACATCTCCTCACTATCTGCTTGCTGCTTGTCCGCTGATCAAACTGTAAAAAAACGCGATCTCTGTAGACAGCCCAGGCTTCACAAACGGCAATATCAACAAGTGGCCAAACCTAGCATCACAAAACAAAACAAAGTATTCCAGCCAATAAACGACAAAAAGGATTTGGGGGTGGGGGTTGGGCGCGTTCATGAAAGCACGGAAGGGAGGGGGAGGGGGAGGGGGAGGAGTTAGCTACGCTCTGTCTGTTTGAAAACAGTTCAAACATCAACAGGAAGTGACGTCGCACATTATTCGCTTAGAGCGCCTTTAACTATCTGCATCTGCACTCTCTCTCTCTCTCTCTCTCTCTCTCTCTCTCTCTCTCTCTCTCTCTCTCTCTCTCTCTCTCTCTCTCTCTCTCTCTCTCTCTCTCTCTCTCGGTGTTGCATGCTGGGAGTGAGTGGGGTGGTGTGTGAGGCACACGAGTGTGTGAGCGTGGAGTTTTTTCCAAACTTTATCTTTAATTATTATTATTTATTTTTTTTCTCACTTGCTGGATCACTGATATATGTTATGCAGTAAAGTTTTGCGAGGGGTTTTGTTTTGCTAAGCGTGATGGCTGCGTTCCCTGCGGGGGAAGAGCCATCTCTGTCGCGACGGAATGGTTTCAGGTGTACTCCCGAAGCAGGCACAGCGATTGAGGAGGTGCTGTTAGCAACAGGAGAACAGGTAGGCCATGAAAACATTGTTTCTGCGTCTCGCATGAACAAAGCAGTTGTCGTCTTTCTAAAAAATGAGCAACTAGTTATCAGGATCATTGAAAGTGGCATTTGGGTGAAGGAAGCATTTGTATCCGTTACACCTCTTTTTGCTCCAGCCACAAAAGTTACAATTTCTAACGTACCCCCGTTTATTAAAGATGACGCGATTGTGCGAGAATTAACTAGATTTGGAAAAATGGCTAGTGCTGTAAAGATGGTTCCCTTGGGTTGTAAGTCTGCCGAACTTAAGCATGTTTTGTCTTTTAGAAGACAGGTGTTTATGTTTTTGATTGATCCTACTAGAACACTGGATGTCTCATTTCGAGTGATATGTGGAGATAGTTCTTATATGGTGTACGCGAGTACAGATACTTTACGTTGTTTTGAGTGTGGAGATATCGGCCATAAGAGAATGTTTTGTCCGCATAAACAACAGACCGGGGAAATAGCAGGGGCGGCGGGCGTGACAGGTGCGAGTAGCGGAGAGACTGCGGTGGAAATACCGCTGGTTGACGCAAGTGTTCAAAAAGAAGATGGAGTTGTTAATGGAGATAACGTAGGTGGTGATAAAGTAAACTCTTGCCCTGATAAACAACAGGCCGAGGATGAAACAGGGGTGTCAGGTGTTCCAGGTGTGAGTAGTGGAGCGATAGAGGTGAGTGTAAACTCGTCGGCCAGTATTGAGGGGGTAAGCGAAGATGTTTCGTCTTGTGGGGGTTCTGTTACTGATGCATTAAGTTTCACAGATGACAGAATGCAAGAAGACATTGCGTGTTCAAATGATGAAGCGGAAAAAGCGTCAGATGACGAGAGTTTTAGAGATGATGATTCATGTATTGATGTAGACGTCGGTAAATACGGAGATTTTTATTCTGTCGAACAGATAAATAGCTTTCTTGATAACACTAAGGGGAGGAGTATTGATGTTGAAGAGTATTTTCCTGACGTACAAAAATTTATCGCTTCTGTAATGAAAGCTCGTAAAGAATGTAATCTTGATGTTTTGACGCAACAAAAACGGTTCAGACTAAAGAAATATTTGACAGCGGTCAGACAAAAATCTAAAAAGATGAAGGGAAAACGTAGGTCTACTAGAACTAGCTCTAAATAAGCACACATGGGGGTTTGGCTTTTTTTGTGTTTTTTTCTTCTTTTTTCTTTTTCCTTTCCCCTTTTTATGGATGTTCTTAAAATAGGATCCTTAAATATAAATGGGGCAAGGGATAGAAGTAAATGGCCATTACTAAAAGAATGTTTAAAGCTCAAAGAAACTCAAATTGTTTTTTTGCAAGAGACCCATAGTAACGAAGACAATGAAACTGATTTAGGGTTGTGGTGGGAGGGAGATCACGTTTTGAGTCATGGTACACTGTAAAAAATTGTGCCGTTAAATAACAGTAATCAACTGGCAGCTTGGTTGCCAGCAAGATAATGTTATTTTACGGTTCTGCCTCTGTTAAAATACAGTTCTACTTCCGTTAATTTACAGCTCCCCTATTTTAACAGTATGTTAATGTTATAATGCCCTGAAAGCAACTCATTTCATTTAGGAAACCAATTGCCTGATCCATTCAAGTTTATAAATATATATATTTACATGGTGGTGTTAGTATTGTGAACTTAAAGGGGACATATTATGAAAATCATACTTTTTCCATGTTTAAGTGCTATAATTGTGTCCCCAGTGCTTCTATCAACCTAGAAAATGTTAAAAAAATCAACCCAATAACTTAGTTTTGGTAAACCATTTTCTGCAAGCATGTGAAAAATAGGTCATTGTAATTTGGCCCTTATTGTGATGTCAGAATAAGGTAATACCGCCCCCTTTATCTGCACTATCCAACCACAGCACAACCATTTAGTAGGGAGAGAAAGAGAGAGATAAAATATTTCACAGCACAATTGAGTTTCAATAGCAACAAACCACCATCATTGTGATCAGTGGTTGCACTTCATCCGCTCATTTGCATTTTAAATGACACACCCAAAACGGCACACTTTTGCTCAGACCTATTTTAGACTTAGTTTTCATCTTAAAAAAAATCTCATAATATGTCCCCTTTAATTAATTTGAGTCCACTGAAAACAAATATTACTTCTAAAATTGAACTGCAAACATTCAAACTTTCACACAAATCTCATGTAGTTCATCATGAGCAAACTACAAAGTTACTGCTTTAAAATAAAACAACAGGCAGCATAACATCGATGATCTACTGCCCATCCTTGACCTAAACAACCACACTACTCTTCAGCACAATGGTAACCCAAAAACTGAGTCAAATCCTAACAAAACAAAACATTAAACACTAAGAGATCTCTCACATTATCATCTTGTGTAAATCCCCTGAACAGTTTTTAAGTTCACATGATTTTTAAAAACAAAATACAAGGACTTTTCTCTAATGTCTGTGTGAAATTAACATATTTCTGTATGCAAATTTGACTGTTAAGTTTTCTGTTTTTTAACAGCACATTCTGTTAAATAACAGTAATCAACTGGCAGCTTGGTTGCCAGCAAGATAATGTTTTTTTACGGTCTCCTTCGGACTGTTAAAAAACATTAGCATTCTGTGTTTTTATATCTTACATATTTAACCCTTTAAACCCCATCGCAAAATCCTTGGTGTCAAAAGAACACTGCTTAATGTGTCCACACTACAAAGAGTAAAAGAAACAGACCCAATGTTGAAGTTAATGAGATAATGAAGTGATGATTGAGTTAATGATGAACAGCTGCTGTTAACAAACACAATCACTGAATGAAAGATGAACACGAACCGAATTAAAGAGAAAACAAGCAGAAACTCAACTTACAGACTTAGAAGAGACTCAAACTTACTCAGATTTTCTAAGATCTCACAAGAAGATCATCAAACAACTCCACAAACAGCATTACCATCTTCACTTATTACAAACCAGTTAGATTTTATTTTATATGTACATTAGCTCTTACTGAGAAATAAATCATAAGGTGTGGTTTCCTAAACAGGTATTATCTTAAACCAGGAATAGTTTAATTAGGAAATTTAACAAGTTTTAACAAACATGCCTAACTAAAAACATTACTTGTGCATTTTCAGGCGAAACAAAGTTCACTGATGTATTTTAAAATATGTCAGTGCAAGTTGTTTTGAGTTTGGACAGCTCTAGTCTAATAGTCTAATCCCTAAATAATAGTTACCATTCTCGTGATCAGTGTTTACTTTAGTAGGACTCTTGATCCTTGGGTTTGCCCTTTGGTGTTATATTTATTCATGCTTATCAATGTGATTTGAAAGACATTGAATATGGCAAAAAAGTATAAATAAAGTATTATCACTAACTAATGACTGTTATGGTGTAAGTCTCATGAGTCAAAAGTAATTTACAGATTTATACAGAAGCTCATAAGTGATTAGATGGGTGGCAGCCCCTTATAGTAGTCTTATAATGTGACAGAAACTGAGTGTTGAGGTAGCCAGAGGAATCTTAAAAACATTGGGATTAAATGAAATTAAAAAACACGAGCATACTACACACACAGACATCAAGAATCAGGCTATGAATCTCAACAATGGTGACTATCAAATGAAAAGCTTCATGCTGCAATGCATGCTGGGTATCAGCATAGTACAAAACTCATTAGGCCGATGAACTGTTTTTCCATTTTCTTTTGTCACCCTAGTTGAGAATCGTAGGCTGATTCTTGATGTCTGTGAGTGTCATCTGAGGACTGGTTTCATGTTTGCAAAAATACATTTGTAGGCAACTCTGTCAAGCTATCAGATTACTGTTATACTAATAATTCATGTAATGATTCTGATTCAAATATGTAAATACTTATTCATAAACATTCCTAAAAACAACTAATTTTTATGATTAAGCTTCATAAGGCTGGTAAGACAAACTACTGATCTACAATCACTCATCCAACCTCACAAGTGTCTATCATCTCTTGGTTTTCTTTGCCATAACAAACATGCATCATAAAGACACAGTTACAACAACCAAACTGCAAACCAAGTCAAGAGCCCAACTAATGAGAACAGTGATCACAATAATGGTGACTTTAAAGAAAATGCTTGTAAAGTCTAGTAAACACCTGTTTGTTCTCAGTAAGAACTATTGTAGATGTATAACAGAAATAAAGTCTTAAAATTAAAAGTGGTTTATAAGTGAAGATGGTAATGGTGTTTGTGTAAATGTTTAATTCTCCTCTGGTGATATATGGAGAGATTTAATGTGTTGTGTTATTTTCAGTTGATGTTCATCAAAGTCTTTGTGTCTGTAAGTGTTTCTGCTCATCTCTTCTCTTTTTTTGTTTATCTTTTCTTCAGTGATTCTGTTTATTAGCAGCAGGTGTCCATCATTAATGCTTCAGTATCTGAACTCATTGACTTGATTTCAGGTGGATCATAAGGAAACTTATGTAGGGAATAGTGAATGAGGGTGTAGGGTGTGATTTGGGACGCAGTCTTAAACGGTGGACTCTTTTAGGGCTGGAAATTCACATTATTCTGAAAACTGTTTTTTTACAGAATGCAGAATTTAACAGTATACTTCTGTTTTTGTTAAAAAACAGAATCATACTGTTAAATTTGGCTGTTTTTTAACAGCAATTTTTTACAGTGTACCAACCTCAGTGCAGGCGTGGCAATTTTATTCTCACCCAGATGTAAAGTTAAAATTTTGTCTAAAAGCGAGGCAGTGAAAGGACGCCTGCTTGCTATAAGGGTAGAATTTAAAAATAGAGTTTTTGGGTTAATAAATGTTTATGCTCCTACAACGGGTAGAGAGAGAATAAGCTTTTTTCTTAAACTTAAAGATGTAGTTTCCACTTTTATTCATGAGGATTTTTTAGTAATAGGAGGGGATTGGAATTGTACGTTGGATTTTACGTGTGATAGAAATGGAGAAGAGCCCCACTTTTCATCAGCAGCATCCTTAAAGGAGATTATTACACATTTTGGCCTTACCGACATTTGGAGAGAGAGAAATAAAGATGTTAAGCAATATACATGGGTTAAAGTGACTGATAATAGGATCAGTGCAGCTCGGTTAGACAGATTTTATGTTAAGAATACAATGTGTAGCAGAATAGAAGAAACAAATATAAGTCCAAGTGCTATTTCAGATCATCATTTAATTCATTTAAAATTGATTATAACACAAACAACCCCTCACTGCTCTTATTGGCGATTTAGCAATAAATTATTAGAGAATCATGATTTTAAGGACAAATTTAGGGTTTTTTGGAACCATTGGACGGAACAAAAAAGTAATTATGAAAATCTTCTTCAATGGTGGGAGGTGGGAAAAGTTCAAATTAAAGTTTTCTGCCAACAATATTCATCACATGCTTGGGTTAGTTTAAAAAGAAAAATGTCTAAATTAGAAGATGATATTTCTGCATTATATAGCTCTTTGATTAATAGGAATGACATGGGAGTCCAGGAAAACTTGCTATCAAAGAGACATGAATTAAGGGGTATTTTACATGAAAAAGTAAAATCAGTACTTGTGAAAGCAAGGTTTACTTCCATTAATGATATGGACGCACCCACAAAATATTTTTTTAATTTGGAAAAGAAGATTGTTCATAATAATTTCATGCATTGTTTACGGAGACCCGATGGAAGTATTACCTCAGATCCTTTAATAATGAGAAGAACTGCTGTTGATTTTTATTCTAAATTATTTGAAAAAGAAGATGTTGATCTGAATGCAACATGTGAACTGTTTAAAGACTTACCAATGTTGGAAAAGAATGAAAGACTTTCTCTGGACTCTAACATTATATTTGAAGAAGTCACTGATGCAGTAAGACAACTGTCAACTGGTCGAGCTCCAGGACTCGATGGACTTACCGCGGAGTTTTATAAATCGTTTTGGGGGATAATTGGTCAGGATTTCTTTAACCCTCGTGTGGTGTTCATATTTCTGTTACTTAGACAATGTTTGTGGGTCTAGTGGACCCGCTGTATTATTCGTATCTTTAAACCAATGCAGTCATACAAATTTATGTAATATTGTTTACACATGATTACTTTAGCCTTATTGCAAGTAATATAGACAGAATTTTTGGTTAATGTTTGTCATTTACCACTGGTAGAGGACTATTTATAGATTAAAGTGCTATTCGTTTTTGGGATAATATGAAATAAGAGAAGAAAATTCTATTCTCCTCCAGATGTTTTTCTAAAATAAGTATTTTCAGCACTTTTTCATCTCAAATAAGTTTTTCATCACTTTTACGTTTAATTCTTTGAACTTAGTTTGAAATTGTACACATTTGTGTCCGTCTACACAGCACAAGCCTCATCTGAAAAGATGCGGTATCATAACACATCATCCACACTGAACACATAATCTGTTCATGACAGCCTGCACAACACATTAGAAGCAGATTTTTACTGTGTAGCTGTGTTGCATGTGCATTTCTTGCATTTTATAGACGTATACTGTGTCTTCCTGTCCATGTTATGTCCACACACACACTGCAGTACAATGTGTTGCTATTGGCTACAACCTAAAATTATGAAAATGCTTGGATATGAAATTTTACTTTCTCTATTTCTCACTCTCTCTCACTCACACACTCATACACACACAAACACACACACACACACACACACACACACACACACACACCATAGGTTTTGTGGTAAACTCATGGTTTTACAAATGGTAATCAATACACCAATTTACCATGATTACTACACTTTTACTATAATACAACCATGGTTATTTTTTGTAAGGGATATAATGGTAAAATGTAGAATGGTTCCTGTTAGACAAAAGGTAAAGTTTTTGGGACAGTGGGGGCAGTCAAGTGTTCATGCTTGATATATAACATGTTGTATCCTTGCGCTGTTACAGCAAGTGCAGAAGGACAAAACTCTGACATGCATCCATCACATAATGTACAGACATATATACAAACACACTCATGCACTCACAGGAGTCCCAGATAAGAGAAAAACAGAGTAAAGTTACATAGCACATTCAATTTTTACACTCTTATTACCCCCGGGTCCAGTGGACCCGAACACCACATATGTAATATAAATGTGTAGGGGGTTGTACGGTGTTCAGTCATTATAAAGTTGATTATTTTTATGTTCTTTATAGAAAATGAGCCAAGGCCAATGAATCTGAGGTTGAAACAACAATTAATTGCATAATTTTTCTTTTGGTAAACATTAAAAACGGGTCCCACAGACCCGAACACCACACAAGGGTTAAAGTCCTTGAGGAAAGTTATAAACGGGAGGAATTGCCAAAAAGTTGTCAAAGGGCAGTCCTTTCTCTTCTTCCGAAGAAAGGAGATTTGAGTTTGCTTAAGAACTGGAGACCTGTTTCCGTTCTCAATTCCGACTATAAAATATTGTCTAAAACAATTGCAAACCGTCTTAAGACGGTGTTAGGATTTTTGGTTCACGAAGATCAATCCTATTGTATTCCTAAAAGATGTATTTATGATAATTTGTTTTTAATGAGAGATCTTTTAGATTATTTAAAAGTGTATAATGTTAGTGCTGGTCTGATATCTCTAGACCAAGAAAAAGCTTTCGATCGGGTGGATCATCAGTATTTGTTTCATGTATTAAAGTGTTTTGGGTTTGGAGATAAGTTAATATCATGGATAAAATTGATGTATGAAGGATCAGTGAGCATGATAAAAATAGGAGGTGGGTTAAGTGTACCAGTTAAAGTGCAAAAAGGAATCAGACAAGGCTGTCCAATGTCTGGCCAACTGTACAGTTTGGCGATTGAACCCTTATTGTGCATGCTTAGAAACAAGCTAAATGGTTTAACTATAAGTGGCAGTTTAAAAAAAGAGCCTATTATATTATCTGCATATGCTGATGATATTATGGTAATCATTCAACAACAGGAAGATGTACAGATTTTAAAGGGGGCTTTAGACATCTATCAAAGAGCATCATCTGCTAGGCTAAACTGGGACAAAACAGAAGCTGTGTGGCATGGTTCCATTGAAAAGGGTAATATGGTTTTGCCAATACTCCCGAATAACATTCAGTGGGGATCAGTTGGGTTGAAGTATCTTGGAGTGTATCTTGGTCAAGAAGAATATAAGAAGAAGAATTGGGAGGGGTTAGTGGATAAGGTTGATGCGAGGTTGTCTAGCTGGAAATGGTTGCTACCCCAGCTATCATATAGGGGAAGAGCACTGATTGCCAATAATCTCATTGCCTCAATGCTTTGGCATAAATTCACGGTTGTGGATCCACCAGTGATGATAATCCAGGAGATTCAAAAGAGAATTGTTAACTTTTTTTGGTCTGGTCAGCATTGGCTGAGGGCTGCTGTTCTCTATCTCCCTGTACAGGAGGGGGGACAGGGATTGATAGACATTCGAGCCAGAGTGGCGGTTTTTCGACTGCAGGCTATCCAGCGCTTGCTATATAACCAACAACATAGATGGATGGAGATAACGTGTGCTCTGTTACGCAAGGCTGGGCGAATGGGTCTAGATAAACAGCTTTTCATTTTGGCCCTGGAGAGAGCTTCTCTTGGTGGACTGAATCCTTATTACCTCAATATCTTGGACTTATGGAAATTATTTTCTGTTTCGAGAGAATGGTCAAAACCAGGTACATTGCTGTTTAACGAATCTCTTTTTTTCAACCCTCTTTTTCCTGTTGAGATTCTGAACTCTGAGACAATGAGGTCTAATATGACTAATGCTGGAATATCCATGTTCAGAGATCTAAGAAGAGGTGATGGGTGGATTGAACCTGAAGTACTTGCTGAAAAAGTGGGCTTCAAGTCCGTGCGTCTCGCTAAACGGGTGATAGATGACCTAGAAGCTGCACTTCCTTGTTCAACCAAAGACTTTCTCAGAGAGACCTGTATAGGTGATGATACAGAGCTTGTTTCCTTTCCGGATTTTAACTTTTTGATGGAAAAGGACTTTCATGAGGAAGCTCCTGAAAAATTGCTATCTCTGAAGATTCCAGAAATGGGTTTGTTCAAAGATTTATCAAAGAGAACTTTGTACACAGCATGTGTCAAAATCATGAACTACCAAGACCTCAAAAATCAAACAGTCAGTAAATGGACTTTAGTGGTGGGGTCAGGCTCTTCCCCGAAAGGTAGCTGGCGGTCTCTGTACAAGAAACCCATTGAAAAGAGAGTGGGAGATCTTCAATGGAGAATTGTACATGGAGTTTTAGCCACAAACAGACACATAGCACGACTGAATCCTTTAGTTGGGGAGGGTTGTCCCTTTTGTAATACATCAGAAACTGTGATTCATACTTTTATGGAATGTTATCGCCTGAAAAACTTGATTGAGCTAGTGAAGGGTTGGAGTATACGTTTTTTGGGTTTGTTTAGTGTTTCTTTGTTTATTTATGGGCCAAAGTATTTAGTTGAAAACAGAAATAATGTTATTATTCTTAATTTTTTGTTTGGAATGGCAAAGTTGGCAATTTGGTGTACTAGAAAAAACAAAGTAGACGAAAGTGGGTGCATTGATCCAATCTTATTGACAAAATGTTTTGTAAAAAAAAGGTTAACGATGGAATATGCTTTTTATAGCCTTACACACAATGTAGAGGGTTTTTTCCATATTTGGGGATGTTTGTGTGAACCTGATGAGAGTGGAAATTTTAATCTAAACATTTTCTAATGTGGTTATGAAGAAAACTGTATGAGACTTTGATATATATGACATTTAATTAATAATAAAAAAAAAAAAAAAAAAAAACAATGGTTGTTTTAAATATATTTATGTAGTTTAAATCCCAAATGTAATCGGATTAATAAAGGGAGTTTCAAATGTCAAATGTCTCTCTCTCTCTCTCTCTCTCTCTCTCTCTCTCTCTCTCTCTCTCTCTCTCTCTCTCTCTCTCTCTCTCTCTCTCTCTCTCTCTCTCTCTCTCTCTCTCTCTCTCTCTCTCTCTCTCTCTCTCTCTCTCTCTCTATAATAATTGAAGTGAAATGACATGAACTTCACTCTCACTCCCTCGCTTGCTCTCGCTGGATATTTGTTACATGTACATTCTCTAAAACAATGTCATCACAATTACAAACAGTTGTTTTAACAAAGCATTGTTTTGAAGTAGGACCATACTGAATAAACAAATCAAATTCACTTTAGTTTTTGTCATTTCTACCACTCATTTTTGAGAATTTACAAGATTCTGATGTTTTATTGAACATATTTTGTCACCATGTTTTGTCACCATAATGATGATCAGTGTTTCCTTTAGTTGGGTAGTTTGACTCTTTGTTTATAGGTCGTAGTGTGTGCGCGCTTGATGATGGTGTTAGATTTAACACATTATTATTGCATAAAGCAATGCAACTTACAACTTTACTGAAAAGTGTACATTAATTACATTGATGGTTAGAAGTGGTAGTAGAATATAACTGAACTAACAACACAGATAAAACATAAAACTTTTTGATAAATTATTTTGGAGCTACATTAAGCATACTTTGGTGCATACTGCTGCCTACTGTAACGGGAAATGTAACCTCATGGCTATTATCAATAATGTAAAGTCTAGAGTTGTTGACACAGATGCAAACATCAAGAATCAGCCCACGAATCACAACAATGGTGAGTTTTCTAAATGTAGCAGTTCGTTGCACCAGCATATAAAAAAATACATTATTTTAACAGCTTAACAAAATATTCTACAAAAATACACGTCATGTTTATGTTTTTTGACTCAGAACTCATAGACCACATTTGTATATAATGTTTTTGTATTGATTTCCCGAACCCCTTTTGGACGTCTACCTGACGTCCAAGAGGGGTCATAGTCAGACGTCCAGATACTGTACCAGAACTGCACGTTGTATAGACATACAGATAAGGGCCTGGACCAAGCGACCTAATATAGACATGATCTGCACGTCGGGGAGAGGTCTCAGGTTTGGTGGGATGCTTTAAAAAATAAGGCATTATATAGTACACAATGTCACAAAATAACCATAAAAACCTTCAGTATCTAAACAACCTTTCTGTTTCACAAAGGTTTTTAAGACTGTAAGAGATAGGAAAGAAAAACCTCTAACTGAACGGTTCTTTGAGGCACCAAACATTTTTCTTCTGTGAAGAAACAATTAAGCACCTTGTGTGAGGGTAATAGTTGTTTTTATAGAGATACATTAATATTTTTTTAATGTTTAACACTCCATCATGGTGCACTACTGTGTATCCTATAGTGCAGGACTATTTTAAATTTTCTATTTTTTCATTAAATGGATATTTAATGTTTATGTCAGATATTGTAACCGTTTTCCTTGTGATATGCTGTTCTTCTCGTATCCATCAGCGTGAATCACTTTAATTTCTTGTCATGTCAAGATAAACCATCAGAGAACAGAGAGACACAGAGGGTGGAGCTCTCACAAAGTGTTTAAACACACAAGAGGCTGATTCAGAATCACTCTGCTTTGACCTCAACATCACTTCAAACATGATTCTCTTTTGTTGGATATCATTTTTATTATCTATAGGTAAGAGATATCAGTTATCAGGAGCTTAATAACAATTAAGAAAAACTTTAAGTGCAAATTCTGTTTAAATTTTAATTCATTTAATGAGGATGCATTTCATATTTTTTTACAGGGAATTCCTTTGCAAACACAATTAAACCATTATCTTCTGAAAAACATGTTTATAAAGGTGAAAAAGTGATTCTGTCCTGTAACTACACTGGTGATGTACAAAACCTGCAATGGTATCGACAATATCTGGGATCTCGACCAGAGTTCCTCACTCTTGTCACAGAATTTTCAAAACCACCTGATCCTTCACTTCATCTGTCAGCAAAAGCTTTGAAAGACATAAAGCGTGTGGATCTCATGATCTCCTCTGCTGAAGAAACCGACTCTGCTGTGTATTACTGTGCCCTGGAGCCCACAGTGACAGGAAACACAACAACACTGTACAAAAACATGCTTTCAGTCATATAACTTTGTTTAAAAATGTGCTCTTTAACACAAACAATATCTCTTTCTCATTCATCAAGCAATATCATGAGGGATCATACAGAATTTAAATACATTTGTTGTGCTTCACACAGTGATTGTTTCCCTATCGGGCTTAAAAATACAGAAAAGCTCAATGCTAAATTTGCCACTGGGTGGCGCTCAATCTCTAAATCTGTGATTCACTTAGAGAAGAGCACAAATATGAGTTTGTGTCATTTCATTTAAACATGCTGCTCTGTGCCCTTCTGAACTTTTGTGTTTACTGCTGGTGAGATTTAGTTTATTGTTCATTCATTACCTGAACACATTATGTTAAGTCCCAGCACCTTTTCGTTTTTATGAGACTCTTGTGGGACTCTGGATATCTCCCGAAGTCAACATGCTCGCACAGAAAGTCGTGTTATAGTAACAAAATATTTGATACATTTTCTTTTTCATGTCATTTTATGTATTGTTTTTAATTTTTTTTGTCCTATTTTTAAATCCATACTTGGGGTTGGGGTTAAATTTGGGGTTTGGGTTAGGATGTACTTTTATGTATTGGTTTCTACGTGTTTTTCTTTTTCTTTTAAAGGGGCCATGGCATGAAAAAGATCAACCCAGTATCTGCACTATCCAATCACAGCACTGCCATTTAGTGCAGAGAGAAAGAGAGAGAGAGAAAATAATCACAGCACAATTGAGTTTCAATTGCAACAAACCGCCATCATTATGATCAGTGTTTGCACTTCATCCGCTCTTTGCATTTTAAACGACACACCCAAAACGACACATTTTTGAACACACCTACAAAGTGACAATTTTAACATGTTATAATAAATTAATTATATGGTATTTTGAGCTAAAACTTCACATATGTGCTCTGGGAACACCAAACAGATTCTGTCATGTATTACTGTGCCATGGTGCCACCAGTAACAGGAAATCTTACAGCATCATACAAAAAACAGATCTGGCCCACCTTTGGCATGGAATGATAGCACTTGAGCGGTCCACCCCTGTTTTCCAGATCTCTACTACAAGCAAGCCATAGAAATGCCACATGTCAGCCAAGCACAAAGCAAATAATGCAGAACTGGCCCAAATCTGGGTGACAGTTTTAGCCCAGATTCGGCCCAGATCCAAATCTACCGCACTTCATAGAGGGGCGGTACTATTGTAACTGGTCTTGCTACCTACCTCACAAAACAGGCGGAATCTGAACAACCTAATTTTTCACATGCTTGCAGAAAATGGTTTACCAAAACTAAGTTACTGGGTGGATCTTTATCACATTTTCTAGGTTGATAGAAGCACTGGTGACCCAATTATTGCACTTAAACATGGAAAAAGTCAGATTTTCATGCGATGACCCCCTTTAAGGAAAACTATACAGCAATCAAAGATTTGTGTTTTACTTTTTGAAGTTGTAAAAACGTAATAATGCTACGATTAAATGTTACAAATATGCCTACATAATACGCTTCAGCATCTATTTAAATGTACAAAGTTTTGTGTTTCTGAAAGTTACTATGTATAAACAGTGAGATAAGGGTGAACATGCTGCTGCAAAGGTTACTAAAAACCCAACTAAATACACAACAACTTAACCAATTTAGTCAAGTTAGCAGTTATGCTGCAAATACATAAAAATGTCATACATTAGTCAAGGGTTTGCATCTTCTCCCCATAACTGCACTAAACAGAAAATCAACCATATGTTGCCAGTAGATGGTGCTCTATGATTTACAATCAGACAGAATAAATTATTTTTGTTCCACCAGTCTTCACGGTATTCACCTCCTGCTATATTAGATTCAGATTTCTATAGATTAAGTACACTCAATAAGTCATTTTTATCTCTCCACAGGTCAGCTGTTTTCTTTGTGTTGATTTCTGCTCAATAATTGCTGATTTGCATGTTTGACATTCAATCTGCAAGAAATTCATGCTAACTGGTTTATGTGTATATGTATTAACTCTATAAAAAAGAGTTCAGTAGTCTACATCACAAGTTAAATTAGACTAGGTGGAAATGTCATGTTTCGATTTCACCAATACATAATGAGCAACTAAAACTCAGAAATGAGTTAAATCTACACTTTTGTTCTAACTGGTTCATACACAACATATTGAAAGTTTCCCAGTTAACAAAAACTATTATAATATATCTATTTTTTTTTAAGTTTAATTAACTTGAAGGCAACCAGGTAACATTTTACAGTGCTGTTAGCATTATGCAAATTATCAAAACATACAGTTTTTTATTGTATTAAAATGATTCTTGTTTATCTGAATGTTCAAGGAATGATACAATCTATCATTTTCAAACTTTATGACAATGTTATGTTTTAATGTTCATCTATTTTTGTATATTTTAAGAACTTTTTTGCTAATTATAGAGAACCAGTATACCTTTCATTTAAAAAAAATAAACTTTTTATTTCTTAATGTTCTGTAAAAATATTGCTGTGGAAATCACAATGTATTTATTACAAAAGTTTTGATTCTTGTCATATCTGTGGGTGGAGCTTATAGACTTATAGACAGCAGAAGAAAATCAAAGACACAACATAACTTTACTTCACCTTTGAACCCAGCTACTCGTAAAGACTCGTCTAAATGATGAATCCCAAAACTTTGTTACTTGTCTCTGCTGTTTTAATATTTGGTCGAAGTAAGTACTGTTTTTTTATTTTCCAGTTAATCCCAAATCTGGTTTCCACTCGTAATTTAATTCTGTCACATAGTTTATTCAGAGTTTTTGTTATGATTTAGGTGAAGCTAATCTCATCAGACCATCAGGCAAAACCTCTGTGTCTATAACTGAAGGACACAACATCACACTGTCCTGTACATATGATGGATCACCTTACAGTCTCCACTGGTACCGGCAGATGTCTGGATCAAGACCTGAGTTTCTAGTGCTGATAGTTGAGTCCTCTAAATCTGTAATACCATCTACTCCACCTCAACCACACATGTCCATCAGACTTCATAATAAACAAGTGGATCTGGAGATCTCATCTGCTGCTGTATCAGACTCTGCTCTCTATTACTGTGCACTGCAGCCCACAGTGACAGGAAACACAACAACACTGTACAAAAACATCTACACCTTTTCTTAAACTTAATGTTTCAAGCATAATCTTTGCCCCTATAGCACTTGTCACAATTATAATCTGATCTCTAAATATTCATCTGTCATATACAAGTTCACTGTAAAACCTATTAGTTAATTCACAAAATGAAATTAATTCAATCTCCACTAAAGCATTCTAATCTGCACTTAATTTCCAGATCTTTTGCGATTTATCGATCATACACCTGGAAGAGAGGCATTTACACTTTCTTTGCATACATTTGTTTTCTCTGATTCATGCATATACACATTTGGTAAACGATCTTAGGTCATCATATAAAAACAGATTTGTCTCATAAGCAAGAATCATTCAGCCTTTAACCCCAGTGGAGGGCGCTCTGCTTCACTCTGTAGTTCTTGTGCACCTCAGTTATTTTGCCACTGAGCTACAGAATCAAATAATACATATCTGATGCTCTGTAAAACAACTGTAAAGTGATAATAGTGGATATACACCACATACCCAATAATCATGTAGGCTACTTTCACATACTATACTTATAATACCTCATTGATATACAGTAGGCCTAGTATATTATTTATATTATTATTTTTATATTATTTGATCTGTGAGATGTTTGTTTGAATTAAAATAAAAAAGCTGTTTAAACAAATGTTTAAAAACTGTTTACACAAAATTGTAAAGTTCTATCATCCCTGATGTTTTAATGCTATTTTCTTTTCTTGTGGTGAACAAAAAATAAACCCTTAAACACAAACCTAACATACATTCAGTCAGGAGGTAGATCAGCAGGATATTTTTGTCATTTGTTAGTAGAGATGATGCTGCTTGTCCTGATGATATTATCTCTTTTTAAAGGTTATTGATTCTGAATATTTCCCAAACAGGATATTTTAAATAAAAATAAATTGTATTCATTTTAATGTGTTATTGATCTGCTTATATGCTCCTTAAATAACTGCTGTTAATATTTATTTCCTTTTTTTACAGAGAATGCTGCTGCAGATTTAATAACATCATTGTTCACAGAGAAACATGTTTTTGAAGGAGATGATGTGACTCTGTCCTGTAACTACAGTGGCTATGTACAAAATTTACAGTGGTACCGTCAATATACCGGATCCAAACCTGAGAATTTCATTCTTCACATTGAGACCAATAGTTGGTCAGAGCCCAAGCTTCGTCTGTATGCCGTTGCTGATAAAGCAGTCAAACATATGAATCTGAGTATCTCTACAACACAAACAGAGGATTCAGCTGTGTATTACTGTGCCCTGGTGCCCACAGTGACATGAAACACAATGTTTGTTGTAGTACAAGAAAAGAGAGATAGGTTGAAGACTAGATTGTACTAATACACACTTACACACCAAAGGAAATGTAAAATCATGAATCAGATAATTGGTGCTCTTTAAAACTGTGACTTTTTGTAAGTTCAATTAGCAATCAAATACATTTGAAAAAAGGAGGTAAAAAACTACACACTTCGTTATGTTTGTAGGTTTGCAGAGAAGAAATGTATGTGGGAGACGTTTAGTGTTAGTAAAGCCCATACAGAAGATATGAGATACTGAATACAGACTCTCAACAAAACAATGATGCTCATCTTTTTTGTTTGAATATTTACCTTCAGCTACTGTAAGTAAACCTCCGTGTCTATATGTCACCAGGTGACGTTTTAAATGAACGACGGGCGGAACCCGGCTTCCACATTTTATTTGGACGACGGGCGGAACCCGGCTTCCACATTTCATTTCCGGGGTTTCCCCGAAGTCAAATTAAGTCTGATCACGCTCAGGTGGGGCAAATTAACACAGCGGTTGCTAATAGGCTGACGAGGAGAAGAGTCAGGGTATAAAGACACCTTTGTAGACATCAAACGGGGTTCGTTTCGGGCACGAGTTGCTACACTGCCTAGGGCAGACACCGACCACACGCTCCGTCCTTAGAGGAGCCGGAGGGCGCCGTCGATCCACGGAGGTGCTTATAGCACATGGAAAGAGTGCGGCAGCCAAGAAGGGCGAAAAGGACGGAGCGGTGGATTTTAAAGGAACACTGCACCGGAACGTGCTTGTGGTATACGTTGTGTACGTTGTGTTGCTGCTTTGCAGACGGACCACGCTGGTCGGATCGCTCTCCTGGGGAAGAGAGTAAGAGACAGTCAGCGGACGAAGGAATATTGTGGAGTCTACGTGAGGAAGAGTGGACACAGAGCCATCGAGAGCACAGGGAACAGAGGTTATTGGCAACCAAGCGTGAGTAACCGCCGTGATACTTCTCTGTACATGACTTGTATGAAGAGTTATCCTGGTGTGTGTTATTGTGTTTCGTGAGGTCCCTGGCCCCACTGGAGAGGAGAGCGTGGGTGAGCCGCGGGTCGACCGGAAGCACGGACAAAGCACCATCCGCCAGTAAGCCAGTGGCCCTGTGGGAAAGAGGAAGTGCAGGTGAGCCAGGGAAGTGATAACCGACACGCCGGGCCTGTGAATACCACACATCTCTCCCTCAATTGTGATCCAGTTGTTGCCCAACCAGTCTCTCGGGGTCGTCGTGGTCAGGTGGCAAGGACGATCTAAAATTCACGTGACGTGGTATAAGAGTGCTGTGGGTGAGTTTCACTGATTGATGGTGTTTACGCTTGACTTGCGGTGTGTATGCTGTGCTTGTAGCGTTCAAACTGCCCAGCCTCTGACGAGACACGAGATGATGACATCTGTTGTGGCCTGAGTCCTAGAGGGAAAGAGAGAAAATCAAGCCTTGTGCCCGGGGTGTGACAACGAGAGCTTCGTCTATACACTGTAGCGAAACCAGTGAAGCTCTGTGTGGGAACGAGGATCCCCTGGCTCTGTGAGTAACGCAGCCTGTGAAATAACCTGTTCTGTGCTTATAGCAACTACCTACCTGAACCAGTGAAGCTCTGTGTGGGAACGAGGATCCCCCGGCACCGTGAGTAACGCAACCTGTGGAATAATCTGTTCTGTGCTTATAGCAACTACCTACCTGAACCAGTGAAGCTCTGTGTGGGAACGAGGATCCCCCGGCACCGTGAGTAACGCAACCTGTGGAATAATCTGTGCTGTGCTTATAGCAACTACCTACCTGAACCAGTGAAGCTCTGTGTGGGAACGAGGATCCCCCGGCACCGTGAGTAACGCAACCTGTGGAATAATCTGTTCTGTGCTTATAGCAACTACCTACCTGAACCAGTGAAGCTCTGTGTGGGAACGAGGATCCCCCGGCACCGTGAGTAACGCAACCTGTGGAATGATCTGTTCTGTGCTTGTAGCAACTACCTACCTGAACCAGTGAAGCTCTGTGTGGGAACGAGGATCCCCCGGCACCGTGAGTAACGCAACCTGTGGAATAATCTGTTCTGTGCTTGCAGCAACTACCTACCTGAACCAGTGAAGCTCCGTGTGGGAACGAGGATCCCCCGGCACTGTGAGTAACGCAACCTGTGGAATAATCTGTTCTGTGCTTGTAGCAACCACCTACCTGAACCAGTGAAGCTCCGTGTGGGAACGAGGATCCCCCGGCACTGTGAGCAACGCAACCTGTGGAATGATCTGTTCTGTGCTTGTAGCAACTACCTACCTGAACCAGTGAAGCTCTGTGTGGGAACGAGGATCCCCCGGCACCGTGAGTAACGCAACCTGTGGAATAATCTGTTCTGTGCTTGCAGCAACTACCTACCTGAACCAGTGAAGCTCCGTGTGGGAACGAGGATCCCCCGGCACTGTGAGTAACGCAACCTGTGGAATAATCTGTTCTGTGCTTGTAGCAACCACCTACCTGAACCAGTGAAGCTCCGTGTGGGAACGAGGATCCCCCGGCACTGTGAGCAACGCAACCTGTGGAATAACCTGTTTGGTGCTTGTGGCAACTACCTACCTGAACCAGTGAGGCCCTGTGTGGGAACGAGGATCCCCCAGTGCTGTGGGCATCAGTGGAGTGTTCGCCCTGGCCTGACTGTGTTCGATTCTGCCTCCAGGAGAAGCGGAGCGCGCCACGGACTGCTGGGCCAGAGCCCCGGCCCCAGTCATTTCCCCAAGTGGCCCTGGAGGCAAAGGAGAGCCACATTAATTTTAAAGTTCCCTTTTTCCCTTCCCCCTTTTCCCTTTTTTAAGTATTTAATAAAGTTTGTTTTAATTATAGTATACTCGTCTGTCTGGTCATTGGGGTGGTCTTGGGAAACTCCTCGAGGTGGAAGAGTTAAGAGGGACGTGACCCTTTAGCATATTCGGGTCCGCCCCAGGGGTGTGACAGATTTGGCGTAGTCGGCAGGGCTCCACCTCGAGTTGAGCGACCAAGGCCCTCCAATGGCCGACGACGAGTTGCCCGAAGCCCCACCCCGTGTAGTGCCCGAGAGGCCTGGAAGCCCCCACCCTATTCCCCACCTGTTGTCCCCCAGACCGTTCTCGGGACGAGAACGGATTGGCAGGGGGGGATGTCACCAGGTGACGTTTTAAATGAACGACGGGCGGAACCCGGCTTCCACATTTTATTTGGACGACGGGCGGAACCCGGCTTCCACATTTCATTTCCGGGGTTTCCCCGAAGTCAAATTAAGTCTGATCACGCTCAGGTGGGGCAAATTAACACAGCGGTTGCTAATAGGCTGACGAGGAGAAGAGTCAGGGTATAAAGACACCTTTGTAGACATCAAACGGGGTTCGTTTCGGGCACGAGTTGCTACACTGCCTAGGGCAGACACCGACCACACGCTCCGTCCTTAGAGGAGCCGGAGGGCGCCGTCGATCCACGGAGGTGCTTATAGCACATGGAAAGAGTGCGGCAGCCAAGAAGGGCGAAAAGGACGGAGCGGTGGATTTTAAAGGAACACTGCACCGGAACGTGCTTGTGGTATACGTTGTGTACGTTGTGTTGCTGCTTTGCAGACGGACCACGCTGGTCGGATCGCTCTCCTGGGGAAGAGAGTAAGAGACAGTCAGCGGACGAAGGAATATTGTGGAGTCTACGTGAGGAAGAGTGGACACAGAGCCATCGAGAGCACAGGGAACAGAGGTTATTGGCAACCAAGCGTGAGTAACCGCCGTGATACTTCTCTGTACATGACTTGTATGAAGAGTTATCCTGGTGTGTGTTATTGTGTTTCGTGAGGTCCCTGGCCCCACTGGAGAGGAGAGCGTGGGTGAGCCGCGGGTCGACCGGAAGCACGGACAAAGCACCATCCGCCAGTAAGCCAGTGGCCCTGTGGGAAAGAGGAAGTGCAGGTGAGCCAGGGAAGTGATAACCGACACGCCGGGCCTGTGAATACCACACATCTCTCCCTCAATTGTGATCCAGTTGTTGCCCAACCAGTCTCTCGGGGTCGTCGTGGTCAGGTGGCAAGGACGATCTAAAATTCACGTGACGTGGTATAAGAGTGCTGTGGGTGAGTTTCACTGATTGATGGTGTTTACGCTTGACTTGCGGTGTGTATGCTGTGCTTGTAGCGTTCAAACTGCCCAGCCTCTGACGAGACACGAGATGATGACATCTGTTGTGGCCTGAGTCCTAGAGGGAAAGAGAGAAAATCAAGCCTTGTGCCCGGGGTGTGACAACGAGAGCTTCGTCTATACACTGTAGCGAAACCAGTGAAGCTCTGTGTGGGAACGAGGATCCCCTGGCTCTGTGAGTAACGCAGCCTGTGAAATAACCTGTTCTGTGCTTATAGCAACTACCTACCTGAACCAGTGAAGCTCTGTGTGGGAACGAGGATCCCCCGGCACCGTGAGTAACGCAACCTGTGGAATAATCTGTTCTGTGCTTATAGCAACTACCTACCTGAACCAGTGAAGCTCTGTGTGGGAACGAGGATCCCCCGGCACCGTGAGTAACGCAACCTGTGGAATAATCTGTGCTGTGCTTATAGCAACTACCTACCTGAACCAGTGAAGCTCTGTGTGGGAACGAGGATCCCCCGGCACCGTGAGTAACGCAACCTGTGGAATAATCTGTTCTGTGCTTATAGCAACTACCTACCTGAACCAGTGAAGCTCTGTGTGGGAACGAGGATCCCCCGGCACCGTGAGTAACGCAACCTGTGGAATGATCTGTTCTGTGCTTGTAGCAACTACCTACCTGAACCAGTGAAGCTCTGTGTGGGAACGAGGATCCCCCGGCACCGTGAGTAACGCAACCTGTGGAATAATCTGTTCTGTGCTTGCAGCAACTACCTACCTGAACCAGTCAAGCTCCGTGTGGGAACGAGGATCCCCCGGCACTGTGAGTAACGCAACCTGTGGAATAATCTGTTCTGTGCTTGTAGCAACCACCTACCTGAACCAGTGAAGCTCCGTGTGGGAACGAGGATCCCCCGGCACTGTGAGCAACGCAACCTGTGGATTGATCTGTTCTGTGCTTGTAGCAACTACCTACCTGAACCAGTGAAGCTCTGTGTGGGAACGAGGATCCCCCGGCACCGTGAGTAACGCAACCTGTGGAATAATCTGTTCTGTGCTTGCAGCAACTACCTACCTGAACCAGTGAAGCTCCGTGTGGGAACGAGGATCCCCCGGCACTGTGAGTAACGCAACCTGTGGAATAATCTGTTCTGTGCTTGTAGCAACCACCTACCTGAACCAGTGAAGCTCCGTGTGGGAACGAGGATCCCCCGGCACTGTGAGCAACGCAACCTGTGGAATAACCTGTTCGGTGCTTGTGGCAACTACCTACCTGAACCAGTGAGGCCCTGTGTGGGAACGAGGATCCCCCAGTGCTGTGGGCATCAGTGGAGTGTTCGCCCTGGCCTGACTGTGTTCGATTCTGCCTCCAGGAGAAGCGGAGCGCGCCACGGACTGCTGGGCCAGAGCCCCGGCCCCAGTCATTTCCCCAAGTGGCCCTGGAGGCAAAGGAGAGCCACATTATTTTAAAGTTCCCTTTTTCCCTTCCCCCTTTTCCCTTTTTTAAGTATTTAATAAAGTTTGTTTTAATTATAGTATACTCGTCTGTCTGGTCATTGGGGTGGTCTTGGGAAACTCCTCGAGGTGGAAGAGTTAAGAGGGACGTGACCCTTTAGCATATTCGGGTCCGCCCCAGGGGTGTGACAGATTTGGCGTAGTCGGCAGGGCTCCACCTCGAGTTGAGCGACCAAGGCCCTCCAATGGCCGACGACGAGTTGCCCGAAGCCCCACCCCGTGTAGTGCCCAAGAGGCCTGGAAGCCCCCACCCTATTCCCCACCTGTTGTCCCCCAGACCGTTCTCGGGACGAGAACGGATTGGCAGGGGGGGATGTCACCAGGTGACGTTTTAAATGAACGACGGGCGGAACCCGGCTTCCACATTTTATTTGGACGACGGGCGGAACCCGGCTTCCACATTTCATTTCCGGGGTTTCCCCGAAGTCAAATTAAGTCTGATCACGCTCAGGTGGGGCAAATTAACACAGCGGTTGCTAATAGGCTGACGAGGAGAAGAGTCAGGGTATAAAGACACCTTTGTAGACATCATACGGGGTTCGTTTCGGGCACGAGTTGCTACACTGCCTAGGGCAGACACCGACCACACGCTCCGTCCTTAGAGGAGCCGGAGGGCGCCGTCGATCCACGGAGGTGCTTATAGCACATGGAAAGAGTGCGGCAGCCAAGAAGGGCGAAAAGGACGGAGCGGTGGATTTTAAAGGAACACTGCACCGGAACGTGCTTGTGGTATACGTTGTGTACGTTGTGTTGCTGCTTTGCAGACGGACCACGCTGGTCGGATCGCTCTCCTGGGGAAGAGAGTAAGAGACAGTCAGCGGACGAAGGAATATTGTGGAGTCTACGTGAGGAAGAGTGGACACAGAGCCATCGAGAGCACAGGGAACAGAGGTTATTGGCAACCAAGCGTGAGTAACCGCCGTGATACTTCTCTGTACATGACTTGTATGAAGAGTTATCCTGGTGTGTGTTATTGTGTTTCGTGAGGTCCCTGGCCCCACTGGAGAGGAGAGCGTGGGTGAGCCGCGGGTCGACCGGAAGCACGGACAAAGCACCATCCGCCAGTAAGCCAGTGGCCCTGTGGGAAAGAGGAAGTGCAGGTGAGCCAGGGAAGTGATAACCGACACGCCGGGCCTGTGAATACCACACATCTCTCCCTCAATTGTGATCCAGTTGTTGCCCAACCAGTCTCTCGGGGTCGTCGTGGTCAGGTGGCAAGGACGATCTAAAATTCACGTGACGTGGTATAAGAGTGCTGTGGGTGAGTTTCACTGATTGATGGTGTTTACGCTTGACTTGCGGTGTGTATGCTGTGCTTGTAGCGTTCAAACTGCCCAGCCTCTGACGAGACACGAGATGATGACATCTGTTGTGGCCTGAGTCCTAGAGGGAAAGAGAGAAAATCAAGCCTTGTGCCCGGGGTGTGACAACGAGAGCTTTGTCTATACACTGTAGCGAAACCAGTGAAGCTCTGTGTGGGAACGAGGATCCCCTGGCTCTGTGAGTAACGCAGCCTGTGAAATAACCTGTTCTGTGCTTATAGCAACTACCTACCTGAACCAGTGAAGCTCTGTGTGGGAACGAGGATCCCCCGGCACCGTGAGTAACGCAACCTGTGGAATAATCTGTTCTGTGCTTATAGCAACTACCTACCTGAACCAGTGAAGCTCTGTGTGGGAACGAGGATCCCCCGGCACCGTGAGTAACGCAACCTGTGGAATAATCTGTGCTGTGCTTATAGCAACTACCTACCTGAACCAGTGAAGCTCTGTGTGGGAACGAGGATCCCCCGGCACCATGAGTAACGCAACCTGTGGAATGATCTGTTCTGTGCTTGTAGCAACTACCTACCTGAACCAGTGAAGCTCTGTGTGGGAACGAGGATCCCCCGGCACCGTGAGTAACGCAACCTGTGGAATAATCTGTTCTGTGCTTGCAGCAACTACCTACCTGAACCAGTGAAGCTCCGTGTGGGAACGAGGATCCCCCGGCACTGTGAGTAACGCAACCTGTGGAATAATCTGTTCTGTGCTTGTAGCAACCACCTACCTGAACCAGTGAAGCTCCGTGTGGGAACGAGGATCCCCCGGCACTGTGAGCAACGCAACCTGTGGAATGATCTGTTCTGTGCTTGTAGCAACTACCTACCTGAACCAGTGAAGCTCTGTGTGGGAACGAGGATCCCCCGGCACCGTGAGTAACGCAACCTGTGGAATAATCTGTTCTGTGCTTGCAGCAACTACCTACCTGAACCAGTGAAGCTCCGTGTGGAAACGAGGATCCCCCGGCACTGTGAGTAACGCAACCTGTGGAATAATCTGTTCTGTGCTTGTAGCAACCACCTACCTGAACCAGTGAAGCTCCGTGTGGGAACGAGGATCCCCCGGCACTGTGAGCAACGCAACCTGTGGAATAACCTGTTCGGTGCTTGTGGCAACTACCTACCTGAACCAGTGAGGCCCTGTGTGGGAACGAGGATCCCCCAGTGCTGTGGGCATCAGTGGAGTGTTCGCCCTGGCCTGACTGTGTTCGATTCTGCCTCCAGGAGAAGCGGAGCGCGCCACGGACTGCTGGGCCAGAGCCCCGGCCCCAGTCATTTCCCCAAGTGGCCCTGGAGGCAAAGGAGAGCCACATTAATTTTAAAGTTCCCTTTTTCCCTTCCCCCTTTTCCCTTTTTTAAGTATTTAATAAAGTTTGTTTTAATTATAGTATACTCGTCTGTCTGGTCATTGGGGTGGTCTTGGGAAACTCCTCGAGGTGGAAGAGTTAAGAGGGACGTGACCCTTTAGCATATTCGGGTCCGCCCCAGGGGTGTGACAGATTTGGCGTAGTCGGCAGGATTCCACCTCGAGTTGAGCGACCAAGGCCCTCCAATGGCCGACGACGAGTTGCCCGAAGCCCCACCCCGTGTAGTGCCCGAGAGGCCTGGAAGCCCCCACCCTATTCCCCACCTGTTGTCCCCCAGACCGTTCTCGGGACGAGAACGGATTGGCAGGGGGGGATGTCACCAGGTGACGTTTTAAATGAACGACGGGCGGAACCCGGCTTCCACATTTTATTTGGACGACGGGCGGAACCCGGCTTCCACATTTCATTTCCGGGGTTTCCCCGAAGTCAAATTAAGTCTGATCACGCTCAGGTGGGGCAAATTAACACAGCGGTTGCTAATAGGCTGACGAGAAGAAGAGTCAGGGTATAAAGACACCTTTGTAGACATCAAACGGGGTTCGTTTCGGGCACGAGTTGCTACACTGCCTAGGGCAGACACCGACCACACGCTCCGTCCTTAGAGGAGCCGGAGGGCGCCGTCGATCCACGGAGGTGCTTATAGCACATGGAAAGAGTGCGGCAGCCAAGAAGGGCGAAAAGGACGGAGCGGTGGATTTTAAAGGAACACTGCACCGGAACGTGCTTGTGGTATACGTTGTGTACGTTGTGTTGCTGCTTTGCAGACGGACCACGCTGGTCGGATCGCTCTCCTGGGGAAGAGAGTAAGAGACAGTCAGCGGACGAAGGAATATTGTGGAGTCTACGTGAGGAAGAGTGGACACAGAGCCATCGAGAGCACAGGGAACAGAGGTTATTGGCAACCAAGCGTGAGTAACCGCCGTGATACTTCTCTGTACATGACTTGTATGAAGAGTTATCCTGGTGTGTGTTATTGTGTTTCGTGAGGTCCCTGGCCCCACTGGAGAGGAGAGCGTGGGTGAGCCGCGGGTCGACCGGAAGCACGGACAAAGCACCATCCGCCAGTAAGCCAGTGGCCCTGTGGGAAAGAGGAAGTGCAGGTGAGCCAGGGAAGTGATAACCGACACGCCGGGCCTGTGAATACCACACATCTCTCCCTCAATTGTGATCCAGTTGTTGCCCAACCAGTCTCTCGGGGTCGTCGTGGTCAGGTGGCAAGGACGATCTAAAATTCACGTGACGTGGTATAAGAGTGCTGTGGGTGAGTTTCACTGATTGATGGTGTTTACGCTTGACTTGCGGTGTGTATGCTGTGCTTGTAGCGTTCAAACTGCCCAGCCTCTGACGAGACACGAGATGATGACATCTGTTGTGGCCTGTTGTGGGAACGAGGATCCCCCGGCACTGTGAGTAACGCAACCTGTGGAATAATCTGTTCTGTGCTTGTAGCAACCACCTACCTGAACCAGTGAAGCTCCGTGTGGGAACGAGGATCCCCCGGCACTGTGAGCAACGCAACCTGTGGAATAACCTGTTCGGTGCTTGTGGCAACTACCTACCTGAACCAGTGAGGCCCTGTGTGGGAACGAGGATCCCCCAGTGCTGTGGGCATCAGTGGAGTGTTCGCCCTGGCCTGACTGTGTTCGATTCTGCCTCCAGGAGAAGCGGAGCGCGCCACGGACTGCTGGGCCAGAGCCCCGGCCCCAGTCATTTCCCCAAGTGGCCCTGGAGGCAAAGGAGAGCCACATTAATTTTAAAGTTCCCTTTTTCCCTTCCCCCTTTTCCCTTTTTTAAGTATTTAATAAAGTTTGTTTTAATTATAGTATACTCGTCTGTCTGGTCATTGGGGTGGTCTTGGGAAACTCCTCGAGGTGGAAGAGTTAAGAGGGACGTGACCCTTTAGCATATTCGGGTCCGCCCCAGGGGTGTGACATATAACTGAAGGAAACAACATCACACCTTCCTCTGCATATGAAGGATCAGCTTACTGTCTCCACTGGTACCGGCAGATGTCTGGATCAAGACCTGAGTTTTTATTGTTCATTCATGAGTTCTGTACTGTCTCTGGAGTGACAGGAAACACAACAACACTGTAAACAAACATGTTATTTATGCTGCATCTGATGTTGCATGTGATATAAATGCATTTGACAAGCTCTGTATAAATGGTAAAGATTATCATGTGGTAAAAATACCAGTCCCAAATCATTTGTTGTCTCAAGAAACAAATCATTCAGCCTTCACTCTCAAGAGGGCGCTCTTCACTACTCTTTAGTCCTTGTGCACCTCAATTATTTTGCCAGAGGGAGGAGCTACAGAATCAAATCAAGTGTTTCAGTTCAACCCTTTCATTACACAAAAGGGATTTTTCAGACGTGTAAAGCAGAAATGTGACACTGTGTTGTGTTCGATCTAAAACAACCTTCATCTGTGACTGTCACCATGATGTTCTTTCACCTCACAGTTTTTTCACTTCTTACAGGTATTTAAAATTTGATGGTAATATAAATAGAGTGTTTGTTAAAGAGCTTGAAACTGATTTGCATTAATGAATATGTACAACTACTGAATGTGCATTAATGTGACTATTGTCCTTTGGTTTCTTTCTTAGAAATTATTTTTGGAAACACTATAACACCCCTCTTTGCTGAAAAGCATGCACTGAAAGGAGAATTGGTTACTCTCACTTGCAACCACACTGAAATTAATATAAGGAGTTTGCAGTGGTACAGGCAGTTTCCCAACACTGCACCTGAATTTCTCTTGCTAACATTTGAGAATGTGGCTCCAAAGCAGATGGGACGTTATCTTGCTAAAGTTCATAAAGACAAAAAACAGCTGGACCTGGAGATCTCCAAAACTGAAGTGACAGACTCTGGGATTTACTACTGTGCACTGGTGCCCACAGTAACAGGCAACACCTCTACATTGTACAAAAACACCCAGTTATGATATGTCACACATTAAGCTTTAAAAAATAAAGGCACTATACAGTACACAATGTCATAAAATAAAAAAGTAGCTATGTGTATGTTAAAAACCTTTCTGTTTCACAAAGGTTTTTAAGACTATAAGAGATAAGAAAGAAAGACCTCTAACTGAACGCTTCTTTGAGGCACCAAACATTTTTCTTCTGTGAAGAAACATTTAAGCACTTTGTGTGAGGGTAATAGTTGTTTCTTATAAAGATACATTAATACTTTTTTAATGTTTAACAATTCATAATGGTGCACTTTGGTACTGTGCATCCTATAGGGTGTGCAGGACTATTTTTAATTTTTTTATTTTTCATTAAATGGATACTGAATGTTTATTTCAGATATTATAAACGTTATCCTTGTGATATGTTGTTCTTCTCGTATCCATCAGCGTGAATTACTTTAAATTCTTGTCATGTCAAGATAAACTGTTAAAGTATTGCACTCTTGTCATTGTATTGCGCTTATGAGTGATGACATCATATCATTACGCCGCTACGTGTTTACGCTGTAACCAAGTCCAGGCAAGTTCTTCTGCCATGTGAGAAAAATAAAGCAATGGATGCTGAAGTGATGAGAATACATGGTGTAACGTCTGCTTGTATTCACACGAGTTATGATAAAACTGCGCACTCCGAGTTCAACAGGTTATGGTCCCAGGAGAGAAAACAAGCGAACGTCTAGAGTAAGTCTGTAACGCGACGTATTACGCGTTATTAAGCTTAACGAAAGAAAACATTGGTAAAAGTAAAGAGTTTACAAAATGGCAACCAGGATGACAGGAGGTATCTCCTTGTCCTAAGGAATCTGATGACCAGGTCATGGTGATTCATAGAAAATTAGATGTTGATCAAACACATATTGTTCTCTATTGGATTTCAGTAACATAGCTTTCCTCAGATCAAGCTTTTCAGATTTTATTGTTAAATACTTGCTGGAAATACTTTTTTGCCTCATGTGCAGATTTCATGAATCACCCCATTAACCAGAACCATGGTGACAAACCATGCTGGGATCCACTCAAAAAGAAAATAAGAGTAAAACTGCCCAACTAAAGGAACCACTGATCACCATAATGGTGACCAAACAATTTCTAAGTAGACAAAAGTCAGTCTGGTTTGTAATAAGAGAGATGTCTTTTCAGTTAATTTTATCTAAGGCAGTGGCTGGAAGTTGTAGTTGTAGTTGTGCTCATTATCACCAGGTGTCTTCAATAATCAAATAATCACTCAAATGATTGCTTAATTATCTAATTAACTCTAACACTGCCTTTTTCTGGGCATAGCCTTAGGGCACCATGCAGGTTTGCTCACTGGCGAAACGTTGGCCCCTTAGGGCTGGCCCTGCATCCCCAGGAATCCCTCATACAGCAAAACCCCCTTACTTAAATGAACAGGTACAATTATTCAGATTAATATAAATAAACAGACATACATGTCCACATTAAAGACACAGATAATTTATAATAAAAATAAAACATTTTAACCGTTAATGTTTTAGAAGTTATTACCCACAAGAGGGCGGCACATGGAGGTTTGCACAAATATACTGAAGCTCACAATAGATACATATACAAACTGTGCATTCTCAACTGTAGGAAGCATATATGATTATCAAATATAGACACCAATACAAAATTGCACCTTAACACGACATTAAAAGGTAAGTATTTTTCAAAACCTTCAAAAACAACACACTCTCACCTGTAAAGGGTAAGTTATTAATTTTTTTGGGAATATAAATCTCTCCATGGGTTTATAATCAGAGGGTGTGTTGTGGTTTCTTGGAAAACTGTGATTGACGTATGCAGCTGGATCATTCCAAAATGGCAGGCATGTCTACATTAATTTCCAACATAATTTAGGTTGCCATCTTCTTTTGCCAGAGGGCGGAGCTCTGCAGTCTTTTGTATTAAAGCAGCTCCAGTCTTTATTCACACACTTTAGCGTTCACTTAACCAACCATGTTTATTGTAGTGTTGATTGTATTTTCACTGCTTAAGGGTGAGTAAGAATTTTAATGATCAGTGTTCTTAGTTTCAGGGTCAGCAGTGTAATTATTTTTCAGTAGCTCCCCATTAAAAAAAACTACTTTTGTCAATACTATAAAGAAGTTTAACAAACCTTCTTTCTTTTTTTATCAGAGACCGCTGATGCAAATACAATATCATCAGTCTCATCAGAGGTGCATGTTTCAGCTGGAGAAAGTGCTGTTATCTCCTGCAGTTACACAGGCGTTGCTCCCAGCTTTCAGTGGTATCGCCAATATCCAAGATCCAGACCACAATACCTTATATTTCATACAGAGAGCAATGAGGGATCTGAACCTACTTTACGTCTCAGAGCGATCCCAAATAAACAGTCCTCTCGTGTGGATCTGGAGATCTCATCTGCTGCTGTATCAGACTCTGCTGTGTATTACTGTGCCCTGGTGCCCACAGTGACAGGAAACACAACAACACCGTACAAAAAGTTATCTTTCACTTCACAAAACATTACAACACAGTTTTCACTGACTTGACTTTTGAGGCATAATTTAATGTTTTTTTTTAAACACAACTATAATTTTTCATATTTAAAAAGCCAGTCAGAAGGTTCAGCTCATTATAAAGACACTAACTGTTTGAAGTGTTTATTCAGTCAGGTAGAAACTCAGTACGCTTTGCTTTGACACTGGTGGTGTAGCTCTTATCATGTTTCTCCTTTATTACACAATACTGTCAGTATTCACAGGTACAATAATATTTGTTGCATTCTCATTGGGGTTGTGCCGATAGACGATCCTATAGTGTATTATAGACATATAGTTATTATATTATCACCATAGTGTCACATTAACATGCACATTGCATGCTTTTCCTTCAATTCCATAGTATTCTTTTTTCTACTATGGAAGTAAATGGTTTGGTTACAAACATTTCTCAAAATATCTTTCTTTGTGTTCATCAGAACAAATACATTTATGCAGGTTTGTAACAATATGTGAGCAAATGATGACAAAATGTTAATCTTTGGGTGAACTATCACTTTACTTTCCTCATGTTTTTTTCTATTTGGTTTCCTTTCATTGCAGTGCAGTGACACCTGTCGGTCACAGTATATACTACAGAAAGCAAGCAAAGATAAAAATACTGCCAGAGGGCGGAGCTTAATGTCAAGATGTCAAAGCTTATCAAACTGAGAACTTCAGAATAGAAAATCAGATTCTTGATTCTTCAGAGATTAAATCATCATGATTATTTTCATTCTCATCACTTTATTTTGGACATGTGTTGGTAAGAAATAATTGTACTTCTATAATTCAGACCAAAACTGTTAACTATTATTTTACTGTTAACTGAGACTATTGATTTACAGTACTACAGTTGTTTAACTGTTTAAGTTATTTTATGGATATCATGAAGCTGTTTATCTGAATTTATTTTCTCTATTCTTAGTGCACACAGATGCAGAAGCAATAAAACCTCTATCAAAGATTGAAAACTCTCTGCTGTCGGTGACAATGTTGTTCTGTCCTGTAGTTATAAAGACTTTACTTCAACTGTCCAAAATTTACATTGGTACAGACAATATCCCAAATCTAATCCAGAGTTCCTACTTTACATCTTCCCACATGGAGCTATGAGTGGAAACAGACCAGACAGATTTTCAGCTGAAGTTCATCAAGACATCAAGCAAGTAGATTTGAAGATCTCATCTGTTATAGAGACAGATTCTGTCATGTATTACTGTGCCCTGGTGCCCACAGTAACAGGAAATATAACAGCATCATACAAAAACCTCATCATATTGATTGTTTACCATGAATAGTTCTATTTCACTATCATTTTTAAATGCTGGATGTTTTCAACAACCACCCAGCTTAAAATAAAATATAATGTACTAAAATATTACAGTAAATTCCAACAAGTGCAATTGTATATTGTTATTTTTGTGTTAATTAACAGTGTAAAACTATACATTACAAATATGCTAATTAAAAGTAAAGATTAACCTAGTAAGAACACTAAACACCAGTAATACTTTTAAAATTACTAGATTTTTAGTACATTAAAAAATAAATGGTGTCTCAAAATAGCACAGTTGAGCACACTTAGATGTTCTCAAGTTTATCTACCCACTAAAATTTGTGCATGAAAACACTAAGTTTACTTAAATAAAGTGTATTTTACTGCACTTTTATTCACCTGGGTTGGCTTCTGCAATTCTTTGTGTAAATCTCTGTAGCATACTAAACTAAACCAAAAGAATGAAGAGAAAACTTGGCTGCAAGTAAATTATTTTGCTCATGCTTGTATATTCCAATGACACTGTTGATATTTTGTTGCTGAAACATTAATACTTTATACATTAATGACACAGTATGCATACATTCATACATTAATGATGCAGAAAAGCTATCATATTTTGCCAGCAGATGGTGCTCTATGATTCAAAACCAGACAGAAGAGATCATTTTATTTTGTTTTACCAGTCATTATTCACCTCCTGCAATAAGAGAGTCAAGTTAATCTTAGTATTAATTCTTGAAGTCATTTTTGTCTCGATACAGGTCATTTCTTTGTTCAGTTAGTTGGCTTAGATAGGGCCAAATTCATTCTTTACATGCACAGTTTAGTATACATGCACAGTATAGCCTACATCACAGGTTAATAGAATGAAATAATTTACTATACATCATTTTGTGACTTTACCAGTACATTGAGAAGTTTATTCTGTAGCACTAAGAAACTCAAATTCAAAAACGGTTAAGCTAAATCTACACATTTGTTAATCTGACTGGTTAATTAAAAAAAATACAATAAAATATAACACACATTTAAACGGCAAACTCTTTTGTGAATATTTTCCATGCAGAATATTTACATTTTAGACAAGTGTGTTATTTATAGAAATATTATGTTTTTAGTCCAGATACATACTCCAGTATTCTTGATCTATTGTAAAATGTAATTCTGATACTTCTAACTTTTCAGCTGACTTTAACAATGAAAACAACATTATTAGCTGTAGTCAGTCAGAGGGAGGAGCTACAGTTTAATCTTCAGTCTGTTCATTACTCATCTTCTGTCACAGTTGTGTTTGGTTATAGTTTATCTTAGGATGAAATGTACAGGATTGATTCTCAAGGTCATTTTTGTCTCTCGATAGTTCAGATGTTGTCTGTGATCTTGATGATTGTTTCACTGCTCAAAGGTCAGTTTTTCTATTAATGTTTAAAATTTGACCCAATATTTTAACATAATTATGTAAGCAATTATCCTAATTTAACTTTAGTCCATGACTGTTTTCAGTAAATAAGATCTTTGTTGTTTGTTTCTCACAGAGAGTGCTGATGCAAGTGTAATAGATCCACTGTCTTTAGAGACGCACATCATGACAGGAGACAATGTTACTCTCTCCTGCAGTTACAGTGGTGGTGTTAACACCTTACAGTGGTATCGACAATATCCAGGATCTCCAGCAGAGTTTCTCATTTTTATCACTGAGATGAGTGGCAGATCAGAGCCTTCACTCAGACTTTCATCTGTGGCTGATAAAGAAAATAAACGTGTGGATCTGAACATCTTCTCAGCAGAGGTTAAAGACTCTGCCATGTATTACTGTGCCCTGGTGCCCACAGTGACATAAAACACTGTCACACTGTACAAAAACCTCAGTAAGCACAATACATAGATCAGATATTGCTTTTTAAAGATGATGCCTTAACTCAATGCAAAGATACAATTTTAAAGGGCCCATGGAATGAAAATGTTAGCACTGCCACTTTGTAGTTGTGAGCAAAAATGTGTCATTTTAGGTGTTTCCCTTTAAAATGCAAATGAGCAGAATAAGTGCAAACACTGATCATAATGATGGCAGTTTGATGCCATTCAAACTCAATTGTGCTGTCAATTTTTTTTTCTCTCTCTCTCTTTCTCTCTGCACTAAATGGCAGTGCTGTGATTGGATAGTGCAGATTAAGGGGGCAGTATTATTATAATAAGAGCTCCTTATGACATCATAAAGAGGGCCAAATTTCAACGACCTATTTTTGTATGTGCTTGTAGAGAATGGTTTACCAAAACTAAGTTAATGGGTTGATCTTTTTCACATTTTCTAGGTTGATAGAAGCACTGGGGACCCAATTATAGCACTTAAACATGGAAAAAGTTAAATTTTCATGCCATGGCCCCTTTAACGAATGTTAACTGCTTTTCCCTGTTGCCTAATTTGTGTGTCAACTAAGAGTTACAAAATGAAGCATTCATCTGCTGCTGTTGACAAATAAAAAGCTATATGAACTTTATGAACTTGAACAGTAAGCCACCTTCTGAAATGGGACTACAGTTATGCACAGAGCCTAGAAGCAGTAGTAATTTGGCCTACAATTAGCCCTTATACAGAGGTCCATGCAGTAAACGTCGATACTGGACGTTCGGTAGAAGCTGGGAAAAAAGCGTCTGGCGTCTGGCAACACAGTCTACACCTTCAGAGGAGCAAAATTGGACATGCAAAAACGACGTGCAAAAGACATTGTTTAGAGGTCATTTTGCGCAGTGGGGTGATTCTAGACATTACGTTAGAATATTGTTAGGTTTATACAAATCCAAAAATTACACAATTGGTTTAAAAAGATTTATATGCTTGTGCAGACATGAAAATTAAAACATATAAGACTTTCCTTAATTGAATGTCATGACAGATTTGAATCTAAACAATCTTACAGTATAATTTATTATCCAAAAATAATCTTTAAATCTTCAGTAAGCATATCCAACCATTATTTATTACAAATACATACCACAAATACTGATGGCACAGTGTCACAAACATTATGTTATGTGCATTAGTTGTATAATATAACTGCCAGAAGGTGGAGCTCTATGAACCATTTCAGACCAGATTCAGTTCAGTACTGCAGCTTCAACACAGCATATAGTTATAAACCAAATCAGTCACATCCTAGACAAGCACTGTAAGCATTAAATCTCAAAGCCATTATCTCTTATTATGTTGCTTCTGATATTCATCATGTTTTCTCTTTTAAAAGGTAAGTGTTTCATAGCAATTATGAAAAACATTGTTTCACATGGGTTTTTTTCAAGATTTGGTCCATCACATATGATTCATTATATTGTTTGTTTGTTTTTTAACAGAGAATGCTGCTGCAGATTTAATAACATCATTGTTCACAGAGAAACATGTTTTAGCAGGAGATGAAGTGACTTTATCCTGCGACTACAGTGGCACTGTTTTCAGTTTACAGTGGTACCGTCAATATACCGGATCCAAACCTGAGAATCTCATTCTTCACACTGAGACCAATAATTGGTCAGAGCCCAAGCTTCGTCTGTATGCCACTGCTGATAAAGCTGTCAAACGTATGAATCTGAGCATCTCTTCAACACAAACAGAGGATTCAGCTGTGTATTACTGTGCCCTGAGGCCCACAGTGACATAAAACACTGTCACACTGTACAAAAACCTCAAATCAGTAAACACTAGATCAGACATTTCCTTCACAAGACAATCATGATTAACTAAGCATGTGTATGCATGAATTTGTGCATAATATCTCCATATCAACAAAATAATTACAATTAAAAAAAACATTTGTACTAAATTCTATTGTAAATATGCAAAAAAAATGCAAAAACAGAACCATACATACCGAATAATCATGTAGGCTACTTTCACTTACATCATTGATATACAGTAGGCCTAGTATATTATTTTATATTATTTATTTTATATTATTATTTGATCTGTGAGATTTTAGTTTGAATTAAAATAAAAAACTGTTTAAACTAATTTTAAAAACAGTTGACACAAAATTGTAAATTTTTATCATTCCTGATGTTTTAAAGGGGTTATAGCGTGAAAATTAGATTTTTTTCACGTTTAAGTGATATAATTGGGTCCCCAGTGCTTCTATAATCCTAGAAAATGTGATAAAGATCAACCCAGTAACTTTATTTGAGTAAGCCATTTTCTGCAAGCATGTGAAAAATTAGGTCGTTCAGATTTCGCCTGTTTTGTGAGGTAGGTAGCAAGGCGAATTACAATAATACCGCCCCCTTTATCTGCACTATCCAACCACAGCACTGCCATTTAGTGCAGAGAGAAAGAGGAAGAAAAGGGAGATGGTCCTCACTGCGGAACACAACATCCAGGGGGCCAACATCCCACTTTATATACTTTGTTCCGCCAAATGAACCAGTATATTTGCGTTGTTGCAGCCCGCAATTAGTTGCAACCTGTGGTCACCAACGTTTGCTCTTATCAATTTAAGTGTACGTTTGATTAATAATATAGTTGAGAAAGATTCATAATTTTGAAAGTATCACAGTTAGGTGTAAGGAGAGGTACGGACACGTTCCCAACAGTTTGATATCACTGAAGAGATTTATTTGTACATTATCCCACTTATAACACAGCTATTCCTACGAGTAAATATAAAAACAAATTTATTTGATATCTTTTATTAGCAAATTAAAAAAGTAAACCATCTACGAGGGAAACCTGTTTCCTAATGGCTGTAAGCAAAGACACGTTAAAACAAGTTCAAAGTCCATACAAGATATACATTCAATTTATTAATTTCTAAATAACATGCCATAGCCTATATATTTTAATAATTATGCATATATATACTGTATCCATTAATAGGTCTTAAACTGCATGTGGTAAGATTACTCTTAGTAGGCTTACCCGAAATGTTTTACTCCAAAACATTATAGCAAAAAACTTACATTTCACCCTAAAGGCACTACTTCTATTGTAGTCATAAGTAAAGTTAGTTTTTATGTGTCAAAATAATAACTTAATTTAGTTACGACTTAATGCGGAAATGGTAACCCAGCAACACGTGTATGACGTATCTTGTGGTAAAACTGCCGACAAATGGGATCTCTGGATCGGGATCCAGCTCCGCCCTTGGATCTAAATCCAACCCCGCCCCCTGGATGTCGTGTTCTGCAGTGAGGCGCTACTGGGAAAAGGAGGACTACTTTCAATTACAACAAACCACCATCATTGTGATCAGTGTTTGCATTTCATCAGCTCATTTGCATTTTAAATGACAAACCCAAAAATGGCACACTTTTGCTCATGCCTACACATTTGTGATTTTGACATGCTATTATAAGTTATCTATAAGGTATTTTGAGCTAAAACTTCACATACACACTCTGGGGACAGTAAAGATTTATTTTACATCTTATAAATATCTCATAGTATGACCCCTTTAATGCTCTTTTCTTTTCTTGTGGTGAAGACAAAATAAACCATCAAACACTACACAAACCTAACATACATTCAGTCAGGAGGTGGAGCTGTCAGATATAAAACAGCACACAGTTATAAACTCAAGACACAGATTCTTTATACTGTAGGAGGAAACTGTTGATCTGCAGGGTATTTTTGTCATTTTTTAGAGATGCTGCTACTTGTCCTCGTGATATTTTCTCTCTTTAAAGGTTATTGATTGTGAATATTTCCCAAACAGAATATTTTTGATAAAAAACAATTGTACTCATTTTTAATGTCTTATTGATTTACCTGTTTATATGCTCCTTAAATAACTGCTGTTAATATGTATTTCTTTTATTAACAGAGAATGCTGCTGCAGATTTCATAACATCATTGTTCACAGAGAAACACGTTTTGGCAGGAGATGATGTGACTCTGTCTTGTGACTACAGTGGCTATATAGAGAGTTTACAGTGGTACCGTCAATATCCCGGATCCAAACCTGAGAATCTCATTCTTCACACTGAGACCAATAATCGGTCAGAGCCCAAGCTTCGTCTGTATGCCGTTGCTGATAAAGCAGTCAAACGTATGAATCTGAGTATCTCTACAACACAAACAGAGGATTCAGCTGTGTATTACTGTGCCCTGGAGCCCACAGTGACATGAAACACAAACACACTGTACAAAAACCTGACAGCAATAAACATCAGTAGAAAGAGAAACATGTAGCACTTAAAAAAGCCTCCCTTACGTTCTTTATCAATCAAGCAAATCCCAGCTAACAGAAAAAAGTTCTAAGAACGTTCCCTGAAAGTTCCCAAGGTTCCCAAAAATGTTCTGCCAACGGAAAAAGTGTCCAGTTTTCTTGATGTTCTAAGAACGTTTTTGTGTTGTCTCAACGTTAGAGGAATGTTACATTTTTCCATTTTTAAACGTTATGACAATGTCATGTTTTAATGTTCACACAATGTTTAAAGCAACAACTGTTTATTATATTGACTTGTTTGCTTGTTATGTAAATG
The DNA here is from genome assembly GCF_030506205.2 of Paramisgurnus dabryanus. NCBI lineage: Eukaryota > Metazoa > Chordata > Actinopteri > Cypriniformes > Cobitidae > Paramisgurnus > Paramisgurnus dabryanus. The sequence goes on along the minus strand of NC_133342.1, from coordinate 32,890,254 downwards.
ATAGAGAAACATTGCATTTTATTATTTTATAAAACATTATTTCTGAATGTTCAGTAAATATATTGCTGAAAAAAACACAATTCACTTATAAGGCTTAAAGGTTGATGTTTTGTTTAATTTTAAGTCACCATTATTGTGATTAGTGTTTGTTTTAGTTGGACTCTTGACTCTTGACATTTGGCTTGCTAGTTTTTTCCCTGGTTGTGTTAACTTTGTGTTAATACACCACATTTGTTATGAACATCTAAAGTTAATGGTGTAATTCTGTGGTGGTTGGTACATAATGGTAAAGATCATCACCTAATTAATTTACTAATCAAAAGTTTATCTTCCGTCAATAATTTATTTGAGATCCAGCACTTTCACAGCAGTTTGTCATTAAGGAGATTTAGAAACTTTGGACAAAAAATATCTGCTGTACAGTTGGGACGCACAAACATCAAGAATCGGACTATGAATCTCAACCATGGTGACAAATAAATGAAAAACTTCATGTTGCAATGCATGCTGGGTATCAACAAATTACAAATCTCATTCAGGACTCTCAGCATGAACTGCAGCATGGATAAATAATGTTGTTTTTTTTACAATTTTATTTGTCACCATGGTTGAGATTCATACTCTGATTCTTGAGGTTTGTGTGTCCCAATTATACAGCAGATATTTTTTGTGTTAAGTTTCTAAAACTCCTTAATTAAGTGTTTTTTACAGCAATATATTTACTGAACATTCAGAAATAATGTTTTATAAAATAATAAAATGCAATGTTTCTTTATCTTTACATAACAATCAAATATTTCAACATAATAAACAGTTGTTGTTTTAAACATTGTGTGAACATTAAAACATGACATTGTCATAACGTTTAAAAATGTTAAAATGTAACATTCCTCTAACGTTGAGACAACACAAAAACGTTCTTAGAACGTCAAGAAAACTGGACACTTTTTCCGATGGCAGAACGTTTTTGGGAACCTTGGGAACTTTCAGGGAACGTTCTTAGAACTTTTTTCTGTTAGCTGGGATCATTTAGTTACACTATATTATTATTATTTTTCATTTTTTAATTTTAAATACACTGTATTTTGTGAGATCATTAAATGCATAGTACAGCTTATTAAAACTGTGAATTCTTTTTAATTACTTTTAACAAAGACATTTGTAAAAAGGGAGGTTAAAAACTGATTGTAGTGTTACAGTCTTGTCTTTGTTAATAGTTTTTCTTCATGTTGCAGTTAGTCATCATTTTCTGCACCTTAAGCATCATCATCGTTGTCTTTACCTATGTCCTGTGTATATACCCCTGCCTTGTTTCTAGTCTTTGTCCGATCTCATTGAAGTTATGTGTATCATTGCCTGTGTTCCTTGTTGTTGTTTTATTTATTATAACTTTTTTTTTAGGTATTTCCTAATCTTGCTCGCACCATATTCAGATACCAAGACCAGTATATACGCTGCATCTGATGTTGCATGTGATATAAATGTGATTAAAAAATATCAGTCCAAAATTCATTTTGTTGTCTCAAGAGACAAATCATTCAGCCTTTACCCAGTGGAGGGCGCTCTTCACTATTCTTTCGTCGTTTGTGCACCTCAATTATTTTGCCAGAGGGAGGAGCTACAGAATCAAATCAAGTGTTTCAGTTCAGCTCTTAGATAACACAGAATCAAAGGGATTTTACAGACGTGTAAAGCAGAAAATTAACACTCAGCTGTTGTGCTCTATCTAAAACAATCTTCATCTGTCATAATGGTGTTCTTTCACCTCACAGTTTTTTCACTTCTTATAGGTAAATTAATACTTGATGGTAAAATAGTATTTGTTAAAAAGCTTGAAATTATTATTAATGAATATGTACAACTACTGAATGTGCATCTTTAGTTTCTTTTTCAGAAATTATTTTTGGAAACACTATAACACCCCTATTTGCTGAAAAGCATGCACTGAAAGGAGAATTGGTTACTCTCACCTGCAACTACACTGGAAGTAATATACAGAGTTGGCAGTGGTATATGCAGTTTCCCAACACTGCACCTGAATTTCTCCTGCAAACATTTGAGAATGCGGCTCCAATGCAGAAGGGACGTTATCTTGCGAAAGCTCATAAAGACAAAAAACAGCTGGACCTGGAGATCTCCAAAACTGAAGTTACAGACTATGGGATTTACTACTGTGCACTGGTGCCCACAGTAACAGGAAACACCTCTACACTGTACAAAAACACCCAGTTAGGATATGTCACACTTACATTATCCCACTGAGCAAGGCGTCTTAAAAAGACGTCATTTCGACGTCCCATGAGGAGCCAGAATGAAAGTTTTTATGACGTCTTTTTATGACGTGTTCTGAACATCCAAAATTGATGTCAAGGGGACCTCCATGCAAAGTAAAACTATTTAAAATTTGGCCATTTTAGGCATTATATGTGTATATATAATCTTTATATATGAATAAAAGTTCAAAAATATTGCTTATAGATAATTCCCAAATATACAAGTTCCACCTTAACTATCTGCATCTGCAAACATGAACTTCACTCTCACTCCCTCGCTTGCTCTCGCTGGATAATTGTTAAGTGTACATTCTCTAAAACAATGTCATCATAATTACAAACAGTTGTGTTAACAAAGCACTGTTTTGAAGTAGGACAATACTGAATAAACAAATCAAATACACTTTAGTTTTTGTCATTTCTACCACTCATTTTTGAGAATTTACAAGATTCTAATGTTTTATTGAACATATTTTGTCACCATGTTTTGTCACCATCATGATGATCAGTGTTTCCTTTAGTTGGGTAGTTTGACTCTTTGTTTATAGGTTGTAGTGTGTGCGCTTGATGATGGTGTTAGATTTAACACGTTATTATTGCATAAAGCAATGCAACTTACAACTTTACTGAAAAGTGTACATTAATTACATTGATGGTTAGAAGTGGTAGTAGAATATAACTGAACTAACAACACAGATAAAACATAAAACTTTTTGATAAATTATTTTGGAGCTACATTAAGCATGCTTTGGTGCATACTGCTGCCTACTGTAACGGGAAATGTAACCTCATGGCAATTATCAATAATGTAAAGTTTAGAATTGTTGACACAGATGCAGACATCAAGAATCAGCCCACGAATCACAACAATGGTGAGTTTTCTAAATGTAGCAGTTCGTTGCACCAGCATATAAAAAAATACATTATTTTAACAGCTTAACAAAATATTCTACAAAAATACACGTCATGTTTATGTTTTTTGACTCAGAACTCATAGACCACATTTGTATATAATGTTTTTGTATTGATTTCCCGAACCCCTTTTGGACGTCTACCTGACGTCCAAGAGGGGTCATAGTCAGACGTCCAGATACTGTACCAGAACTGCACGTTGTATAGACATACAGATAAGGGCCTGGACCAAGCGACCTAATATAGACATGATCTGCACGTCGGGGAGAGGTCTCAGGTTTGGTGGGATGCTTTAAAAAATAAGGCATTATATAGTACACAATGTCACAAAATAATCATAAAAACCTTCAGTATCTAAACAACCTTTCTGTTTCACAAAGGTTTTTAAGACTGTAAGAGATAGGAAAGAAAAACCTCTAACTGAACGCTTCTTTGAGGCACCAAACATTTTTCTTCTGTGAAGAAACAATTAAGCACCTTGTGTGAGGGTAATAGTTGTTTCTTATAGAAATACATTAATATTTTTTTAATGTTTAACACTTCATCATGGTGCACTTTGGTACTGTGTATCCTATAGCGTGTGTAGGACGATTTTCAGTTTTTCCTTATATGGATATTTAAAGGGGACATATTATGAAAATCTGACTTTTTCCATTTTTAAATGCTATAATTGTGTCCCCAGTGCTTCTATCAACCTAGAAAATGTGAAAAAGATCAACCCAGTAACTTAGTTTTGGTAAACCATTCTTTCCAAGCATGTGAAAAAATAGGTAATTGTAATTTGGCTCCTATTGTGATGTCAGAATAAGGTAATACCGCCCCCTTGATCTGCACTATCCAACCACAGCACTGCCATTTAGTTCAAAGAGAAAGAGAAAGAAAAGAAGGACTTGACAGCACAATTGAGTTTCAATTACAACAAACCACCATCATTGTGATCAGTGTTTGCACTTCAGCCGCTCATTTGCATTTTAAATGTCACACCCAAAACAGCACACTTTTGCTCAGACCTAGATTAAGACTTAGTTTACATCTTTAAAAAAATCTCATAATATGTCCCCTTTAATGTTTATGTCAGATATTGTAACCGTTTTCCTTGTGATATGCTGTTCTTCTCGTATCCATCAGCGTGAATCACTTTAATTTCTTGTCATGTCAAGATAAACCATCAGAGAACAGAGAGACACAGAGGGTGGAGCTCTCACAAAGTGTTTAAACACACAAGAGGCTGATTCAGAATCACTCTGCTTTGACCTCAACATCACTTCAAACATGATTCTCTTTTGTTGGATATCATTTTTATTATCTATAGTTAAGAGATATCAGTTATCAGGAGCTTAATAACAATTAAGAAAAACTTTAAGTGCAAATTCTGTATGAATTTTTATTCATTTAATGAGGATGCATTTTATATTTTTTTACAGGGAATTCCTTTGCAAACACAATTAAACCATTATCTTCTGAAAAACATGTTTATAAAGGTGAAAAAGTGATTCTGTCCTGTAACTATGTCACAAGGTGACGATCTTTTAGGCGGAACCAAAAATTTGGAAAGTTTTGGTTCCGCCCGGATGTTTCCGCCCGGACCGGTAAGAGAAAACACCGGACATCCGGTAGCGTCGCGAACGCTGAAATCAGCCAAATTACATACAGCTGAGAGTCATTAAGAGGAGCGCCGGGCGATTGGACGATGGCAACACTCAGGAGAGTATTTCAGGGCAGTTTAAACCACAGTTTGAGAGCGATTGACGCGAGAGCGATGTACACGAGAGGGGACTGACACGGGGGAGCTCCTTTGCCGAAGGCAATACAAAGACACGCACCTTCTGAAGAGCCCGAAGCTCTGTTGATCCGGGGATCGCTAAAGCGAGCGGAGAGAGGACAGAGCCATAGGAGGCGAAAGGAAGGAAAGCGGTGGATCTTTTGAAAGGAGCACCCCGAAATCGCTGATGTTATCCACTGTTGTGTTGGTGTGTATTGTAGTGCTGAGTTGAGCTCGCCTGATGCGCTATATTCGGATCGCTGTATTGCTCTCTCTCTCCATGTGTGGATCGTAGATCGATGGGAATGAGGACATCGAAGACCTTATAGGTGAAGTACTAGACGGATACTGACATTTGTTGAAAGAAACGGAAGGAGAGGAAAACTTGCAGTTGTGAGTATATATATCTGTGGGAAAAGTGGTGTTGGTGGCTGGAAAGCGCCCTGTCTAGATACCTGGAGTTACTATTGGCATGAAGACAACCTGGGACGAAGAAAGACAGAGATCGTGAGTAACCAAATCCCTTGAAGTGAGTGTTTGGATATATTTGAGTGATACATTGTTTGAGTGCTCTTAAGAGAGATCGAGTGGCCCTACCCCTGTACCAGCGTGGTGGGTGAGCCGAAGGTTTCGTGGGAAAGCAGCTACAGCAACGATAGCAAACAAACGCTAGGCCATATACCATCTCCCTATTCTCGCCCAGAGCGACGTGGAAGAGGACGGGTGTCTATTGTGTGCACTGAGCGTGGTGGGGTGAGTCTTTGGAGATTTTCACTTGAAGTGGTGCTGTGTAATGCCGTGTATTGCAGTGTGAGTGCTGTGTCCTGTTTGACGTAATCCCGTTTTCAGTCACTCGTCCCGGGACGATGAAGAGGAAAGAACGGCGCTAGGAAAAACCTGTACAATAATGCTGTAGTGTGTTTTCAGTCCCACAGAAATACAGAGTGGCGGCGAAGAACTGTGCGAGTGGCAGTGTGTGTGTGAGTACTGCACCTACTATTGTTACCTTACTTGTGTTCTTTCATCATCACAGAGTAGAGGCAGGAGAGATCCGCTGGCCCGAGGTCTCGACGAAAGGGCGCCCCGGTCCAGTTTTCGATTGACCAACGGGTCTCGAGGAAAGGGCAGCGCTCGACCCGGTGTGCCGGCGTGGCTTCCTCGCCCCTCTGTTCATCAACGAGTTCGCCGAGAGGGTCTTGGCCCCCGGCGTCCCATTACAAATCATTGCTAAATCGCCGCATTGCAGAAACCAGCCAGCGTAAGCTCGCCACCCTGTAAGTTCCATGTAACTTGTTATGTCTGCTGATTGACAGGAAAGTGAGTGAGTCGTGAGAGCTGTGGAGAGAAAGAGAGTCAACGTGAACACTGAGATATTGAGCTTTGGAGAGAGCCATACCTACCTGGAAGCTGTAATCAGCGCAGAGGTGAGCAAACGACTTGAGAACGATTCACTGTGTCCCTGTATCCTAGCAGCCATCTGTGGAGAGAAAGAGAGACAACGTGAACACGGAGATATTGAGCTATGGAGAGAGCCATACCTACCTAGAAGCTGTAACCAGCGCAGAGCAGCCGTCTGTGGAGAGAAAGAGAGCCAACGTGAACACTGAGATATCGAGCTGTGGAGCAGAGCCTAGAGTGGCCGTTATTTTAAGTTCCCCTTCCCCATTTAATATTTTTAAGTAAATTAAATAAAGTACATTTTAACTTATGCTTACCTTGTGTGTCTGGTCATTGGGGTGGCTTTGGGAATCTCCTCGAGGTGGAGAAAGGGGCGTGACCTTATTTACATCTGGGTCCACCCCTACCTGTGACAGATTTGGCGTAGTCGGCAGTCCACCTCAGGTTGAGACCAAGGTCCCCCAATGACCTACCACGGTTTAAAAAAAAAAAAAAAAAAGTAAAGTTCCCCCAACGCATTATCAGTCCCCAAACAACGCGTTCTCGGGACGAGAACGGATTGGCGGGGGAGGATGTCACAAGGTGACGATCTTTTAGGCGGAACCAAAAATTTGGAAAGTTTTGGTTCCGCCCGGATGTTTCCGCCCGGACCGGTAAGAGAAAACACCGGACATCCGGTAGCGTCGCGAACGCTGAAATCAGCCAAATTACATACAGCTGAGAGTCATTAAGAGGAGCGCCGGGTGATTGGACAATGGCAACACTCAGGAGAGTATTTCAGGGCAGTTTAAACCACAGTTTGAGAGCGATTGACACGAGAGCGATGTACACGAGAGGGGACTGACACGGGGGAGCTCCTTTGCCGAAGGCAATACAAAGACACGCACCTTCTGAAGAGCCCGAAGCTCTGTTGATCCGGGGATCGCTAAAGCGAGCGGAGAGAGGACAGAGCCATAGGAGGCGAAAGGAAGGAAAGCGGTGGATCTTTTGAAAGGAGCACCCCGAAATCGCTGATGTTATCCACTGTTGTGTTGGTGTGTATTGTAGTGCTGAGTTGAGCTCGCCTGATGCGCTATATTCGGATCGCTGTATTGCTCTCTCTCTCCATGTGTGGATCGTAGATCGATGGGAATGAGGACATCGAAGACCTTATAGGTGAAGTACTAGACGGATACTGACATTTGTTGAAAGAAACGGAAGGAGAGGAAAACTTGCAGTTGTGAGTATATATATCTGTGGGAAAAGTGGTGTTGGTGGCTGGAAAGCGCCCTGTCTAGATACCTGGAGTTACTATTGGCATGAAGACAACCTGGGATGAAGAAAGACAGAGATCGTGAGTAACCAAATCCCTTGAAGTGAGTGTTTGGATATATTTGAGTGATACATTGTTTGAGTGCTCTTAAGAGAGATCGAGTGGCCCTACCCCTGTACCAGCGTGGTGGGTGAGCCGAAGGTTTCGTGGGAAAGCAGCTACAGCAACGATAGCAAACAAACGCTAGGCCATATACCATCTCCCTATTCTCGCCCAGAGCGACGTGGAAGAGGACGGGTGTCTATTGTGTGCACTGAGCGTGGTGGGGTGAGTCTTTGGAGATTTTCACTTGAAGTGGTGCTGTGTAATGCCGTGTATTGCAGTGTGAGTGCTGTGTCCTGTTTGACGTAATCCCGTTTTCAGTCACTCGTCCCGGGAAAGAACGGCGCTAGGAAAAACCTGTACAATAATGCTGTAGTGTGTTTTCAGTCCCACAGAAATACAGAGTGGCGGCGAAGAACTGTGCGAGTGGCAGTGTGTGTGTGAGTACTGCACCTACTATTGTTACCTTACTTGTGTTCTTTCATCATCACAGAGTAGAGGCAGGAGAGATCCGCTGGCCCGAGGTCTCGACGAAAGGGCGCCCCGGTCCAGTTTTCGATTGACCAACGGGTCTCGAGGAAAGGGCAGCGCTCGACCCGGTGTGCCGGCGTGGCTTCCTCGCCCCTCTGTTCATCAACGAGTTCGCCGAGAGGGTCTTGGCCCCCGGCGTCCCATTACAAATCATTGCTAAATCGCCGCATTGCAGAAACCAGCCAGCGTAAGCTCGCCACCCTGTAAGTTCCATGTAACTTGTTATGTCTGCTGATTGACAGGAAAGTGAGTGAGTCGTGAGAGCTGTGGAGAGAAAGAGAGTCAACGTGAACACTGAGATATTGAGCTTTGGAGAGAGCCATACCTACCTGGAAGCTGTAATCAGCGCAGAGGTGAGCAAACGACTTGAGAACGATTCACTGTGTCCCTGTATCCTAGCAGCCATCTGTGGAGAGAAAGAGAGACAACGTGAACACGGAGATATTGAGCTATGAAGAGAGCCATACCTACCTAGAAGCTGTAACCAGCGCAGAGCAGCCGTCTGTGGAGAGAAAGAGAGCCAACGTGAACACTGAGATATCGAGCTGTGGAGCAGAGCCTAGAGTGGCCGTTATTTTAAGTTCCCCTTCCCCATTTAATATTTTTAAGTAAATTAAATAAAGTACATTTTAACTTATGCTTACCTTGTGTGTCTGGTCATTGGGGTGGCTTTGGGAATCTCCTCGAGGTGGAGAAAGGGGCGTGACCTTATTTACATCTGGGTCCACCCCTACCTGTGACAACTACACTGGTGATGTACAAAACCTGCAATGGTATTAACAATATCTGGAATCTCGACCAGAGTTCCTCACTCTTGTCACAGAATTTTCAAAACCACCTGATCCTTCACTTCATCTGTCAGCGAAAGTTATGAAAGACATAAAGCGTGTGGATCTCATGATCTCCTCTGCTGAAGAAACCGACTCTGCTGTGTATTACTGTGCCCTGGAGCCCACAGTGACAGGAAACACAACAACACTGTACAAAAACCTGCTTTCAGTCATATAACTTTGTTTAAAAATGTGCTCTTTAACACAAACAATATCACTTTCTCATTCATCAAGCAATATCATGAGGGATCATACAGAATTTAAATACATTTGTTGTGCTTCACACAGTGATTGTTTCCCTATCGGGCTTAAACATACAGAAAAGCTCAATGCTAAATTTGCCACTGGGTGGCGCTCAATCCCTAAATCTGTGATTCACTTAGAGAAGAGCACAAATATGAGTTTGTGTCATTTCATTTAAACATGCTGCTCTGTGCACTTCTGAACTTTTGTGTTTACTGCTGGTGAGATTTAGTTTATTGTTCATTCATTACCTGAACACATTATGTTAAGTCACAGCACCTTTTCGTTTTTATGAGACTCTTGTGGGACTCTGGATATCTCCCGAAGTCAACATGCTCGTGTCACAAGCCAGGGGCTGGCTGCTAGTGGTTAAGCCACGCCCCTTCTCAATTTCCACCTCGAGGAGGTCCCCAAAACCAACCCAATGACCAAACAACAACGAGGAACAGGTAAGTATAAAAATATTCTTTATTTATTTAAATATTTAAAAAGTACTGGGAATTGGGGAAAGGGGAATTAAAACTAATGTCCGGCTCTGCCCTCCAGGGGGCCACGAGCAAGTGAGTGACAGGGGGTGGGGGTCGCGTCGGGGAACGGGCTCCCGCCTCTGGTTCCCTCTGCCCGTGGCGCGCTCCTCTTCCTTCCTGGAGGCAAGATAGATCAAAATCAGTGTTGGTATAGACTTTTTCTTATCCGTGTACCTGTAGCTAACTCGAGGCGGTTCACCGCCTATCTCACACAGCTCCTTGCTTTGTCGACTCACTCTCCTTCCCTGTTCTCTCTTCCTCCACAGATTACGGCCGGGACACGAGGACACGGTGGATCGACCTCAAAGAGTTCTCTCACCTCTTCACCGACTGCAGCTTTTGGTAAGTAGGGGTTTCCTTCCTTGCTCGTTCCTTTAGCACTCACACTGGTTCTCTCTACTCCTCCACAGATGACTGCTGGGACACAAAGGCACTGTGAATCGGTTTCCAATGGTTTCTCTCACCTCTACGCTGACTACAGCTTTGGGTAGGTATGGCTCTCTCCACAGTTCGATATCTCAGCGTTCACGCGGTCTCTCTCTCTCCACAGATGACTGCCGGAACACAAAGGCACAATGAGTCGTTTTCCAATGGTGCTCTCACCTCTGCGCTGACTACAGCTTTGGGTAGGTATGGCTCTCTTCACAGTTCGATATCTCAGCGTTCACGCTGGCTCTCTCTCTCCACAGATGACTGCTGGGACACAAAGGCACAATGAATCGGTTTCCAATGGTGCTCTCACCTCTACGCTGACTACAGCTTTGGGTAGGTATGGCTCTCTTCACAGTTCGTTATCGCAGCGTTCACGCTGTCCCTCTCTCTCTCCACAGATGACTCTGCGCTGACTACAGCTTTAGGTAGGTCTGGCTCTCGTCACAATTCGATATCTCAGCGTTCACGCTGTCTCTCTCTCTCCACAGATGACTGCCGGAACACAAAGACACAATGAATCGGTTTCCAATAGTGCTCTCACCTCTGCGCTGACTACAGCTTTGGGTAGGTATGGCTCTCTTCACAATTCGATATCTCAGCGTTCGCGCTGTCTCTCTCTCTCCACAGATGAAATGGTGGCCTACACGTTGCGTCAACTGGACAGTGGTTTTCCTCTGTGCCGCCGGGGGCCGAAACCCTCTCGGCGAGCTCGTTGGTCTACAGAGGGGCGAGAACGTCACGCCGGCACACCGGGTCGAGCGCTGCCCTTTCCTCGAGACCCGATGGTCAATCGAAAACCGGACCGGGGCGCCCTTTCGTCGAGACCTCGGGCCGACGGATCTCCTTCGCCTCAAGCTCTGTGATGATCAAAAGACACAGGTAAGGTAGCAATATTATAAGTAATACTCACACACCGCCGATAGCACAGTTCTTCACCGCCACTCCTAAACTCAAGTCCGCCAAGCGTTTGGCTGGGAAAATACTTCGAGATGCCGCTCCGTGATTTTAAAACTGAAACACACTCACAGCATATTCATGTCTTACTCTAGGACCGTTCTTCCTCTTCGTCGTCTCAGGAACGAGTGACTGGAGGCGGGGGTACGTCAGACAAGACAACAGCAATCTCACTGCAATACACAGCATTACACAGCACCACTTCAAGTGAACATTTCTATATCCAAGACTCACCCTCCACGCTCAGTGCACACAAATAGACGCCCGTCTTCCTTTACTTCGCCCTGGACAAAAATATGGAGATGGTAACTCGGCCTAGTGTTTGTTTTCGTCACCGGAGCTGTTTCAGCACAAAAACTCTTCGGCTCACCCACCGCGCTGGTTCAGGGGTAGGGCCACCCACTCTCTTTCGGAAACACTCAAAGAGATATACAGGTCAAATACATGCACAATATTTCCATAAGGAAACTCCGTTACTCACAACTGCTGCACTTTCTTCGTCCCACGTTCTCCAAGGTTGATATCACACTGCTAGGACCCCAGATGCATAGACAGGGTGGTTTTTCAGCCACCAACACCACTTTTCCACAACCGTATACTCACAATGGTTCGTCCTTCCTTCCTTCGTTTCTTTCATCCAAGGTCAGTATTCGTTTAATCCTTCCACCTATAAGGTCTTCGGTATCTTCATCAATGTAAGTCTATAATCCAAATGAGAGAGAGAGCAAACACAGCAATCCAAAATAGCGTACCCGGTGAGCCCAACTCAACGCTACAATACACTCCAACAACAGGAATAATAAGCACACAAACTGTGGTTTAAACTGCCCTGAAATACTCTCCTGAGTGTTGCCATCGTCCAATCACCCGGCGCTCCTCTTAATGACTCTCAGCTGTATGTAATTTAGCTGATTACAGCGTTCGCGGCGCTTCCGGATGTCCGGTGTTTTCTCTTACCGGTCCGGGCGGAAACATCCGGGCGGAACCAAAACTTTCCAAATTTTTGGTTCCGCCTAAAAGATCGTCACTCCTGTGACACTCGCACAGAAAGTCGTGTTATAGTAACAAAATATTTGATACATTTTCTTTTTCATGTCATTTTATGTATTGTTTTTAATTTTTTTTGTCCTATTTTTAAATCCATACTTGGGGTTGGGGTTAAATTTGGGGTTTGGGTTAGGATGTACTTTTATGTATTGGTTTCTACGTGTTTTTCTTTTTCTTTTAAAGGGGCCATGGCATGAAAAAGATCAACCCAGTATCTGCACTATCCAATCACAGCACTGCCATTTAGTGCAGAGAGAAAGAGAGAGAGAGAAAATAATCACAGCACAATTGAGTTTCAATTGCAACAAACCGCCATCATTATGATCAGTGTTTGCACTTCATCCGCTCTTTGCATTTTAAACGACACACCCAAAACGACACATTTTTGAACACACCTACAAAGTGACAATTTTAACATGTTATAATAAATTAATTATATGGTATTTTGAGCTAAAACTTCACATATGTGCTCTGGGAACACCAAACAGATTCTGTCATGTATTACTGTGCCATGGTGCCACCAGTAACAGGAAATCTTACAGCATCATACAAAAAACAGATCTGGCCCACCTTTGGCATGGAATGATAGCACTTGAGCGGTCCACCCCTGTTTTCCAGATCTCTACTACAAGCAAGCCATAGAAATGCCACATGTCAGCCAAGCACAAAGCAAATAATGCAGAACTGGCCCAAATCTGGGTGACAGTTTTAGCCCAGATTCGGCCCAGATCCAAATCTACCGCACTTCATAGAGGGGCGGTACTATTGTAACTGGTCTTGCTACCTACCTCACAAAACAGGCGGAATCTGAACAACCTAATTTTTCACATGCTTGCAGAAAATGGTTTACCAAAACTAAGTTACTGGGTGGATCTTTATCACATTTTCTAGGTTGATAGAAGCACTGGTGACCCAATTATTGCACTTAAACATGGAAAAAGTCAGATTTTCATGCGATGACCCCCTTTAAGGAAAACTATACAGCAATCAAAGATTTGTGTTTTACTTTTTGAAGTTGTAAAAACGTAATAATGCTACGATTAAATGTTACAAATATGCCTACATAATACGCTTCAGCATCTATTTAAATGTACAAAGTTTTGTGTTTCTGAAAGTTACTATGTATAAACAGTGAGATAAGGGTGAACATGCTGCTGCAAAGGTTACTAAAAACCCAACTAAATACACAACAACTTAACCAATTTAGTCAAGTTAGCAGTTATGCTGCAAATACATAAAAATTTCATACATTAGTCAAGGGTTTGCATCTTCTCCCCATAACTGCACTAAACAGAAAATCAACCATATATTGCCAGTAGATGGTGCTCTATGATTTACAATCAGACAGAATAAATTATTTTTGTTCCACCAGTCTTCACGTTATTCACCTCCTGCTATATTAGATTCAGATTTCTATAGATTAAGTACACTCAATAAGTCATTTTTATCTCTCCACAGGTCAGCTGTTTTCTTTGTATTGATTTCTGCTCAATAATTGCTGATTTGCATGTTTGACATTCAATCTGCAAGAAATTCATGCTAACTGGTTTATGTGTATATGTATTAACTCTATAAAAAAGAGTTCAGTAGTCTACATCACAAGTTAAATTAGACTAGGTGGAAATGTCATGTTTCGATTTCACCAATACATAATGAGCAACTAAAACTCAGAAATGAGTTAAATCTACACTTTTGTTCTAACTGGTTCATACACAACATATTGAAAGTTTCCCAGTTAACAAAAACTATTATAATATATCTATTTTTTTTTAAGTTTAATTAACTTGAAGGCAACCAGGTAACATTTTACAGTGCTGTTAGCATTATGCAAATTATCAAAACATACAGTTTTTTATTGTATTAAAATGATTCTTGTTTATCTGAATGTTCAAGGAATGATACAATCTATCATTTTCAAACTTTATGACAATGTTATGTTTTAATGTTCATCTATTTTTGTATATTTTAAGAACTTTTTTGCTAATTATAGAGAACCAGTATACCTTTCATTTAAAAAAAATAAACTTTTTTATTTCTTAATGTTCTGTAAAAATATTGCTGTGGAAATCACAATGTATTTATTACAAAAGTTTTGATTCTTGTCATATCTGTGGGTGGAGCTTATAGACTTATAGACAGCAGAAGAAAATCAAAGACACAACATAACTTTACTTCACCTTTGAACCCAGCTACTCGTAAAGACTCGTCTAAATGATGAATCCCAAAACTTTGTTACTTGTCTCTGCTGTTTTAATATTTGGTCAAAGCTATTGTAAGTACTGTTTTTTTTTATTTTCCAGTTAATCCCAAATCTGGTTTCCACTCGTAATTTAATTCTGTCACATAGTTTATTCAGAGTTTTTGTTATGATTTAGGTGAAGCTAATCTCATCAGACCATCAGGCAAAACCTCTGTGTCTATAACTGAAGGAAACAACATCACACTGTCCTGTACATATGATGGATCACCTTACAGTCTCCACTGGTACCGACAGATGTCTGGATCAAGACCTGAGTTTCTAGTGCTGATAGTTGAGTCTACTAAATCTGTAATACCATCTACTCCACCTCAACCACACATGTCCATCAGACTTCATAATAAACAAGTGAATCTGGAGATCTCTTCTGCTGCTGTATCAGACTCTGCTGTGTATTACTGTGCCATGCAGCCCACAGTGACAGGAAACACAACAACACTGTACAAAAACATCTACACCTTTTCTTAAACTTAATGGTTCAAGCATAATCTTCACCCCTATAGCACTTGTCACAATTATAATCTGATCTCTAAATATTCATCTGTCATATACAAGTTCGCTGTAAAACCTATTAGTTAATTCACAAAATGAAATTAATTCAATCTCCACTAAAGCATTCTAATCTGCACTTAATTTCCAGATCTTTTGCGATTTATCGATCATACACCTGGAAGAGAGGCATTTACACTTTCTTTGCATACATTTGTTTTCTCTGATTCATGCATATACACATTTGGTAAACGATCTTAGGTCATCATATAAAAACAGATTTGTTTTATTGTCTCATAAGCAAGAATCATTCAGCCTTTAACCCCAGTGGAGGGCGCTCTGCTTCACTCTGTAGTTCTTGTGCACCTCAGTTAATTTGCCACTGAGCTACAGAATCAAATAATCCATATCTGATGCTCTGTAAAACAACTGTAAAGTGATAATAGTGGATATACACCACATACCCAATAACCATGTAGGCTACTTTCACATACTATACTTATAATACCTCATTGATATACAGTAGGCCTAGTATATTATTTATATTATTATTTTTATATTATTTGATCTGTGAGATGTTTGTTTGAATTAAAATAAAAAAGCTGTTTAAACAAATGTTTAAAAACTGTTTACACAAAATTGTAAAGTTCTATCATCCCTGATGTTTTAATGCTATTTTCTTTTCTTGTGGTGAACAAAAAATAAACCCTTAAACACAAACCTAACATACATTCAGTCAGGAGGTGGAGCTGTCAGATATAAAACAGCACACAGTTATAAACTCAAACACAGTAAACTGTAGATCAGCAGGATATTTTTGTCATTTGTTAGTAGAGATGATGCTGCTTGTCCTGATGATATTTTCTCTTTTTAAAGGTTATTGATTCCGAATATTTCCCAAACAGGATATTTTAAATAAAAATAAATTGTATTCATTTTAATGTGTTATTGATCTGCTTATATGCTCCTTAAATAACTGCTGTTAATATTTATTTCCTTTTTTTACAGAGAATGCTGCTGCAGATTTAATAACATCGTTATTCACAGAGAAACATGTTTTTGAAGGAGAAGATGTGACTCTGTCCTGTAACTACAGTGGCTATGTACAAAATTTACAGTGGTACCGTCAATATACCGGATCCAAACCTGAGAATTTCATTCTTCACACTGAGGCCAATAGTTGGTCAGAGCCCAAGCTTCGTCTGTATGCCATTGCTGATAAAGCAGTCAAACGTATGAATCTGAGCATCTCTACAACACAAACAGAGGATTCAGCTGTGTATTACTGTGCCCTGAGGCCCACAGTGACATGAAACACAAACACACTGTACAAAAACCTGACAGCAGCAAACATCGGTATAAAGAAACATGTAAGCGATTCTTATGTTCTTTATCAACCAAGCAAATAATTTAGTTACACTTTATTTTTATCCATTATTTTATCCATAATTTGTGAGATTGTTAATATTTACATGCATACTGCAGCTTATTAAAGAGCACCCATTACATTGCTAAAAAAACTATGTTATTTTGTGTATTTGGTATAATAATACATTGTGTTTGTGTGGTTTATGGTTCATAAAACACATTATTTTCACATACCGTATATTATTTTTGCTCCATAAATCCCCATCTTTCTCAGACGCACTGATTTTGTACAAAGCTCATCGTTCTGAAAAGCACTGTGTCCTCTTAATGGCCAGATAACCAGAACGTTGTGTTTGGCTTGAATACCTCTGACATGTGATGCTCAATGCAATACTGATACTGACAGGAGTTAATATCGTCTTTACTACCTTATCAATATGAGCCAAATCTCATCCAGAAAATGCAAATGACCAAGCTGATTGATTTACATGCCAGCGCGGCTTGAGCAGGATGTAACAGACTGGTAAGGTAAGGATACTAAAACATTAAAACCATGTCTGCATTTGTGATCGCATCCATCGTGACCATTGTGCCCACGTCAACAGGAAACTGTTGCCTGCAATCGGTGTGTTTGTTGTAGTACAAGAAAAGAGAGATAGGTTGAAGACTAGGTTGTACTAATACACACTTACACACCAAAGGAAATGTAAAATCATGAATCAGATAATTGGTGCTCTTTAAAACTGTGACTTTTTGTAAGTTCAATTAGCAATCAAATACATTTGAAAAAAGGAGGTAAAAAACTACACATTTCGTTATGTTTGTAGGTTTGCAGAGAAGAAATGTATGTGGGAGACGTTTAGTGTTAGTAAAGCCCAGAAGATATGAGATACTGAATAAAGACGTGTCACGGCCAGGGGCGGACCCAAATATACTAAAGGTCACACCCCTCTCAACTCTTCCACCTCGAGGAGTTTCCCAAGACCGCCCCAATGACCAGACAGACGAGTATACTACGTTTAAAATAAACTTTATTTAAATATTTAAAAAGGAAAAAGGGAAAGAGGGAAAGGGCAAGGTTAAAAACTAATATGGCTTCTTCTGCCCTCCAGGGCCACTCGTGACAAGGACCGGGGACAGGGGCTCCTTATCCCAGATAGCAAGCACATGTGGGCCACTTCAGGCAAAGATGCGGCACTGCTGGCCTTCTTATGGCCCGAATAAAAGGGATGTGAACCTAAAGTGGCTCACATGTAAAATAGCAAAAATGGGCCAAATATATCAAATCACATGTGGGCCACCTTTGGCAAAAATGCTGCACAACAGAAACGGCCTAACCTTGGAATAAACCAAATGTTGCTCTCACATTTTGCAGCAAATGTGGCCCAGTTCTTTACAAATAGGTCTGGGCCAGTTTTGGCAAAGATATGGCAAAGTAAGCACCAGCTCATGTGGGTGTGTGTCTAAAGTGGCCCACATATAATGTAGCAAATGTGGCCCAGTTCTTTTAAAACTTATCCGGGCCGGTTTTGGCAAACATGTAGCACAGTAAGCACTGGCTCATGTGGGTGTGAGTCTGAAGTGGCCCACATATGATGTTGCAAATGTGGCCCAGCTGTATAAAGAAGCATCAGGGCCAGTTTTGGCAAAGTTATTGCACATTAAGCACTGGCTCATGTGAGTGTGAGTCTGAAGTGATTCATATACCCAGCTAACAGAAAAAAGTTCTAAGAACGTTCCCTGAAAGTTCCCAAAAATGTTTTAAATATCAACTCTTTTTATATTGACTTATTTGCTTGTTATGTAAATGAAAGAGAAACATTGCATTTTATTATTTTATAAAACATTATTTCTGAAAACAGTAAAAATATTGCTGTAGAAAGCAAAATTCACTTTTTAGGTTTAGATGTTGATGCTTTGTTTAATTTTAAGTCACCATTATTGTGATTAGTGTTTGTTTTAGTTGGACCCTTGACTTATTTATAAGAAGTTCCGTGGTTGCCTTACTTTGTGTGTATAAAACACATTTGTTATGGTAGTGTAAAATTATTTACAATAAAGTTGCAATTCTGTGGTGGTTGGTATATAATGGTAACAATCATAATCTAATTAATTGGTTTACTTTTAAGAGTTTTTATCTGTCAACAATATGTATGAAGTCCAGCACTTTCACAGCAGTTTGATATTAAGGAGTTATAGAAACTTTGGCAAAAATAAACCGCTGTATATTTGGGACGTACAAACATCAAGAATCAGACTATGAATCTCAACCATGGTGACAGAAAATTGTAAAAAGTTAATTATTTATCCATGTTGCAATGCATGCTGGGAGTCCAGGATGAGATTTGTAATTTGTTAATACCCAGCATGCATTGCAGCATGAAGTTTTTCATTTAATAGTCACCATGGTTGAGATTTATACTCTGATTGTGGCATCACACTGGCTTGCTCGTGGTTGAGATGTGTTAAACAGGAGTGGACCACACAAGTGCCATGAATCATGCTAGGTGTGGGCCGAATCTGGGCAAGAATTTATATCAACTACTACCCGGATTTGGGTCAGATATGCATTATTTGCTTTGTGCTTGGCTGACGTGTGGCATTTCTATGGCTTGCTTGTGGCAAAGTTCTGGAAAAAAGAAGTGGCCCGCTCAAGTGCCATCATTCCATGCCAAAGGTGAGCCAGATGAAAGTGTCAGATGTGAGCCAGAACTGGGCCACAGCAATTTTGCTATCTGGGATGGCACTGGTCCTAGAACCCGTGGCGCACTCTGCTTCTTCCTGGAGGCAGACTCAAGAACAGAAAGGTTATCACAATGTGCTTTGATGCGATTTTTCTGCTGCTCTAATTCCCCGTCTTCTCTCTCTCTCCTCTGCCTTAGGTTCGTTGTTCTGCGAACGCTACTGGAAGCAGAGATCGTTAGTGGACCATGCAGGGAAACAACTCACAACACTGGGGTTCCTCATTCACAAGGGCATTCGTCGAGACACAGGTACGTGGTTGCTGTAGACACAGGTCAATAATACTTCACAGAGGTAGGTTACTCACAACACTGGAGGTCTCCGTTCACACAGAACATTCCTTGTGACACAGGTAAGTGGTTTCTACAAGCACAGGTCAATCATCCTTCACAGAGGCAAGTTACTCACAACACCGGGGGTCTCCGTTCACACAGAGCTTTCCTTGAGACACAGGTAAGTGGTTGCTATAAGCACAGGTCAATAGTACTTCACAGAGGTAAGTTACTCACAACACTGGGGATCTTCGTTCACACAGAGCTTTCCTTGAGACACAGGTAAGTGGTTGCTGTAAGCACAGGTCAATAATACTTCACAGAGGTAAGTTACTCACAACACTGGGGATCTTCGTTCACACAGAGCTTTCCTTGAGACACAGGTAAGTGGTTGCTGTAAGCACAGGTCAATAATACTTCACAGAGGTAAGTTACTCACAACACTGGGGATCTTCGTTCACACAGAGCTTTCCTTGAGACACAGGTAAGTGGTTGCTGTAAGCACAGGTCAATAACCCTTCACAGAGGTAAGTTACTCACGACACTGGGGGTCTTCGTTCACACAGAGCCTTCCTTGTGACACAGGTAAGTGGTTGCTATAAGCACAGGTCAATAACACTTCACAAAGGTAAGTTACTCACAACACTGGGGGTCTTCGTTCACACAAAGCATTCCTTGAGACACAGGTAAGTGGTTGCTGTAAGCACAGGTCAATAACACTTCACAGAGGTAAGTCACTCACAACATTGGGGATCTTTGTTCACACAGAGCTTTCTCCTATCCACCACTGGGTTTCACCACTGCCCGCTCTATCGAAGAGTGAAGCTCTCTCTAACACACCCGGGGCCAAGGCTGAATTTCACTCTCTCCGTAGGACTCGGGCCACAACAGATGTAATCCTCTCACGATTCGTCCGAGGCCGGGCGGTTTGGTCGCTACAAGCACAGCATACACACAGCAAGCACGGCACAACACCAAGTAATAAGTGAAACTCACCCACGACACTCTTGTACACACTTCACGTGATATGGACTTAGCCACCAAGCTTCGATTCCCTCGGGAGGATAGCTGGGCGATGTTTTGGTCACCGTTTGAGAGTAGGCTTTATATTACTCACAGCCCCGATGTGTGGTTTGCTACTTCTCTGGCTCACCCACGCTTGCTTGTCCCGCAGGGCCACTGATCGATGCGTAGACGGCGCTTCCTATCCAAATGTTTCGTCCGTGTTTCCGGTCAACCTACGGCTCGCCCACTCTTCCCTCTCCGGTGGGGCCAGGGACCTCAAACACAAGCAAGACACACACCAAGCAACTCCTCTTCGAAATATCACACGATGAACCCAATGCCCGTTACTCACTCTTTGTTGTCAATAGCCTCCTGTCTCTATAATCCCGTTGGCTCTGTATCTTGCTCACTCACGAGTGAAAAACTCTCCCAATAATCCTTCGCTAGCTGTCTCTCCTTCCTTTACTTCTCCGAAGGAACGATCAAGTCAGCACAAGCGTCTGCAAAGCAGCAACACAACGCACACAAAGTACATAACAAGCACACTCGGTGTGGTGTCCCTTTAATTTTTCACAGCCCCATCCTTTTCGCCTCTTCTGGCAGCCGCACTCTTTCCTTACACCATAGGTGAATCGCGGATCAACGGCGCCCTTTCGGCTCCTCCAGGGACGGGGCGTGTGGTTCAGTTTGCCCAAGGCATAACGGGACTCACGCCCGAAAACAGCTCTCCTCCTTTGTGCCTCCTTGGACCTTTTTATCTCACTTGGCTCTACTCCCTCCTCCAATCGTGTCTGTCGACTACATTCGCCACACCTGTTGCTCATTTTCTCCCAATCTGTGTTGCCTGGGAGACCAGGAAGCAAAATGGTGTTTTTAAAATCGGGTCTGGGCGGAAACCATCTTCACGGAACCTTTCTCCGCCACTTTTGGTTCCCGCCCTACCATAGTCACCTGGTGACAGACGTCTCAACAAAACAATGCTGCTCATCTCTTTTGTTTGAATATTTACCTTCAGCTACTGTAAGTACTATTAACATTTTTATTATAAGTATTCACCTTATTCTATATTTTACCAGAAAATCTATAAAAACAAGAATTTGTTTAGTTTTAAACTTGTAATAGTTTACATTGCTTAATTCTTCACTGTCTGTGCAGGTGAAGCTAATAAGAATCTTATCAAACCGGACGAAACCTCCGTGTCTATAACTGAAGGAAACAACATCACACAATCCTGTACATATGATGGATCAGCTTACTGTCTCCACTGGTACCGACAGATGTCTGGATCAAGACCTGAGTTTTTATTGTTCATTCATGAGTTCTGTACTGTCCCTGGAGTGACAGGAAACACAAAAACACTGGAAACAAACATGTTATTTATGCTGCATCTGATGTTGCATGTGATATAAATGCATTTGACAAGCTCTGTATAAATAGTAAAGATTATCATGTGGTAAAAATACCAGTCCCAAATCATTTGTTGTCTCAAGAGACAAATAATTCAGCCTTTACCCGGTGGAGGGCGCTCTTCACTACTCTTTAGTCCTTGTGCACCTCAATTATTTTGCCAGAGGGAGGAGCTACAGAATCAAATCAAGTGTTTCAGTTCAGCCCCTTTATTATGCAGAATCTAAGGGATTTTACAAACATGTAAAGCAGAAATGTGACACTGTGTTGTGTTCGATCTAAAACAATCTACATCTGTCATAATGATATTCTTTCATCTCACAGTTTTTTTCACTTCTTACAGGTATTTAAAATTTGATGGTAATATAAATTAGAGTGTTTGTTAAAGAGCTTGAAACTGATTTGCATTAATGAATATGTACAACTACTGAATGTGCATTAATGTGACTATTGTCCTTTGGTTTCTTTCTTAGAAATAATTTTTGGAAACACTCTAACACCCCTCTTTGCTGAAAAGCATGCACTGAAAGGAGAATTGGTTACTCTCACTTGCAACCACACTGAAATTAATATAAGGAGTTTGCAGTGGTATATGCAGTTTCCCAACACTGCACCTGAATTTCTCTTGCTAACATTTGAGAATGTGGCTCCAAAGCAGATGGGACGTTATCTTGCTAAAGTTCATAAAGACAAAAAACAGCTGGACCTGGAGATCTCCAAAACTGAAGTGACAGACTCTGGGATTTACTACTGTGCTTTGGTGCCCACAGTAACAGGCAACACCTCTACATTGTACAAAAACACTCAGTTATGATATGTCACACATTAAGCTTTAAAAAATAAAGGCACTATGCAGTACACAATGTCACAAAATAAAAAAATTAGCTATGTGTATGTTTAAAACCTTTCTGTTTCACAAAGGTTTTTAAGACTATAAGAGAAAAGAAAGAAAGACCTCTAACTGAACGGTTCTTTGAGGCACCAAACAATTTAAGCACTTTGTGTGAGTGTAATAGTTGTTTCTTATAAAGATACATTAATATTTTTTAATGTTTAACAATTCATAATGGTGCATTTTTTCATTAAATGGATACTGAATGTTTATTTCAGATATTATAAACGTTATCCTTGTGATACGTTGTACTTCTCGTATCCATCAGCGTGAATTTCTTTAAATTCTTGTCATGTCAAGATAAACTGTTAAAGTATTGCACTCTTGTCATTGTATTGCGCTTATGTGTGATGACATCATATTGTTACGTCATTAGCCCGCTACGTGTTTATGCTGTAACCAAGTCCAGGCATGTTCTTCTGCCATGTGAGAAAAATAAAGCAATGGATGCTGAAGTGATGAGAATACATGGTGTAACGTCTGCTTGTTTTCACACGAGTTATGATAAAACTGCGCACTCCGAGTTATGGGCCCAGGAGAGAAAACAAGCGAACGTCTAGAGTAAGTCTGTTACGCGACGTATTACGCGTTATTAAGCTTAACGAAGAAAGCACATTGGTAAAAGTAAAGAGTTTACAAAATGGCAACCAGGATGACAGGAGGTATCTCCTTGCCCTAAGGAATCTGATGACCAGGTCATGGTGATTCATAGAAAATTAGATGTTGATCAAGTACATATTGTTCTCTATTGGATTTCAGTAACTTAGCTTTCCTTAGATCAAGCTTTTCAGATTTTATTGTTAAATACTTGCTGGAAATACTTTTTTGCCTCATGTGCAGATTGCATGAATCACCCCATTAATTGGAACCATGGTGACAAACATAATGTTGCAAAGCATGCTGGGATCCACTCAATAAGAAAATAGGAGTCAATCTGCCCAACTAAAGGAACCACTGATCACCATAATGGTGACCAAAGAATTTCTAAGTAGACAAAAGTCAGTCTGGTTTGTAATAAGAGAGATGTCTTTTCTGTTGATTTTATCTAAGGCAGTGGCTGGAAGTTGTAGTTGTAGTTCTGCTCATTATCACCAGGTCTCTTCAATAATCAAATAATCACTCAAATGATTGCTTAATTATCTTATTAACTCTAACACTGCCTTTTTCTGGGCATAGCCTTAGGGCACCATGCAGGTTTGCTCACTGGCGAAACGTTGGCCCCTTAGGGCTGGCCCTGCATCCCCAGGAAGCCCTCATACAGCAAAACCCCCATACTTAAATGAACAGGTACAATTATTCAGATTAATATAAATAAACAGACATACATGTCCACATTAAAGACACAGATAATTTATAATAACAATAAAACATTTTAACCTTTAATGTTTTAGAAGTTATTACCCACAAGAGGGCAGCACATGGAGGTTTGCACAAATATACTGTAACTCACAATAGATACATATACAAACTGTGCATTCTCAACCGTAGGAAGCATATATGATTATCAAATATAGACACCAATACAAAATTGTGCCTTAAAACGACATTAAACGATTAGTATTTTTCAAAACCTTCAAAAACAACACACTCTCACCTGTAAAGGGTAAGTTATAAAAAAATTTTGGGAATATAAATCTCTCTATGGGTTTATAATCAGAGGGTGTGTTGTGGTTTCTTGGAAAACTGTGATTGACGTCTGCAACTGGATCATTCCAAAATGGCAGGCATGTCTACATTAATTTCCAACATAATATAGGTTGCCATATTCTTCTGCCAGAGGGCGGAGCTCTGCAGTCTTTTGTATTAAAGCAGCTCCAGTCTTTATTCACACACTTTAGCGTTCACTTAACCAACCATGTTTATTGTAGCTTTGATTGTATTTTCACTGCTTAAGGGTGAGTAAGAATTTTAATGCTCAGTGTTCTTAAGTTTGAGGGTCAGCAGTGTAATTATTTTTCAGTAGCTCCCCATTACAAAACTACTTTTGATAATACTATAAAGAAGTTTAATAAACCTTCTTTCTTTTTTTATCAGAGACCGCTGATGCAAATACAATATCATCAGTCTCATCAGAAGTGCATGTTTCAGCTGGAGAAAATGCTGTTATCTCCTGCAGTTACACAGGCGTTGCTCCCAGCTTTCAATGGTATCGCCAATATCCAAGATCCAGACCACAATACCTTATCTTTCATACAGAGAGCAATGAGGGATCTGAACCTACTTTACGTCTCAAAGCAATGGCAAACAAAAAGTCCTCTCGTGTGGATCTGGAGATCTCATCTGCTGCTGTATCAGACTCTGCTGTGTATTACTGTACCCTGGTGCCCACAGTGACAGGAAACACAACAACACCGTACAAAAAGTTATCTTTCACTTCACAAAACATTACAACACAGTTTTCACTGACTTGACTTTTGAGGCATAATTTAATGTTTTTTTTTAAACACAACTATCATTTTTCATATTTAAAAAGCCAGTCAGAAGGTTCAGCTCATTATAAAGACACTAACTGTTTGAAGTGTTTATTCAGTCAGGTAGAAACTCAGTACGCTTTGCTTTGACACTGGTGCTGTAGCTCTTATCATGTTTCTCCTTTATTACACAATACTGTCAGTATTCACAGGTACAATAATATTTGTTGCATTCTCATTGGGGTTGTGCCGATAGACGATCCTATAGTGTATTATAGACATATACAGCTATTATATTATCACCATAGTTTCACATTAACATGCGCATTGTGTGCTTTTCCTTCAATTTCATAGTATTATTTTTTTCTACTATGGAAGTGAATGGTTTGGTTACAAACATTTCTCAAAATATCTTTCTTTGTGTTCATCAGAACAAATACATTTATGCAGGTTTGTAACAATATGAGAATGATGACAAAATGTTAATCTTTGGGTGAACTATCCCTTTACTTTCCTCATGTTTTTTCTATTTGGTTTCCTTTCATTGCAGTGCAGTGACACCTGTCGGTCACAATATATACTACAGAAAGCAAGCAAAGATAAAAATACTGCCAGAGGGCGGAGCTTAATGTCAAGATGTTAAAGCATATCAAACTTAGAGAGAACTTCAGAATAGAAAATCAGATTCTTGATTCTTCAGAGATTAAATCATCATGATTATTTTCATTCTCATCACTTTATTGTGGACATGTGTTGGTAAGATATAATTGTACTTCTATAATTCAGACCAAAACTGTTAACTATTATTTTACTGTTAACTGAGACTATTGATTTACAGTACTACAGTTGTTTAACTGTTATTTTATGGATATCATGAAGCTGTTTATCTGAATTTATTTTCTCTATTCTTAGGACACACAGATGCAGAAGCAATAAAACCTCTATCAAAGATTGAAAACTCTGCTGTCGGTGACAATGTTGTCCTGTCCTGTAGTTATAAAGACTTTACTTCAACTGTCCAAAATTTACATTGGTACAGACAATATCCCAAATCTAAACCAGAGTTCCTACTTTACATCTTCCCGCATGGAGTTATGAGTGAAAACAGACCAGACAGATTTTCAGCTGAAGTTCATCAAGACATCAAGCAAGTAGATTTGAAGATCTCATCTGTTATAGAGACAGATTCTGTCATGTATTACTGTGCCCTGGTGCCCACAGTAACAGGAAATCTAAAAGCATCATACAAAAACCTCATCATATTGATTGTTTACCATGAATAGTTCTATTTCACTATCATTTTTAAATGCTGGATGTTTTCAACAACCACCCAGCTTAAAATAAAATATAATGTACTTAAATATACTTACAGTAAATTCCAACAAGTGCAATTGTATATTGTTATTTTGTGTTTATTAACAGTGTAAAACTATACATTGCAAATATGCAAATTAAAGGAAAGATCAACCTCAGTAGTAAGAACACTAAACACCAGTAATACTTTTAAAATTACTAGATTTTTAGTACATTAAAAAATAAACGGTGTCTCAAATTAAGCACACTTACTATAGATGTTCTCAAGTTTATCTACCCACTAAAATTTGTGCATGAAAACACTAAGTTTACTTAAATAAAGTGTATTTTATTGCACTTTTATTCACCTGGGTTGGCTTCTGCAATTCTTTGTGTAAATCTCTGTAGCATAAACTAAACCAAAAGAATGAAGAGAAAACTCGGCTGCAAGTAAATTATTTTGCTCATGCTTGTATATTCAAATGACACTGTTGATATTTTGTTGCTGAAACATTAATACTTTATACATTAATGACACAGTATGCATACATTCATACATTAATGATGCAGAAAAGCTATCATATTTTGCCAGCAGATGGTGCTCTATGATTCAAAACCAGACAGAAGAGATCATTTTATTTTGTTTTACCAGTCATTATTCACCTCCTGCAATAAGAGAGTCAAGTTAATCTTAGTATTAATTCTTGAAATCATTTTTGTCTCGTCACAGGTCATTTCTTTGTTCAGTTAGTTGGCTTAGATAGGGCCAAATTCATTCTTTACATGCACAGTATAGCCTACATCACAGGTTAATAGAATGAAATAATTTACTATACATCATTTTGTGACTTTATCAGTACATTGAGAAGTTTATTCTGTAGCACTAATAACTCAAATACAAAAATGGTTAAGCTAAATCTACATGTTTGGTAATCTGACTGGTTAATTAAAAAATACAATAAAATATAACACACATTTAAACGGCAAACTCTTTTGTGAATATTTTTCCATGCAGAATGTTTACATTTTAGATAAATGTGTTATTTATAGAAATATTATGTTTTTAGTCCAGATACATACTCCAGTAATCTTGATCTATTGTAAAATGTAATTCTGATACTTCTAACTTTTCAGCTGACTTTAACAATGAAAACAGCATTATTATAAGCTGTAGTCAGTCAGAGGGAGGAGCTACAGTTTAATCTTCAGTCTCTTCATTACTCATCTTCTGTCACAGTTGTGTTTGGTTATAGTTTATCTTAGGATGAAATGTGCAGGATTGATTCTCAGGGTCATTTTTGTCTCTCAATAGTTCAGATGTTGTCTGTGATCTTGATGATTGTTTCACTGCTCAAAGGTCAGTTTTTCTATTAATGTTTAAAATTTGACCCAATATTTTAATATAATTATGTAAGCAATTATCCTAATTTAACTTTAGTCCATGACTGTTTTCAGTAAATAAGATCTTTGTTGTTTGTTTTACACAGAGAGTGCTGATGCAAGTGTAATAGATCCACTGTCTTTAGAGACGCACATCATGACAGGAGACAATGTTACTCTCTCCTGCAGTTACAGTGCTGTTGTTAGCACCTTGCAGTGGTATCGACAATATCCAGGATCTCCAGCAGAGTTTCTCATTTTTATCACTGAGACGAGTGGCCGATCAGAGCCTTCACTCAGACTTTCATCTGTGGCTGATAAAGAAAATAAACGTGTGGATCTGAACATCTTCTCAGCAGAGGTTAAAGACTCTGCCCTGTATTACTGTGCCCTGGTGCCCACAGTGACATAAAACACTGTCACACTGTACAAAAACCTCAAATCGGTATTCACAACACATAGATCAAACATTTCCTTTTGATGGGTGAATATAGAGCTTTAAAAATATATAATTTTATAACGTATTTAAATGTTTTAAGCTGCACCATATTTTTTTTCATCATCATCATCACTGTTTGAAACTTGCAAATAACTGCAATTTTTTGAGGAATTTTCTGTAGGTGCATTGATATCTGTGATCACTACATCAGAGCGGATCTTACATTATACATCAATGGTTAGAAGTATATCATAAAAGTCATATAACTGAAAAGATGTCATCTGAACAAATATTTTATGCGCTGTGTTTGTTTTGACTCAATGAACACATAAATACAGCATTTCAACATAAATAAGGTTGCTTATGTCTTACCTGTTCAAAAGAAAAATGCCATCTCTGTAGTATTTAATCCTTTCAGATGATGAAAGCAGATGATTCCCCAAATGTAAGAATGTAATAAATTGACATGTTTACATGATATGACCCAGATGATCGTAGTTTAAAACTTGAATTACAAAGTTTAAATGCTAAGCAACTGTTAAAAAAGCTACAAACAATCCAAAAGTTTAAAAAGTTAGTTACATTTCCTGCAAAATTAACACAGTAAATTATAAACCATTATAATAAGCTTATCGTTGTGATTGGGGGTAAGTTAAGGAGACAGGTTTGAAGTTAATTTTTGTTTATTTTTAACTGATGATTAAAAACTGTAAAATGGAGCGGCCCCAGCGATAAAAGACCCAGTCAAGAGTCGAAAAATGTGGGCGGTAAGTAAAACTGCATCAAATTCTGTATTTGTTGGCAATTCAGGCATAAGTGCTATTAATGTAAACAACACAAACGTATAATTAATCAAAATGCAATGATGTATCGGTATGTTGCTTGCTAATCCAGGAGCACAGCTGATTTTGGAAAAAAGTGGTACACAGCAAAATCCCCAGTGTTAAATTAACACTGCTCGGTGTTTATATAATCCACACCAAGATTGGTGTTAAAAAAACACTAAATCAGTGTTAAAGTTAATAAGATAATGAAGTGATTGAGTCATTAATAGTGAACACCTGCTGGTCATTCCATGTCAAATCAACTCAATTTTGTAATGGTTCCTGTATTTAAATTTTTATTTTGTTGACTCTTTTTCTGGAGAAAGTAATACTAAAATGAGAAAGAAAGCCAAATTATTAAATGCAATAGATGAAATCACCATAGTTAAATGAACACTATCATCATCTCTGTTTGAAAACTAAAATTACAACTTGCTTGCAGAGTTACATGGATGATAGGTTTAACTTCTAAAGAACTGCTGTAAATCTGGTTAATAAAGTAAGTCACCATTGCTCCGATTAGTGTTTCCTTTAGTTGGGTACTTGGGTCTTGAAGTTTAGTGTTAGATTTCTTCTGCTCATTGTGGCAGTGTGTTTATAAAACACATCTGTTAAAGCAGAGGAAGATGAGAGAAATGAAGTCTATAACTGTTACTATGTTAATTATTATGAAAGTACAAGTCTTGGGATTCAATGATATCATAAAAAAGTAATCACTGAATATAAGTTTTTAATTTATGTTCTGCCAACCCTGTGAGGCTCCCATGAAATCCAATAGTGCTGTAAAAGTCCACATACCCTGAAGAGTTAAATATTGTTTTCCCAAATCTAATCTGTGGTGTAAGTCAGACACACTGAGACTTCAACAATCAGCCTATAAAACACAATCATGGTAAACAACAACAAAGCTTCATGCAGCAATGCATGCTGGGTACCAGGATTGTAGAAAACTCATTCATAAATCCCATCATGCATTGCAACATGACAAAATTTTAGCAATTTTCTTACCATTAACTGTCACCATTGTTGAGATTTGTATCAGAAATCATGAAGTCTCTCTTAAGCAAAAAACAAAAAACACACTAAAGCATATACGGCAGTCTCATTCAATGTCATTTGCATAGAGTTTTTTTATGCCTGATTCTTCATAATTAATTTGTGACCAAATGTTTCAATGATTTGTAGAGTAGAATATAATAAAAATAAACTGAGAAGGTCTGGAAGGTTTTCCCTTTACATGAAGCAATGAACAAGTGATCTTACTAAAACATTGTTGCTATTGCGAAAAGAGCAGAGCTAGATCAGTGAAGGTCAAGGGACAAATGCCTAACTAAAGGAAACACTAATCACAGTACTGGTGACTTCAAATGAACTCTTAACAAACACAAACTTAAGATTTAATGTGCTACATTTTGTGATAATGTCTATTTGACTTGTGAGACATCACATCAGAGAGAATATTTGTCTACTAAATCACGCGTGTGGATACTGGAATAGTTGAGCACTTGTATTTTGTTCTGACAGCTGTTTAGAAGTTAAACTTATCCATTTAGAAAATAACTCTGCAAGTTATCATTTTATTTTTCAAACAGAGATGCTGATAGAGAGGCAAACGTGAAAGATTGCAGCTTTTGGAGGCATACACCCAACAGTATTCATCTATTGCATTTAATAATTTGTCTTTCTTTATTATTTTAGTATTTTCTCCAGAAAACGAGTCATCAAAATAAAAATTTAGAGACAGGAAAATGTCCACAATGTAATTGATTTGAATGACCAGCAGGTGTTCACCATTAATGTCTTAATCATCACTTCATTATCTCATTAACTTTAACACTGATTCAGAGTTATATTTTTAACACCAGTCTTTTTTAACACCGATCTTGGTGTGGATTATATAAACACCAAATAGTGTTGATTTAACACTGGTAGAGTTAATTTAACACTGGGGATTTTCCTGTGTACGGGTGTATTATTAATCTGACTCTTCGGAGATAAGAAAATGCAATACTACTTTATAAGTATCCAAGATTAACAGGAGAGTGTCACCTTTAAATTCACTAACAAACTCCTATTACCAACAGCAAATAATCCATAGCTGAATAATCTGCCACAAAAATTTAAATAAAACATCTTGTAACATACTTTTTTGGCATAGTTTGTATTAGCAGAAAGAGGTTATTTACATTTCCAGCATTTGTAGATTATGAAGAGCAGGATATGTAAAGTATGTGTGGGTGGAGTTTTATACTGCAGACTCCAGCAGAAAAAAATCAAGATTACAATACACTTGTCAATCCATCTGCTTGTGCAGTATCCAATTTACAAATCCCAAAACTATGTTACTCATTTTTTCTGTTTTAATATTTTGCCTAAGCTGTGGTAAGTGTTATTATTTAACATTTTTCAATTAATGTCAAATGCAATATTATTATTTTTATTCAATTAAAATCCATTACAGTGCTTGCTTACTCAAAGTTTTTGTTATAGGTGAAGCTAATGAGAAGCTCATCAGACCATTAAACAAAACCTCTGTGTCTATAACTGAAGGACACAACATCACACTGTCCTGTACATATGATGGATCAGCTAACAGTCTCCACTGGTACCGACAGATGTCTGGATCAAGACCTGAGTTTCTAGTGTTGATTGTTGAGACCTCTAAATTTGTAATACCATCTACTCCACCTCAACCACACATGTCCATCAGACTCCATAATAAACAAGTGGATCTGGAGATCTCATCTGCTGCTGTATCAGACTCTGCTCTCTATTACTGTGCCATGGAGCCCACAGTGACAGGAAACACAACAATACTGTACAAAAACATGGGTACTGTAATTGAGAAATTTCTGAAAAGGAATTGATATCATTAACACCATTCATGTATAAAAAAACAGTACTGTAATATGCAATTTCCCAAGACAATCAGTGTGCTACACACTTTGAAACACACTGATCTTTAAAACAAAATGTGAAATCATAAGGTCTAATAAACTTTTGAACATCTGATGAATGTGCAGATCATGTCTATATTGCGTCCGTCGGTACAAAACCAATTCTGGACAACATGCGAACTAGGTCCGCTATTCGGATGTCTAACCATGACCCCACTTTGATGTCAATGTCCAGTTTAAAATTTCAACGCCTGACAAGGCTATCATTGTATAATGTAGAAAATATTTCTCTGCTGTCATTATTTCCAAACATGTTATGCCATTATGCCTCCAAACATGTTAATAATGTTAGGTATGATGAAGATTACTTGTATGCATCTTTCGCACTAACTGTTGCACTAGAATAGTGGGTTAAACAAATGACATTGTATAGAAGTGTTGCACACTTCTCGCACACAGCAGGCTTTCAAAAAAAGTCAGCAAAAAATTGGGGGCCTGTGCCCCAGTAGAGCTTTATGTCTAGCAAACGCCCCTGGTTAGAATATTGTTAGGTTTATACAAATCCAAAAATTACACAATTGGTTTAAAAAGATTTATATGCTTGTGCAGACATGAAAATTAAAACATATAAGACTTCCCTTAATTGAATGTCATGACAGATTTGAATCTAAACAATCTTACAGTATAATTTATTATCCAAAAATAATCTTTAAATCTTTAGTAAGCATATCCAACCATTATTTATTTCAAATACATAACACAAATACTGATGGCACAGTGTCACAAACATTATGTTATGTGCATTAGTTGTATAATATAACTGCCAGAAGGTGGAGCTCTATGAACCATTTCAGACCAGATTCAGTTCAGTACTGCAGCTTCAACACAGCATATAGTTATAAACCAAATCAGTCACATCCTAGACAAGCACTGTAAGCATTAAATCTCAAAGCCATTATCTCTTATTATGTTGCTTCTGATATTCATCATGTTTTCTCTTTTAAAAGGTAAGTGTTTCATAGCAATTATGAAAAACATTGTTTCACATGGGGGTTTTTTTTCAAGATTTGGTCCATCACATATGATTCATTATATTGTTTGTTTGTTTTTTTACAGAGAATGCTGCTGCAGATTTAATAACATCATTGTTCACAGAGAAACATGTTTTTGAAGGAGATTATGTGACTTTATCCTGCGACTACAGTGGCACTGTTTTCAGTTTACAGTGGTACCGTCAATATACCGGATCCAAACCTGAGAATCTCATTTTTCACACTGAGACCTATAATCGGTCAGAGCCCAAGATTCGTCTGTATGCCACTGTTGATAAAGCTGTCAAACGTATGAATCTGAGTATCTCTACAACACAAACAGAGGATTCAGCTGTGTATTACTGTGCCCTGGTGCCCACAGTGACATAAAACACAAACACACTGTACAAAAACCTGACAGCAATAAACATCAGTATAAAGAGAAACATGTAGCACCTAAAAAAGCATCGCCAATATCAGTCCAACAACATTATCATTTAGTTAACACTATATATGATTAATATTTATTATTTCAAAAGTGAAACATGCATAAGTACAAACCATCAGTGTTATTTTGTACAGCACATCTCTTAACATATCGTCGAATAACCAAATGACACTCTGTCAATAAATATCAAAACACATATCAACACATTCAAAAGTATTTAAACCAAAAAAAATTAAGCTTAAACTGGAAGAAAAACTATGAATTCCTTTGTCTATCTTTGTAGCTGGTTTGCAAAGAAGTAATGTATGTGGGAGGAGCTTAATGTTATGTACAGTAAACCCCATACAGAAGAAATGAGAGACAACACTGACAGACTGTAGTACAGATATTGAATACAGACGTTTCAACAAAACAATGTTGCTCATCTCTTTTGTTTTAATATTTACCTTCAGCTACTGTAAGTACCGTTAACATTATTTTATAAGGACTAAATTCCTTTTTTCATACTAACACTAAATTATCTATAAAAACAAGAATGTGTTTTTTAGTTCAAACTTGTTATCGACTACATTGCTTAATTCTTCTCTTTCTGTGCAGGTGAAGCTAATGAGAAGCTTATCAAACCAGATGAAACCTCTGTATCTGTAACTGAAGGAAACAACATCACACTGTCTTGTACATATGATGGATCAGCTTACAGTCTTCACTGGTACCGGCAGATGTCTGGATCAAGACCTGAGTTTCTGGTGCTCATTCAGGAGTCCTCTAAATTGATTACCAAAGCTACTCCACCTCAACCACACATGTCCATCAGACTTCATAATAAACAAGTGGATCTGGAGATCTCATCTGCTGCTGTATCAGACTCTGCTCTCTATTACTGTGCCATGGAGCCCACAGTGACAGGAAACACAACAATACTGTACAAAAACATGGGTACTGTAATTGTATACTGTTTAGTAATAGTTATCAGAGGGAGGGGTTTTCTCTCTTTTTTCACCATCTCTTCTCTCATTTCCTTTACCATAAATACAGTTTATTCCCTTCAAAAAACTGCAATTTTGCAGCATGTTACTACACTGTTTATTGTGGATTTCTAGCATTTTTAAGGTTATAATACAATAAACACTATAATTTATATACACAAATAATTTATAACACAATAATTTGTCGTTTTGGGGTGTGTCCTTTAAAATGCAAATGAGCTGTTGAAATTCAAACACTGATCACAATGATGGTGTTGCAAATTGAAACTCAATTGTGCTGTCAATTCTCTCTGCACTAAATGGCTGTGCCGTGGTTGGATAGTGCAGATTAAGGGGCGATATTATTATAAGAAGATCTGCCAAATTTCAATGACCTATTTTTCATGTGCTTGCACAGATTGGTTTACCAAAACTAAGTTAATGGGTTGATATAAGCACTGGGAACCTAATTATAGCACTTAAAGGGCCCATGGCATACAGTAGACCTGTTCGAGTCGTGACTCACTTGGATCTTTAACCCGGATCTTTAAAGGGGACATATTATGAGATTTTTTTAAAGATGTAAACTAAGCCTTAATCTAGGTCTGAGCAAAAGTGTGCCGTTTTGGGTGTGTCATTTAAAATGCAAAAGAGCGGCTGAAGTGCAACCACTGATCACAATGATGGTGGTTTGTTGCAATTGAAACTCAATTGTGCTGTGAAATATTTTATGTCTCTCTTTCTCTCCGTACTAAATGGTTGTGCTGTGGTTGGATAGTGCAGATAAAGGGGGCGGTATTACCTTATTCTGACATCACAATAAGGGCCAAATTACAATGACCTATTTTTTCACATGCTTGCAGAAAATGGTTTACCAAAACTAAGTAATTGGGTTGATCTTTTTAACATTTTCTAGGTTGATAGAAGCACTGGGGACACAATTATAGCACTTAAACATGGAAAAAGTCAGATTTTCATAATATGTCCCCTTTAAATTAACTCATGAGTCGCGAGTCTCTAGTCTCATTAACCCGGATCAGTTGAGTCCTACTACAATTCAATGTAAAACCATAAACAGCGCCACCACACACACAAACCTATTTCAACATTATTGATGAGACTTCGCTCGCACTACAGATCCACTCGTAACCGGCTGATCTGCGTGAGAACTGACCCGAGATTCTCACTCAGAGCCGGAAGCAATGCGGACTCGAGAGACATGCGAATCTGCTCTGACTCGAGAGTCTCTCAACTCGTAACCCGCTGATCCGTAACCGACTGATCCGTAACCAGCTGATCCGCCGGCTGATCCGTAACCGGCTGATCTGCGCGAACTGTCTCTCCGGCTCTGGGGGCTACATAAGCAGGACAGTTTTTTCTATATTTTCTCTATATTATTATGCTATTGTTATTAGGCTTCTTTTTTAAATGGTCGACCATACACACCAAACCTAAAACCTATAAGCATGTTATTTCAGAAGTGAAAGGCTTTTGTTATGGATTTGCTTTTGAGGAGACTTCAGTCGCTCTATAGATCCACTAACCGGCTCCGGCTGATCCACGCGAATCAGCCGGTTAGTGGATCTGTAGAGCGAGTCTCATGTCCATGGTCTGCGAGTCTGCAATGTTTCCAGCTCTGAGAATCTCGAGTCGCGTGGATCAGCCGGTTACAAGTGGGTCTGTACTGAGTTTTCTTGGCAATTTAGCAAAACTGACTCAAATGACTCAAGTGAATCACACAACCCGGATCACTTTAGTGAGTGACTCACAATAACTCGGATTCTTAAAAGGAATCGAGTTTGCCAGGCCTAGCATACAGAGATTAGCATTGCTACTTTGTAGGTGTGAGCAAAAAATAGGTAATTGAAATTTGGCCCTCTTTATGATGTCATAAGGAGCTCTTATTATAATAATACACCCCCTTAATGTGCACTATCCAACCACAGCACTGCCATTTAGTGCAAAGAGAAAGAGAGAGAAAAGAAGGACTTCACAACACAATTGAGTTTCAATTACAACAAACCACCATCATTGTGATCAGTGTTTGCACTTCATCCACTCACTTGCATTTTAAAGGACCCCCAAAACAACACATTTTTGTTCACACCTACATCATGGCAATGCTAACATCTTTATGCCATGGGCCTTTTTAATGGAGACTTTATGACTTCTGACCAACATCTCAACAATGGTGAGATTAAATGGTAAGAAAGTTGCAAAATTTTGTCATGTTGCAATGCATGATGGGAGTTATGAATGAGTTTTCTACAATCCTGGTACCCAGCATGCATTGCAGCATGAAGTTTGTTATCGATTGTCACCACGGTTGAGTTTCAATCATCAATCCATCAGGCAGTCTGAAAACAGCAGTAACTGAATGCTACCCCAGATAGTCATGCAGTGTGAAAACATCTGTGACAATCATCACTTCCTTATCTCATTAACTGCTTCAATGTAACTTTAAAGGGGTCATATGATGAAAATGTTAGCATTGCCACTTTGTAGGTTTGAGCAAAAATGTGTCGTTTTTTAAAATGCAAATGAGCGGATGAAGTGCAAACACTGATCACAATGATGGTGGTTTGTTGTAATTGAAACTCTATTGTGCTGTCAAGTCCAAAAATGTGTCGTTTTGGGTGTGTTTTTTAAAATGCAAATGAGCGGATAAAGTGCAAACACTGATCACAATGATGGTGGTTTGTTGTAATTCAAACTCAATTGTGCTGTCAAGTCCTTCTTTTCTCTCTCTTTCTCTCTGCACTAAACGGCAGTGCAGTGGTTGGAGAGTTCAGATTAAGGAGGCGGTATTATTCTAATAAGATATCCTTATGACATCATAATGAAAGCCAAATTTCAATGACCTATTTTTGCTCACACCTACAAAGTGGCAATGCTAACATTTTCATCATATGACCCCTTTAACACTCTGTACACTGGGATCATATAGACAAGATTCCTGGGTGAAATAGGCGGGCCGCCATTAGCCTTTCACTCTGCCAACAACTTCTGGTTAGCGAGATAGCATCTTCTACTGTCTTTGGTTAGCGTGCAGAAAAAGTAAACTATGGATGGTGTTACACGCCGACACGGCTCCGGGACATATTGTGCTGTTCGCGGTTGCAACAACTCGTGGGGATTGCTGAATGTTTGGTCTGAAGGAGCAACAACAAACCACAGCCTCATGCTAAACGTCATATCAAGTGAATGAGAGTATATGGTTACACGTTTGCACAATAAACTCCATTCAAGTTTGTTTTTTGTCGCTAAATGAACCAGGGCTTTCATCATCCTGCGATTGATCACTTGTACAGCAATCTGGTTTATCAGCCATCCTCCTTGATTAATTTTAAGTCGCCATTATTGTGATTAGTGTTTGTTTTAGATGGAGTCTTGACCCTTGACTTTTGCTTGTTATTTATTTCCCTGGTTGTGTTAGCTTTGTGTTAATGCACCACATTTGTTAAGAACGTGTAAAGTTAA
Source organism: Paramisgurnus dabryanus (assembly GCF_030506205.2). Lineage (NCBI taxonomy): Eukaryota > Metazoa > Chordata > Actinopteri > Cypriniformes > Cobitidae > Paramisgurnus > Paramisgurnus dabryanus. Next base: position 32,852,391 of record NC_133342.1, on the reverse strand, counting down.
TAGTGTAATTCTGTGGTGGTTGGTTTAATTGTAAAGATCATCACCTAATTAATGTACTACACAAAAGTGTGTTTTCTGTTAATAATGTGTATGAGATCCAGCGCTTGCACACCAGTTTGTCATTAAGGAGTTTAAGAAACTTTGCACAAAAAAAATGTCTACTATATAATTGGGACACACAAACATCAAGAATCGTAGTATAAATCTCAACCATGGTGACAATAAATTGAATAACTTCATTCTGCAATGCATGCTGGGTATCAACAAATTACAAATCTCATTCAGGACTCCCAGCATGCACTTGCAGCATGGATAAATAATGATTTTTTTTTTTTACAATTTTCTTTGTCACCATGTTTGAGATTAATACTCTGATTCTTAATGTTTGTGCGTCCCAATTATACAATGGATATTTTTTGTCCAAAGTTTCTAAAACTCCTTAATGACAAACTGCTCTGAAAGTGCTGGATCTCAATTATTTATTGACAGAAAAAAAACTTTTGATTAGTAAATTAATTAGGTGATAATCTTCACCATTATGTACCAAACACCTCAGAATTACACTATTAACAATGTGGTGTATTAACAGAAAGTTAACACGACTAGGGAAAAACTAGCAAGCAAAAGTCAAGGGTCAAAACCTAATAAGTGAATTGTGTTTTCTGCAGCAATGTACTGAACATTCAGAATTAATGTTTTATAAAATAATAAAATGCAATGTTTCTCTATCATTAACATAACAATCAAACAAGTCAATATAATAAACAGTTGTTGTTTTAAACATTGTGTGAACATTAAAACAGGACATTGTCATAACCTTTACAATTTTTAAAATGTAACATTCCAAGATCTTACGTTCAGTCAACCCAGAAACGTTCTTAGAATGTCAAGAAAACTGGACACTTTTTACGTTGGCAGAATGTTTTTGGGAACATTGGGAAGTTTCAGGGAACGTTCTTAAAACTTTTTTCTGTTAGCTGGGGAATTAATTAAAGCACTGTCAAACACCCCCGCATTCTGCGCTCACTGTAAACACCTTGCTGTTGTCTTAAAAGTAACTCTAAAAGTACAAGTAACTCGCAATGTATGGAAAGTGTCTCTCTTCCTATCAGCGCCGATCAACGAGCATTTAAAATGCTAGGCAGGAAGGCTAGAGGGGATTACTTTTTATTTGTATTACTCTTCGTGTTCTGTTATAGATTAACACACGGATACATACAAACATCTTAATACAAGCATAAGATTGGCTAAATTAAACTGGCCGTATTGTGCAAAAGTACACAGCCCACTTTGTCGAAATGGAGGGACTGAAACACCTCTGAGCTTTTCAAGTTATTAATTGCATTCCCATCCATCGCCATGGAATCAATAAAATAAGAAAAGATCTTGGATGTTGTCTGCCCATGATGTTACCTTACTTGGATGTGGAATGGTCAAAACACCATTTTTAACAAGATTTTCGGTCGAATGTTGGCATTTCAAAGCCATTTTTACACCACTACTGAGCCTGCGCAGGAACCAGAAGTGCCCGGGAAACTTGTCTATAAACTCCCAGCAGTGTTAATTCAACACTGTGAGTTTTACTGTGACATGTCTAAATGTCTAAAATTAGTTTAAAATACATGTAGAAAAGACGTCCACAATAACCACATTTGGACTACAATAAGCCCATATACAGAAATCCATTGAACGTCAATACTGGATGTTCAGTAGACCCTGGAAAAAAGTGTCTGGCATCTGGCAACACAGTCTACACCTTCAGAGGAGAAAAATTGGACATGCAAAAATGACGTGCAAAAGACATTGTTTAAACGTCTCTTTGCGCAGTGGGGTGATTCTAGACATTAGGTTAGAATATTGTTAGGTTTATACAAATCCAAAAATTACACAACTTATTGGTTTAAAAAGATTGATATGCTTGTGCAGACATGAAAATGAAAACATATAAGACTTTCCTTAATTGAATGTCATGACAGATTTGAATCTAAACAATCTTACAGTATAATTATTATCCAAAAATAATCTTTAAATCTTCAGTAAGCATATCCAACCATTATTTATTACAAATAAATAACACAAATACTGATGGCACAGTGTCACAAACATTATATTATGTGCATTAGTTGTATAATATAACTGCCAGAAGGTGGAGCTCTATGAACCATTTCAGACCAGATTCAGTTCAGTACTGCAGCTTCAACACAGCATATAGTTATAAACCAAATCAGTCACATCCTAGACAAGCACTGTAAGCATTCAATCTCAAAGCCATTATCTCTTATTATGTTGCTTCTGATATTCATCATGTTTTCTCTTTGTAAATGTAAGTGTTTCATAGCAATTATGAAAAACATTGTTTCACATGGGTTTTTTTTCAAGATTTGGTCCATCACATATGATTCATTATATTGTTTGTTTGTTTTTTAACAGAGAATGCTGCTGCAGATTTAATAACATCATTGTTCACAGAGAAACATGTTTTTGAAGGAGATGATGTGACTTTATCCTGCGACTACAGTGGCGATGTTTACAGTTTACAGTGGTACCGTCAATATACCGGATCCAAACCTGAGAATCTCGTTCTTCACACTGAGACCAATAGTTGGTCAGAGCCCAAGCTTCGTCTGTACGCCACTGCTGATAAAGCTGTCAAACATATGAATCTGAGTATCTCTACAACACAAACAGAGGATTCAGCTGTGTATTACTGTGCCCTGGTGCCCACAGTGACATGAAACACAAACACACTGTACAAAAACCTGACAGCAGCAAACGTTACATGATGCATATAATAAACCATCCCTTACTATCAGTCAAACAACATTATCATTTAGTTAACACTATAATTTATTAACATTTATTTTTTCAAAAATGAAAGATGTTTAAAAAATGAGGTTATTTACTACAGCACATCTCTAAACCTTTGAATAACCAAATGACACTCTGTCAACTGACCTTTCAATTAAACATCAATACACATATAAACAAATTCAAAAAGTATTTAAACAAAAACATTTAAGCTTTAACTGGAAGAAAAACTATTAATTCCTTTGTCTATGTTTGTAGCTGGTTTGCAAAGAAGTAATGTGGGAGGAGCTTAATGTTATGTACAGTAAAGCCCAAGAAACGAGAGACACTCGACAGACTGTAGTACAGATATTGAATACAGACGTCTCAACAGAACAATGTTGCTCATCTCTTTTGTTTTAATATTTACCTTCAGCTACTGTAAGTAATATTAACATTTTTTATAAGGACTATGCACCTTATTTTTATACTAACGGTAATATACAAAAACAAGAATGTGTTTTAGTTCAAACCATTTATCATTGCTTAATTCTTCTCTTTCTGTGCAGGTGAGGCTAATAAGGACTTAATCAAACCAGATGAAACCTCTTTGTCTATAACTGAAGGACACAACATCACACTGTCCTGTACATATGATGGATCAGCTTACAGTCTCCAGTGGTACCGGCAGATGTCTGGATCAAGACCTGAGTTTCTAGTGCTGATAGTTGAGTCCTCTAAATCTGTAATACCATCTACTCCACCTCAACCACACATGTCCATCAGACTTCATAATAAACAAGTGGATCTGGAGATCTCATCTGCTGCTGTATCAGACTCTGCTGTGTATTACTGTGCCATGGAGCCCACAGTGACAGGAAACACAACAACACTGTACAAAAACATGGGTACTGTAATTGAGTACTTCTCAGAGGGAGGAGTTTTCTCTCTTTTTGTCACCATGTCTCCTCTCTTTCCTTTACCATAAATATAGTTGTTTTCCCTCAAAAAAACTACAATTTACTACACAATTTATTGTGGATTTCTAGAATTTTTAAGGTTATAAAACAATAAACACTATAATATATGCTAAGATAAACTAGGCTATAGTACAGTATAAACCCAGCTAACAGAAAAAAGTTCTAAGAACGTTCCCTGAAAGTTTTTAACGTTCCCAAAAACGTTCTGCCAACGTTAAAAGTATCCAGTTTTCTTGACGTTCTAAGAACGTTTTTGTGTTGTCTCAACGTTAGAGGAATGTTACATTTTACCATTTTTAAACGTTATGACAATGTCATGTTTTAATGTTCACAGTCACACAATGTTTAAAACAACAACTGTTTATTATATTGACTTCTTTGATTGTTATGTAAATGATAGAGAAACATTGCATTTTATTATATTTATTTTTTATATTTTTATTATTTTATTATATTTATTATATATTATATATTTATTATATATTATATATCTATTATATGTAAGTTTAGATGTTGATGTTTTGTTTCATTTTAAGTCACCATTATTGTGATTAGTGTTCATTTTAGTTGGGCTCTTGAGCCTTGTCCTTTGCTTGCTAGTTTTTCCCTGGTTGTGTTAACTTTTTGTTAATACACCACATTTATTATGAACATGTTAAGTTAATAGTATGATTCTGTGGTGGTTGGTACATAATGCTAAAAAATCATTCCTAATTAATTTACTAATCAAAAGTTTATTTTCTGTCAATAATGTAAATGAGAGCCAGCACTTTCACAGCAGTTTGTCATTAAAGAGTTTTAGAAACTTTGGACAAAAAACATCCGCTATTTAATTGGGACGTACAAACATCACGAATCAGACTATGAATCTCAACCATGGTGACAATTAAATGAGAAACTTCATGCTGCAATGCATGCTGGGTATTAACAAATTACAAATCTCATTCAGGACTCCCAGCATGCAGTGCAGCATGGATAAATAAAGATTTTTTTTACAATTTTCTTTGTCACCATGGTTGAGATTCATAGTCTGATTCTTGAGGTTTGTGCGTCCCAATTATACAGCAGATATTTTTTGTCCAAAGTTTCTTAAACTCCTTAATGACAAACTGCTCTGAAAGTGCTGGATCTCATTTACATTATTGACAGAAAATAAACTTTTGATTAGTAAATTAATTAGGAATGATTTTTTACCATTATGTACCAACCACCACACCACAGAATTACACTACTAACTTAACATGATCATAACAAATGTGGTGTATTGACAAAAAGTTAACACAACCAGGGAAAAAACTAGCAAGCAAAAGACAAGGCTCAAGAGCCCAACTAAAACGAACACTAATCACAATAATGGTGACTTAAAATGAAACGAAACATCAACATCTAAACTTACATATAATAGATATATAATATATAATAAATATATAATATATAATAAATATAATAAAATAAAATAATATAAATATAAAAAATAAATATAATAAAATGCAATGTTTCTCTATCATTTACATAACAATCAAAGAAGTCAATATAATAAACAGTTGTTGTTTTAAACATTGTGTGACTGTGAACATTGAAACATGACATTGTCATAACGTTTAAAAATGGTAAAATGTAACATTCCTCTAACGTTGAGACAACACAAAAACGTTCTTAGAACGTCAAGAAAACTGGACACTTTTAACTTTGGCAGAACGTTTTTGGGAACGTTAAAAACTTTCAGGGAACGTTCTTAGAACTTTTTTCTGTTAGCTGGGAACCCACCTACAGTACTAAAACACTTTATTTTGCAACAAAATGTGAAATCATCAGGTGGTTCCAAACATTCAGTGAGGTCATTGTTATGCTTAAACAAATAAAAAAAATACACAACTAAGTTTCAGAAATTATACCTTAAATCTGCAGACATAATGCTCCTAATTATAACATCTGACGGATGGTTAATTGTCATTTAAATTGTCATTGTAAGTTTCAATTATAAAATAATTGTGATAGTTAAATTTGTCTCTTGCACTATACGATAAATACACTTATACTTCATTCATTTTAAATATTAAAAGTAGTTTTTTTGAATAAAGAAAATACAGTATTGTGCCAGTCTTAGGCCACCCTAAGCTTTATTGTTTTAGTGTCCATCCATGTAAATTTTTTTGCTCTGTTTATCAAGGTATAAAAAGAAAATACAGGAAATGTGCACACAAAAACAATTGTCAGAACAAAATGGCTTTTTTAGGTGAAAGTCTGTATTTATTGTGACCTCTCTTGGCACTATCTTGGGCTCTTTTGAGTAGACTGAAGTCATTATATTAGATTTAGAAACAAGGATTTCATTTTATTTAGGTTTAAAGGGCCCATGGCATACAGAGGTTAGCATTGCTACTTTGTAGGTGTGAGCAAAAAATAGGTTATTGAAATTTGGCCCTCTTTATGATGGCATAAGGAGCTCTTATTATAATAATACTGCCCCCTTAATGTGCACTATCCAACCACAGCACTGCCTTTAACTGCAGAGAGAAAATGAGAGAGAAAGAAGGACTTGACAGCACAACTGAGTTTCAATTACAACAAACCACCATCATTGTGATCAGTGTTTGCACTTCATCCAATAATTTGCATTTTAAAGGACACACCCAAAACGACACATTTTTGCTCACACCTACGTTGTGGCAATGCTAACATCTTCATGCTATGGGCCCTTTAAGAGAGCCTACAGGTTTGTGATATTGCTCAAGTGTAAAGAAGCTTGCAGTTATACACTTTAGACAGTTTAGCTTACAATTTTATTCTGCATAATGGTACATTGTAAAACAAATAATGGTGGCCTAACCCAGCAGGTATTTCAACTTTGATTCACCGTTGAATCAACGTCAAGGACAAGGTTGAATCAACGTTGAAATGCCTTTTGATTTTGCACATTTTTTCAACGTTGAACAACTGACATTATTTCAATCAAATTTCAACGTTGATTTTAAGCATTTTATTAACCTTTTGCAACTGTTTACCATTCACCATTGTTTCAACATTGAACAAACAACTGACCTTATTTCAACCAAATTTCAACGTTGAAGGTCGGTCATATGCCTGCTGGGAAGACTTTTGCACAGTACTCTACATAATTTCGCACCAAATCAATCACTATCAAGTGACTAAAACAGAAAAGGCTAAGTCCCTGAGCACCCTAACACTACGATACAAGTACTGGTCATATAATTAGAATATCATCAAAAATTTGACTTATTTGTACTGTATATTACACGTATATTCAATCATTAAACACAGACTGATATATTTCAAATGTTTATATTTATTTTAATTTTGATGATTATACTGTAACTGACAATTAAGGACAATCCCAAATTCAGTATTTCAAAAAATTTGAATATTGTCAAAAGGTTCAATATTGAAGACACCTGGTGCCACACTCTAATCAGCTAACTATTTCAAAACACCTGCAAAGTCCTTTAAATTATCTCCCAGTCTAGTTCTGTAGGCTACACAATCATAAGGAAGACTGCTGCCTTGGCAGTTGTCCAAAAGACCACCACTGACACCTTGCACAAGGAGGGCAAGACACAAAAGGTCATTGCAAAAGAGGCTGGCTGTTCACAGAGCTCTCTGTCCAAGCACATTAATAGAGAGGCGAAGGGAAGGAAAAGATGTGGTAGAAAAATGTGTAGAAGCAACAGGGATAACCGCACCCTGGAGAGGATTGTGGAACAAAACCCATTCAAAAATGTGGGGGAGATTCACAAAGAGTGGACTGCAGCTAGAGTCAATGCTTCAAGAACCACTACACACAGATGTATGCAAGGCATGGGTTTCAGCTGTCGCATTCCTTGTGTCAAGATAGTCTGAACAACAGACAGCGTCAGAAGCGTCTCGCTTCTACACTGCTGCTAAGAGATCCAAATAAGTTATGTTCTCGGGTCAAAGTTAGACTCTAAGACTCTTAGAGTCTGGAGGAAGAGAGGAGAGGCACACAATCCACATTTCTTGATGTCTAGTTTAAAGTTTCCACAGTCATAGATGGTTTGGGGTGCCATGTAATCTGCTGCTGTTGGTCCACTGTGTTTTTTGAGTTTCAAGGTCAACGCACCATAAACCAGGAAGTTTTAAAGCACTTCATGCTTCCTGCTGCTGACCAACTTGGAGATGCAGATTTCATTTACAGGACTTGGCACCTGCACACAGTGCCAAAGCTACCAGTACCTGTTTTAAGGACCATGGTATCCCTGTTCTTAACTGGCCAGCAAACTCGCCTGACCTTAACCCCATAGAAAATCTATGAAGTATTGTGAAGAGGAAGATGTGATATGCCAGACCCACCAATGCAGAAGAGCTGAAGGCCACTATTAGAACAACCTGAGCTCTCATAACCCCTGAGCAGTGCCACAGACTGATCGACTCCATGCTACGCCGCATTGCTGCAGTAATATTGAGTGCTGTACATGCTCATACTTTTCATGTTCATACTTTTCAGTTGGCCCAGATTTCTAAAAATCCTTTTGTATTGGTCTTAAGTAATATTCTAATTTTCTGAGATACTGAATTTGGGATTTTCCTTAGTTGTCAGTTATAATCATCAAAATTAAAAGAAATAAATATTTGAAATATATCAGTCTGTGTGTAATGAATGAATATAAAATAAAACTTTCACTTTTTGAATGGAATTAGTGAAATAAATCAACTTTTTGATGATATTCTAATTATATGACCAGCACCTTTATAAGGATGGTGTTCTCTGCCAGTAGGTATAAAGAAAATATTGGAGAAATGTCATATAAACATAACAGTAAGTGATGGTGGATGTAGGGGTGTTGCAAATACTACACATCCACCTTGTGTCTTCTCAGGCCAGGGTGCACAAAAATTGCAGTTATCTGAAATATTTGTGGTTAGGTTAAATAACTGGAATCAGACGTATTATGTCTGCAGTAATGTGACAGCCCTATCTTCGCTTAGTTATAGACGGTTTCAGCAGTAACAACATGGTCAACACGTAACTTCCGGTAAACTCTGTTAAGAATAAATAACAACAAAGTACTTTAAACCAAATGTATTTATATAACAAACAAAATAAACAAAACGTAGATTACTTAGGAAACAAAAAATTTGTTATTTTTAACGAGGTATTTGTTCAAGGGTTTAGTTTAGCAACTAGTCAGACCATTTAAAAAACTGAACCGGAAGTAAAGTTCGGACCAGACGCGTAACACGTCATCGCACGTGTGTCAAATGAAACCGTCTATATGGAGAAACCATACTAATACTTATAGCATATAGTCTCAAAGATTGTCATTGGTAAAATAATATCACTGCCAGAAGGTGGAGCACTCTGAACCATCTCAGTACCTTCAAAACAGCATAGAGTTATAAACCAAGTCAGTCACATCCTAGATGAGAACTAGAAGCATTCAATCTTAAAGCCATTTTTTCTTATTCGTGTAGATGTTGCTGTTAATATTCAGCATGTTTTCTCTTCTTAAAGGTAAGTAATTCATAGGAATTATGAAAAAAAATGTTTCACTTTTTATCTTTTTGCATGATTTGGTCCATCACAAATTATTGTTTGTTTCTTTTTAACAGAGAATGCTGCTGCAGATTTAATAACATCATTATTCACAGAGAAACATGTTTTTGAAGGAGATGATGTGACTTTATCCTGCAACTACAGTGGTACTGTTTACAATTTACAGTGGTACCGTCAATATCCAGGATCTAAACCTGAGAATTTCATTCTTCACACTGAGGCCAATAGTTGGTCAGAGCCCAAGCTTCGTCTGTATGCCACTGCTGATAAAGCAGTCAAACGTATGAATCTGAGAATCTCTACAACACAAACAGAGGATTCAGCTGTGTATTACTGTGCCCTGGAGCCCACAGTGACATGAAACACAAACACACTGTACAAAAACTGAGAAGCAGGATTTAAGGCAAATTATCAAAAATGAACCCTTCATCTTGATATAAACAAAAAAGCAAACTCTTATGGTTACACAACATTCACAAAGTCAGTGTTTAACCTACAGTAATCTAAACACAAATCACACATCATGTGTAGTACTTACTTTATATAGGCAGTATTCTTACCGTATGCATATACTGTATGTCACCAGTAGCTGCTGTGCCATATCCCAATAATGCTGTTCTGTCCGTGTAACACAATTGCATCTTTATGTACACCACTGGAGGGTAAAAGTCTATATGAAAAACTTACTAAACATAAGAACAAAGAGAGTAAAGTTGACACATGTAGCAGTAAAATAAGTGGGTGGTGCTAGATGAGAGGAAAGTCTTTGCGAACAAAAGGAGTGACTACCTTCAAAGTTGCCTTTTAAGAAAACTACTGTATCAGTGCTCTAGAAAAATCTCCATTTAAAACAATGCTGCTGTTTTCTTTGTTCATCTTTTTCAACTCTTTTGGTAAGAAATGAAAGTACAATATTTTTGATATTGCGCTTTTAGCGAAGTCACAACTAAATTAATTGTTTTGCTTTTGTCATTTTAATGTTTAATATAATATTGTTTTATAGGTGAAACTACTGAGAGTTCCATTATAGTAGATAACAACACTATGTTTTTAACGGAAGACAAGAATATTAAATTGTCATGCACATACGATGGCTCAGTATACAGTTTGCTCTGGTACCAACTAAAACCTGTATCAAGACCAGAATTTCTACTCATGATTGATGAATCTTCTGAATATGTGACAAAAGTCAATCCACCACATCCACGTTTGTCAATTAAACTTCATAAAGCACAGAAGAAACTCGATCTGGAAATATCTTCAACAGCGGTGAAAGACTCAGCTGTGTATTATTGTGCTCTGAGGCCCACAGTAACAGGAAACACATGTACACTGTACAAAAACCTTTACGTAACAATTCAAAAGGTTTGTGCGTTTGACATATACAACATTTCAAATGTAAATGATGACTTTTTTGTGATGCTGTCTTTTTCAGTATGTCCTATTGTCCAGATACATCAGAGGCCTCGTTGCATAATGCTGTCTGAAAGAAGTTTACACATGGAGCCGACTGCGTGAAAGAAACATTTTACAGATAAATGCCATTCTGATCAATGCACTCATATCTATCCGATCTCCTTCTTTCCAGTCAAAATCAAAGATGGAATGTCAAGGCTAAAGACAATTATTGGCAAAGAAACAAAAAGCAATCATGATTTCCGGTGTCCTTCTTTTCCTATTGACTTTCATGTCCATCTGAATGTAGCGGTATAAACTACAGTACAGTACTGTATTGCCATTCTCGAGGTGGTGCATTCATACTGCAAAAGTAATCCAACAGCACCACCTGCTGTTTGACATGCTTTAATGCAGGAGCAGAGTTGTATAATCTGCTATTTCAACAAATGTTCAAAATCATTCAGCACTTGTAAACTAATTTATATTACAAGTGTACAGTGAAAAGCTCCAATACACATAGAATGTAAACCTGTTTTTTTCTCTCTCAATGTCACATATAAAGCAAATATATTTTATTCCCTATAAAGTGCAGCATATTTTAAATCATGCTAAAAATGTCAGAATTAATCAACTCATTATTAGCAACATCTACGATTGGAGAGCTCTAAATAAAGTCTCTATTGTACTGTATTATACAGTATGGCAGTGTGCCTAACCTTTAACTACAGTGCACAACAACAAAAAATAAGAACTAAACAACAACAAAACAATGCTAAAACATATTTTTTGAAATCTAATAGATAAAGAAATGGATAAACCCTTACTATCAATATATGATGCAATACAGTTACATGAAATAACAGTGCTTTTACTTTTTCAACCAGCAGCTTTTGAAATGTTTGACTAACCATTTGACTTCACCTGCTGAATGTCTGTGAGAATTTATATTAAAGTCTGGCAGTACATCCCAGCCAACATTGCTTGGTGGGGCCAATGTAGGCACCATATGGGCTTGAAGTATGGGCCCTAAGTGGGTTTGTCCATGGGTTCAATGCTGGCCCTATCTGCTTAGCCCACATGAACCTTCTGTAGAAACTAAAGCCAATGTGGACTGAACCAAAGCCAAGTATGGGTGTGGTTGGGTTGCAGAAGTGATGAAGTTAATTAGATAATGAAGAGATGAATGACGTGATGATTGATCATTAATGATAAACACCTGCTTTTATCAAACAAAATCACTAAAGAAAGATGAACAGGTTTTCACTATTCCAAGCTGAGTCTGACTCGAGTCCACATCAATCACGCTGTGTTAATTGAATTAATTGATTTCATCAGCAGTGTGTTAAAGTAACATTGAAGCAGTGTTAGAGTCAATTGGATACTTAAGTGATCATTTAAGTCAGTGTTTCCCAATCCTGGTCCTCGAGGCCGCCCTCCCAGAAAGTTTTAGGTGTCTCCTTATTTAACACACCTGATTTAATTCATCAGCTTGTTAGGGAGACATATTTACCATTTTGGAAGGAGGCTGATAAGTTGAATCTGGTGTTTTTAATAAGGAGACTTTCTGGGAGGGGGGCCTCGAGGACCAGGATTGGGAAGCACTGATTTAAAGGGGACATATTATGAGATTTTTTTAAAGATGAAAACTAAGTCTAAAATAGGTCTGAGCAAAAGTGTGCCGTTTTGGGTGTGTCATTTAAAATGCAAATGAGCGGATGAAGTGCAAACACTGATCACAATGATGGTGGTTTGTTGCAATTGAAACTCAATTGTGCTGTGAAATATTTTATCTCTCTCTTTCTCTCCATACTAAATGGTTGTGCTGTGGTTGGATAGTGCAGATAAAGGGGGCGGTATTACCTTATTCTGACATCACAATAAGGGCCAAATTACAATGACCTATTTTTCACATGCTTGCAGAAAATGGTTTACCAAAACTAAGTTATTGGGTTGATCTTTTTAACATTTTCTAGGTTGATAGAAGCACTGGGGACACAATTATAGCACTTAAACATGGAAAAAGTCAGATTTTCATAATATGTCCCCTTTAAGTGATGATGTTTTGATTATTAAAGACACCTGATAATGAGCAGAATCACAGAAACTACAACTGACTTCCAGCCACTGTCATAGATAAAATCAACTCAAAATACATTAAATCTCTCTTATTACCAAACAGGTTGTTCTTATTTCTGTCAGCTGTTTACATTTGTTTGATTAAAAATAACAGAGTTTAAGATGTTGATGTATTATTGAAACTGTTTGGTCACCATTATTGTGATCAGCGTTTCCTTTAGTTGGACAGTTTGACTCTTTGTTCTAAGTTGTTGTCTTTGTAAAAACACATCAATTGTTGCAAAAAGTTAGAAATATAAAGAAAATGATGTTCTTAATTGTGTCTGTTATTAAGAAGTTTTATAGGGCAGAAAAGGCTTTCTTCTTATTATTATTGTGTAATTTGCGGCAGCTTAGACACTTCAGTTGTGTATTGCTGCCCTCTGCAGTTCATTTGAAGAACTCTGCCTCAAAGTTTATTTCCTCGAATAAAGACCAGTGTGGAGTAAAACATTTATTACAGCCTTTGTTATTACATAATCCTTCTTTCCAATAATCGTTTTAAAGATAAAGACAATATTCCGGATTCCATCAGCTCAGAAAACGTGCGATTTCTTGCATCACAAAGAATTTCACACTCTTTTACTACTGTACATGTTTCACAGTTTCTAATTCCCCACACTCACATCTGCCATCAGAATGTTTATCTACCCTTGCTAGCCCACAATTCAGTGCACAATGTCCCAGTCTTAATCTAGCGATTACCACACTAACTACTAGTCTCAGCAAACGCTATCAAGAAGAAGTCAAAAAGTCTAACTAAAACAAACACTAATTACAACAATGGTGACTTAAAATGATACAAAACATCAACATCTAAACATGATAAGTGAATTGTGTTTTCTACAGCAATATATTTACTGAACATTCAGAAATAATGTTTTATAACTGTTTAAAAAAAATAAAATGCAATGTTTCTCTATCATTTACATAACAATCAAACAAGTCAGTATAATAAACAGTTGTTGTTTTAAACATTGCGTGAACATTAAAACATGACATTGTCATAAAGTTTGAAAATGGTAAAATGTAACATTCCTCTAATGTTCAGACAACACAGAAACGTTTTGAGAACGTCAAGAAAACTGGACACTTTCTATGTTGACAGAAAGTTTTTAGGAACATTGGGAACTTTCAAGGAACGTTCTTAGAACTTTTTCTGTTAGCTGGGCTGTCAATGTCCTCATGCTGACTCCAGTCATTATCACTGTATTTTTGTCACTGACTGTTTCTCAATGTCAAGGAAGGATCCTCGGAAGCCAGAATTTTGAGGGTGCTACGTCATTGACATCCGTCGAAGGACTGCTCCAATGTCGAGGATCCTCGGAATTGCAACTAAGGACTGTGTCCTTTGTTCGAAAAATATCCCATATACAGGAAACAAGCATATGTGTAAACTTCGTGCTCTTCACGCTCTCAAATCACCCACAATCCTATGTGCGCAGCGCCAAAAGCACACCTTTTTACAGACGTAATGATGCACACAATGACATGCACTTGCTAGCCTGTTTCATTTACATGTTCTCCAAATTCTAAAGAGGAGCCTCGCATAGCCTCTGAAGGAAGTGACTTGGAAAGACCAGTCCTGCCAAGGAAGTATCTTGACATTGAGAAACAGCCCTTATCTCGTGTTGTATCAAGTGTACACTCAAAATTAGAGTGCACTATTTGAAAAACACAGGATGAACACATGTAGAGAATGCATGCACAGATAGAACAAAAGAGCAGTAAAGCAAAGATGTTCTTTATATTTATATATGTGATCTATTCTGTGAAAGTCATTTTTTAGTGATTTACTGTTGTATTATACTTCTGTTGATACATTCTGTAAAAATATAAACCTGATATCTTAAAAAAAAAAAACTGAATAAGGCCACATCAAAGAGTAAAACTAAAGTGAAATCAATCATTTGAAATCAAATTTTGATGCTCATTACCCTATTAGCCTGAATACAAGCAGTTGTCGATCATTTTGATAAAAACAATTTTGATAAAAGCATATTTATTTTAACATAGCAGACCCAGATACCATACAAATATTGACACAATGTTAAAAATCGTTGATTTGTCAATACCACTCAATCAATATCACATTTGCACCCTGCATTAATATTGAAAAAATATTAAAATTTCAACAAATCACCATTATCTTGATCAGTGTTTGCTTTAGTTGGGCCTTTGTCTCTTATGTTTTAATGTTAAAGGGGACATATTATGAAAATCTGACTTTTTCCATGTTTAAGTGCTATAATTGTGTCCCCAGTGCTTCCACCATCCTAGAAAATGTGAAAAAGATCAACCCAGTAACTTAGTTCTGGTAAACCATTTTCTGCAAGCATGTGAAAAAATAGGTCATTGTAATTTGGCTCCTATTGTGATGTCAGAATAAGGTAATACCGCCCCCTTTATCTGCACTATCCAACCACAGCACAGCCATTTAGTACAGAGAGAAAGAGAGAGAGAGAGAGAAAATAATTCACAGCACAATGAGTTTCAATTGCAACAATCCACCATCATTGTGATCAGTGTTTGCACTTCATTAGCTCATTTGCATTTTTAACGACACACCCAAAAACAGCACACTTTTGCTTAGACCTAGATTTTGATTTAGTTTACATCTTAAAAAATGTCTCATAATATGTCCCCTTTAAGTTTTCTTTGGCTGTTGAAGCAGTGTTTTTTTAAAAAAAAAAGTGGTATTGCAAAGAGAACAAAGCTCTTATGTGAATAAGTAGTAAAAAAAAATTTAGATATATCTAAATAATATCTAAAAAATACTGTTAAAGATGTGTAAGAAATGGATATTACAGTACTATTTGGAAGCAGTGTTAGGTCTGTTATTTTGAGAATTAAAAAGACACATTTAGAAGGTTAAACAACTGAATCTATCTTTGACATCATGAATTGGTCTATGAATCTCATCAATGGTGATGATCAACAAAAGAAAGCTTCATGCTGCAATGCATGCTGGGTATCATCATAGTACTAAACTAATTAATGACTCCCAGCATGCATTGCAGTTGATCGTTTTATCTGAATTTGTTTGATGATTGTCACCAATGTTGAGATTTGTAGGATATTGATGTCTGAATGTGTCAGTATTTTTATGCTTATCTTGTCACAGTGGATTTATAAACCAGAATAATTATAATGGTCAAAAATGGATCAAGATCATCATGTAGACGTTACATTGTAAAATAGCTTAATTTTATCTCATCTTGATGTCTTCATAAAAAGCAACCAATTTCAACATAACATTGAAGCACATTTTTCTTTTCCAATGCAAATTCTGCTTATACACACACAAACACTAAAAAAGAAAGACTTAACTTAGTGAAAGTCAAGAGTCAAGAGCTTAACTAAAGCAAACACTGATCAAAATAATAGTGGTTTATTGAAATTTCTATATTGTTTCAATATTAATGGAGGTTGCAAACCTGATATTAATTCAATGCAATTAAAATTGACAAATCAACTGTTTTAACATTGTTTCAATGGTTGCATGCTATCTGGGGAGATAAATGCTAGCTGAAACATTGTAACATTAAAGTTAGACAAATTTGACCTGTTAGGACCTTTCTGTCTTTCTGTCCTTGTCTTTGAAATCACCAGATCACTCAAAAATTAAAATTTGCTGTTAATTTACTCACCCATGCCATGGCCCCTTTAAAGAAAGAAAATAGCATAAAAAGATCCAAATGACTGTATTTTGAGAGACAACTGAGGAATTCCCTCTTCACATCAATGAAAGAGGTAACAGATCTTTGGGGGGGGGGGGGGGTGCTGAACAGCTCCTTGTAAATTTCTTTAAATAATTAAAAATGAGGCTGTCTTCTGTCTTCAATGAAGACAATATATTTATTTAACTTAAATAACTGTATGTGCACAGCGAATGGAATACTGTACAACAAATAATTATTAAGGAAATGCAGAAAGTAAATAGGCAAACATAGCTGCATAGAAATGCATTTAAAGGGATAGCATTAGAAGCAAGGTTTTAAATAATGCAATGGCGTCATCTAGTGTATGCTATGATCTACTACATGTGGATGTAAACCAAAAATTGCAGTTTTTAAATATTGTCAATAGGTGTCAGTAGGTACTTAGATTTCGCTGTGAAACTGATCCTGATTTAGGCCCTCTGTTGGTTGCTTCTGTCACTGTCATTAAGTCCTTAGTCAGGTAGATTTACTGAGAAATTAGTCCAAACCACTGATGCATGATGACAGTTTAGACATCTAGACATGACTTGATAAATGTATCTTAAACATTGTATGCCTATTCCGTCTGTAAAATGATGCAATACATACAGACCATGTTTTATAGTACAAAATACAATGTAAAATGAGAAGTCACAAAATGGTAATTATTTAAATGAAATAAGTAGGATGCCCATCATAAAACATGCAAGAACAGTATAAAGGGCAAGCATGTGAAATCAAATGTTAAACAATGTGTATAGGAAAGGTAATGACTTTAAAACAACACTATTGCAAAGATTCTATAGGCCTACGTGATGACAGATTATAAGGTTCATAATAGACGTACATGTCCTACTTTTCTCTCTTTTTGCAAGGTGCAAAGTGTGCAAGTGCAAAATGTGCATGCTTCCTGTCCTCATTTCTGTCACCCACCCACAAGCACACACAAGACACATGCGCAAACACACACATCCTGTCAGGCCTTGCAGAAGAGAAAAACAACCACAAGCGTCTGTGACGCAAGCAGGAAGTATGGTGCTATTTCTTATTTCTGCACAGCGCCCACTTCCTGTGGAAATAATACTGACATGTAAACCCTTGATACAAGTAATACAAACCCACTTACCTACTTTCAGAATGGTGCCACAGCTTATCTTTAAAACTTTTGAGGTGACTTTACAAAAACAAAAATATATTATTTTTATTGTTGCACGTTTTTTCTTTAGCATTCTTTCATTATTGCAGCACTATCAACAATGCAATAAATGCACAAAAAAAGAATTGTGATATAATTATCTCAAAATAAAATTGCAGTTGTTAAGAATTTACTGCACTTCTAAGAAGTGCTTAAACTAATGAATTGCACCATGCAACTGATTTTTAGGTGCAGTATACATCGGTTACATTCATAAACCGTAAATCTGATATGACATGCATATTCAAAACTGTAGCAATTTTTTACTGGTTTTTAACAGTCAGCGATGGGTACAAAAGACATTTTCAGTTTGTGTCTATGTAAGTTTTAGAGTGCTTTTTTCCATGTGGTTTTTGACGTTTTGCTTTACATATTTTTTCATTTAAAGGTTACAAGATATACAGTGATGTGTAATCCACCTACAGTCTTTTAAGAGTTCTGCTGTCTTGCTTAACTTTATGTTTAATGTGTAGAATGAGGTAGCCTTATGTACCGTAAATCATATAAGCATTTAACATAAAAACATGTTTTGGAAAGTGATTTTTTGTTAGCACTACAAGGCCTGTACAGTACGCCTTTACGTCTGTGTTTATTATCAGTAACTGGAAAGAGGTTTACTGTAAATGACACATTGCTATGAATTGAGAAACATAAACTAGGAACTAAAGATGATTAACAATCCTGATTCACTGTTTCACAAAATACTCTTATCTTTTTTTTCACTAATAACTATTAAAAACCCATCTTCCAAAAGCATTTGCATTAATGGTTTAACTTTATTTACTTTTGGGTGCCTTATCAACTTCAGGTTTTTGTTGACTTACGTTGAGGTTACACACATGTGGTCATCTAACAGTAATATTAAATATGCAAATAAGTTTACATCACAAAAAAATGCATTGCAATCCGATTTAACTAAGGGGTACAGTTAGTTTGAATTGAAGTACTGCTCTGGAATCCTTAAAAAGATCTAATAAAGGGCCTATTAATGGACTTATGCACTTATTATCCTATGAATATGAATTATCCTAACTACTGAAATGCTGGTAACACTTTACAATAAGATTGTATTTGCTAACATTAGTAAATGCATTAGCTAACCTGAAATAACAATGAGCGCTATAATAAGAACTTTATCAATCTTTGTTAATGTAATGCCAATAAAATTGTTCATTTTAGTTCATAATAAAGGTAACTGTTAGAAATTTAGATTTTAATGTTTTAGTAAATACTGAAAATAACTAACTAATACAATCTTATTGTAATGTGTTACCAAAATAATATTATGATGCCCTCTTATGCAGTCCATAATCTACATTTTGTGACTAGGTGGTACTTGAATGTTTGGGTTTGATCAAAAGGTGGCACTTGGCCTCAAAAGTTTGAGAACCACATTTTAGGATTCAAATATGACCTACTTGTTTTGAACAGTTGGGTAAGAAGCGGTTGTCCAGCCCCTAAAATGTTGCTCATTACAAAAACATTTTTTTTTTTAGGAAATGTGTCATGATAGGTTTAATGAGGTCTTGCTGACATCATGTAGTATGGACTGTATTTAAGGTCATAAGGCAATAGTATTCACCTCTGTGTGCTGGGGTAGACCCTGTACATACTGACATACTGTACTGTACTCACCTCTTAGACAAGACAATAATACTTACAGTATATCACAATACTGGTCTATCAGTACGCATAATGTCTTCATCAGCTATATTGTATTAATGAAAATAATTGATTTCTCTGGATTTCTTAAATAAAAAACATATTCGTTTTTTACATATACATATATTACTATATTTACAAAACATATATATATATATATATATATATATATATATATATATATATATCAAACAGAAATGTATTGGTAAAAGAAAGAGCAAATAAAACAGAGCAGAATTATTGACAGTAAAACATAAGTGAACTTCATAATAAGCATAACTTTCATTGCAATACAAATATGCTTTATTTATATTTATTGATTTCATCTTCAGATAAGGATGACACAGAAAAACATCAACAGGAAGTGTGGGTGATTTTGTTTGCGTGGAAAACAGGTGCAGTGGATGTGGGCTCTGAGCGGTGACTTGATATGTCTGTGTGGGGTGTGCAGGCAGAGAACTGACAGCTGACATCTTGAGAGCTCGGTTTTCCGCTTCACACGCCTCTGGTTTTAAACCATGGAAAACACAAGGCACTTCCCGGATGAGGTGGACAATTTTAGAAAAAGGGCGGGTACTTTATTTTACTGTTATTTACAGATGTTTATTGGTTTACTCCTTATACCTGAAGTCTGGTTTCACATAACATGAAGTAGGTCATCAACAAAAATCGTAACACATTTCACTTTTGCATCAGGGTGCATTAAAGTTTAACACTGTTTACTTAATACAGTAAAACTTGTATGGTCACATATTGTTAAGAATAAAAAATTGTTGTTTTATGTGAAGCTCAAAAACACAACAAATTCACTGAATGAATCATAAAACAGACAAATTACCTGTTGCAAAAAGGTCAGAAGATATACAGAATAACCCATGTATTTTAATATATTGTATTATTCCATTTATCCAATAAAACTTAATTACAACTTGCATTATTGATTCAATTTATAAAAGGTGTCTTTAAATACTTTATACATCATACAATAGTTATTCTGCAAACATAGATTTTGTTCTGGGAAAATTTAGGATCAAGAGTATAAAAACATGCATGTACTTTAAATATATTTGACAATATTCATACACAATAGTGACACTGCATAAATTTTTTCTTACATAAGTACACATTAGTTCATTCTTATTAGCATTTTGGGCAACACTTTATTTTCTGGTGTCTTTGTTACACATGTTACTATAGTAATCGCAATAAATGATGCCTAATTATATGCAACTAACTCTAAACCAAACCCTTACCCCATGGCAAGTATACATGTTGTTAATCACTGTTACTCACAACTTAAATGTACAATATGTATTAACACTGTAACAGTGACACTGTAAAATCAAGTGTAATATTTTTTTCTGTTGCATGTACAGTATTTGCATATAAAATCTCAACCTAACTGCATAGGAACTGTATACACCTTTTTTTATCTACACATGTGTCAGAAAACATGCACGAGAAAGTGAGTGACAGGTTTGTGTATGAGGCCTCAGTTTGGGTACCCATGATTATATCCGTGCATCCGAGTCAGTCATCGGACAGATGTTGTACAGTTAATGAATGCACCTCATGTCAGAACATAATACATGCATCTGTAATCATAAGGGACTTTTTCTACCTGACATACTTTCATTTGTGTAACATCATGTAGAGTCAGTCATGTTAAATATTATTTTCACTTGATTGATATATTTGTTATTTTAACTGTTACTGCAATATATGAGACACATTTTCTAGACTTAGATCTTGTGATTTATGGTACTACTATCTAGTCTTTAGCAGTTGAATGATCAAAATGAAAGTAACAGATGATTCATGGAAAATCTGAACTGGAAATGAATACATCTATGCAGTTTATTGATCTAAAAGCAAACATCCCTCCAAAACCAACAGCAATGCAGTAGTTATTCCTCTTGTGCAGACATTTTTTATTTCCTCCTACAAGTTTCTTTAAGTCACTTTTAGTCATCATTATGTGACCAAAGAAGGAAAGCCCCAACACATGCCCATGGCGCAGGACAAACATAAAGACTGTTACACTGATCTACAAGGAGTCAGACGATGTAAGCTATACAGTTCATCCAAAATATTGACCCACGTGACCCCAAAATCATAAACATCTTACATTTTTCCCACCAAATACATTGTACACCTGATCCCAATCTAAATCTCTGTTTTACTCTAACGTGCTGTTTGTAATTTAGAGGGGCTTAATATGAAACTTGTATCTAACTGCTGATAACTCTGTAAGGTTTAGGTCCTAAATCTCTCCAAATGTCACACAAGGTAACAACATCTGTCTAATACAAATATGACCCTGTGTGTAAAGTGAAATCCATGGCTAAAGTCTCATAATCTAATTATTATGAGATTTTCAAAGTAGTTATAGACATAAAAAATAGAAATGTAATGTATGTTTATTGCATGTCAATATGTAGGATGATTTTACATCTGTAAATCACCAAAAATTACTAACTGGTTTTCACAGACTGGGTCATAAATATCAGAGATACAGATATCAGTCATATTTGTGATTATAAAATGTTAAGAATATTATACATGAGTTTGATAGGAGCAACAAGCCACCCCTATACTGTTGCAACACTATCTATTCATTTTCTAATGGGGTCACATGGAAACACTAGATGAGGTCATTTGTAATGTTTTTAAAAGAAGAAAACACTCAATCCACATTATGCAATTTGCATGTTTTAACAACATGACTGCATTGTGTTCGTGCTTGACATGTCAACCTGTTACTGTAGCCTAAAGTACAGATACAAATACAATATTTGTTTATTTGATGGGTCATTCAAATTAAATTGGTGTGTAAAGCTAAATCCAAACAAAAGAAATACTAAACTTACAATATTAAATATTTTATTACCACAGATTCAGTGGTGAATAAAGTGTTTGTGGACACACTTGACAACATGACCTTGTTTTGCTGAACAAGCATTGCTGCAGTGAACCGTTGTTAAAATCTGCAGTCTCCTTTATATAATCATTGTGATATATATTAGCTGTATTGTACTGCATCATATGGAGGCAGTTACAAATTTTGGTACTTACTGTTTATCACATATTCAGTACCCAGGAAAAAGTCATGCAAGATAAAAAAAATAAAGGTCACATTTTAGAGGCATGTTTATGGTTTAGTGTAGTTTGTGTACTGGTGTTAAAGTAATTTTGTCTTTAATTTGATACTTAAACAGTTCACTGTCTAATAGGTAAAAACTTGATGTATTAATCATTAAAAATCCCACCATGTGATATCGAGTAACACAACCCTGAACACTCATAAGTTCAAGTATAAAATAAAATGTAAATATGACACAAGATTGATCAGTCTAAATGAAAGAGGCCTGATTGATTATAACATAAATTCTAAAAAAGAAATGTATCTTGTTTTTAACACTTTATCAGCCGTGGAAAAATATGAAGGTGTTGAATATTACTGGTTTATGTGTTTTCATTACTAGTGTTCTGGAGACACTTGAAGAGGATGTGGTCAGTGTGCAAAGTTTTCACCTTTCTGATGCTTGTAGATGAGAAAGATTGTAGTTTTCATTTTGAGTGTCATAAGCATGCATAGGGCTTGAACGAACAAAGGTGATGAATCAGTCTGCTGTAAAATAAAAACACCAGCAATAGAGCTTGGAAGAGCCAACAAGAGATCTGGCAAATCATTGTAATGATACTCCTGCCCCATTGAAGACCCTATTAGATCATCTTTTAGATAAACATACGTATCTTTGTGAAAAAATAATAAGTAAACACATTTGACATATTTGCACATGCAAACATTTAATCCTCTTTAAAATTCTGCCTAATTATGATATAAACGACACAAAATAATCTAATTTTCACAATAAAAAAATTAAAAAGAGGTCAGATGTAAAAATTACACCTGTAGTTTCTCACACCATTAAATCCATAAAATCAGAATCAGGTGTTCAAGATGTTTAAGGAGTACAGGTGGAAGCAGTCTTATTTAAACCTCTCACATCTGGTGTCTGGTGATCCTTTTGCTTTTGAGGTGTGTGGTGTCACCATGCCAAGATCTAAAGAGTTCCTTAAGGTCTCCAGAAACATATGAAACACATGATACTCATAGATACCTATGAGTCTGGCCAGTGCTGCAAACTATATGAAAATCATAATTTTGCTTCAAGAAAATCATCTGGGGATTTGCCAGTTTGTTCAGAATTGACTGTCCAAGCAAAAAAGCCATTTGTGGCTAAGACGAACATTAGAGCAAAGCTACAGCCCAGATAGCAATTTTGATCCGGCCCAGCTCCGGCCCACACAACCAGTTTTCCTCGGCACACATACAACGAAGAATGACGGCCCTCCAATGGCCCAGTAAAGTAGAAAGTTATGAAAGTAGAAAGTTAAACAGGATAATGATCCTACGGCTTTTAATGAAATGTAGTTTATGGAATTGCCTAGTCAAAGCCGGCAATTTCAATCCTATTGAAATGTTGTGGGGGAACGGACATAGGAATCAAATAAAAAAACTCAAACATCTTGCAAATTCAGGAATGTTGCATTGAAAAATTATATCAATGTCAAAGTCTGCTGCACAAATATGCCAAAGACTAACATTATTTCAGGGGGAAATACTGTACTAGCTTCTGATGCCAAGCCAACTTAATATCTCAACAGAAGAAAATTTGCATTACATTTAGGCGTTTGGCAGACGCTTTTATCAGAAGTGACGTAGTGCATTTTATCAGTATGTGTTTTGCACTGCGAACACAATAATCTAGTTGAACTACAGGAACACGTCTTAATGATTTCACAGCATTTATAATTTGTGCCTTCGTTCGAATATCGATTATCAACTAAACTAATAGGTTTCAATACGTTACTTAATTATGTACTTAACTGTATGTGGTTTCATTACTGTTTTAATTAGGTCAACTACACTGTCAGAAATAAAGGTACAAAACTGTACATTTTCTGTCACCGGGGCTGTACCCTAAGTTTCCATTTGGTACCTTTACATGAATAAAAAACAGAATACAATTTTGGGTAGATTACCGTACCTTTAGGACCTACATTGTTAGAAAGAAGTCAAAATATGTACTCTATCTGTCAGTGGGGCAGAACCCTTTAAGAAGATAATTGTATGGATCATTAGGTACAGATAGTAAACATTTAGTACCAATATGTACCTTTGAGATCCTAATATGTATTTTTGAGGTACTAATAAGCTCTCTTTGGTCCCAGCATGTACCTCTGAGGTACTAAAATGAAATCTTTAGGTGCAAAGCTGTTTTTTTATAAAGGGTACAGCCCCAATGACAGAAAAGGTACAGATTTGTACCTTTATATCTGACAGTGTAGGAGAATATGGTCAAGGTCATAGTGTAGCTAGAAATTCTGAACCTTTAAAAATTTAAATTAGAAATAGGCACCCTTTGAACTGTGGGTTACCAGAAACATTTTCACCATTTACCTCATCAGATACAGTCTAGGATATCGTCTTCGAACACTGTTAGAACAAATGGTCAAAACCTTTTCTAAAAAATGCCAAGGTTATTTTCACAGTTCTGGGTCAAAAAGAGAGGAACCCAACCCGCCAGGTTGTAATTTGCCTATATTGGGTTGTTTCAATACAAAATGCAAACCCATTGTTTGGTCAAATATAAATATTTTCTGGGTTAATTTTACTGGCAGGGTTTGTCCCTTTTTGACCCAATGGGTTCAAAATAACCCAGCATTTTTTTTATGGAGTGGTAACAGCTGTCACTGTGGCAGTACCCTTTAAAAAAGTCCTAGTATGTACCATTAGGTACATATATGTATACATTTGGTACCAAATTGTACCTCTGAGTTATTAATATGAATTCTTTAGGTACAAAGCTGTACTTTTTGAAAGGGTAACGCACCAGTGACAGACATATTTTAACCATTGTTGTCTGACAGTACACTTAAAAGTCTGTCATGTTCACAGTCAGATCCACACTGGTTAGTATCATTTTAGTATCTCTCTGTGTCTTGACTTATTACCTACAGAAGGTCTGGGCACCATGGCCGTTTTGAATGGCCAAGGACCGCCCAAGAGACCATTTGACTGACACATAAAGCAACCAATCATGTTTCGCTTTGTGCTGCGTTATGTTAAGAGGTTGTAGATGTCTCCGCGATAACAGACCAGTGTGCAACCATCATTCACAAACATCTCTAAACACGTTTAAATAGCAAACACGTTTTAAACATGCAGGGGAGGTTTCCCAGATTAGCTTAAACCAGGACTAGGCCTTAGTTTAATTAGGAAAAATAACTAGTTTTAACAAACATGCCTTACTAAAAACATTACTGGCATGAATTTTGAGGGCACTGATGTATTTTAAGATATGTCAGTGCACGTTGTTTTCAGTTTGGACTGCTCTTACATTTACTTTAATCTAGTTTAATCCCTGTCCAGAAAACCGCCCCACAGCGTTCATTCGATCTTGATAAGCATATTTGTCAGCGATGTAAGCATAAAAGCGTTCTTCTTTGATCAGAGAGCTTTGTGTTGTTTCCGGGCACACCGTTAAAGATTGCGAAATCCTGTATGAGTAAACCAATCAAAAGGACGACTTTGACATCTGCTGTGTTTTTCAGAAAAGTGTCCCATATGCATCAGAAGTTCAGCCAACCAACGGTCCGTGGGCGTGACTTCTGAGGCTGAGACTATGGCTTAAACTATCTGAACGTTGTAGATTAAACTTTGTATTACCAGCGTTTCTCGTGTTTATTGCCTCCATAAGATGAATTGCGTGTTTATTCCTTAACTGTAAATCACACTTGGATTATAGCATCTGCTAAATGTGTGCTCCAGCACATATTGTAATCTAAGCCATATTTATAGTATGATGAACAGACAGGTTAGCTCTCAAACTAATGTTATGTTGTTTTACTCTTGGTTTTTACATTTCAGCAATGTCACAGTAGAACCATTTTTGGTTCCTCAACCATTTAGTCTAAGGTTCTTTAAAGGGCCATTTCTTTCTTAACTCATTATAATCTGAATAACCTTTTTTTCACCTCAAAGATCCTTTTGCGAAACAGAAACAATGTTAAAGGTTATTTATAGAAAATGTACCCAATAATTTTTTCTTTTATGGCATCATGAAGAACCTTCATGTGTTATCAAGGTTTAAAAACAGTTTAAAACCTTAATTTTTGACAAATACATGGATGCATAAGAAAATTGTCCAAGATAAGTTTATGTTCAATTGATGTCCATAAACTGTAACAACACAAGTAACAAAAAACCATTTGTAATTATGATGTGTGTAGGTACAGTCTTGTTCAAAATAATAGCAGTACAATGTGACTAACCAGAATAATCAGGGTTTTTAGTATATTTTTATTGCTACGTGGCAAACAAGTTACCAGTAGGTTCAGTAGATTCTCAGAAAACAAACAAGACCCAGCATTCATGATATGCACGCTCTTAAGGCTGTGCAATTGGGGTTGAAAGGGGTGTGTTCAAAAAAATAGCAGTGTGGCATTCAATCACTGAGGTCATCAATTTTGTGAAGAAACAGGTGTGAATCAGGTGGCCCCTATTTAAGGATGAAGCCAACACTTGTTGAACATGCATTTGAAAGCTGAGGAAAATGGGTCGTTCAAGACATTGTTCAGAAGAACAGCGTACTCTGATTAAAAAGTTGAATATAGGGGAAAACCTATAAAGAGGTGCAAAAAATGATAGGCTGTTCAGCTAAAATGATCTCCAATGCCTTAAAATGGAGAGCAAAGCCAGAGAGACGTGGAAGAAAACGGAAGACAACCATCAAAATGGATAGAAGAATAACCAGAATGGCAAAGGCTCAGCCAATGATCACCTCCAGGATGATCAAAGACAGTCTGGAGTTACCTGTAAGTACTGTGACAGTTAGAAGACGTCTGTGTGAAGCTAATCTATTTTCAAGAATCCCCCGCAAAGTCCCTCTGTTAAAAAAAGGCATGTGCAGAAGAGGTTACAATTTGCCAAAGAACACATCAACTGGCCTAAAGAGAAATGGAGGAACATTTTGTGGACTGATGAGAGTAAAATTGTTCTTTTTGGGTCCAAGGGCCACAGGCAGTTTGTGAGACGACCCCAAACTCTGAATTCAAGCCACAGTACACAGTGAAGACAGTGAAGCATGGAGCATGATATGGGCATGTTTCTCCTACTATGGTGTTGGGCCTATTTATCGCATACCAGGGATCATGGATCAGTTTGCATATGTTAAAATACTTGAAGAGGTCATGTTGCCCTATGCTGAAGAGGACATGCACTTGAAATGGTTGTTTCAACAAGACAATGACCCAAAACACACTAGTAAACGGGCAAAGTCTTGGTTCCAAACCAACAAAATTAATGTTATGGAGTGGCCAGCCCAATCTCCAGACCTTAATCCAATTGAGAACGTGTGGGGTGATATCAAAAATGCTGTTTCTGAAGCAAAACCAAGAAATGTGAATGAATTGTTAAAGAATCATGGAGTGGAATAACAGCTGAGAGGTGCCACAAGTTGGTTGACTCCATGCCACACAGATGTCAAGCAGTTTTAAAAAACTGTGGTCATACAACTAAATATTAGTTTAGTGATTCACAGGATTGCTAAATCCCAGAAACAAAAATGTTTGTACAAAATAGTTTTGAGTTTGTACAGTCAAAGGTAGACACTGCTATTTTTTTGAACACACCCCTTTCAACTAATTGCCCAATTGCACAGCCTTAAGAGCGTGCATATCATGAATGCTGGGTCTCATTTGTTTTCTGAGAATCTACTGAACCTACTGGTAACTTGTTTGCCACGTAGCAATAAAAAATATACTAAAAACCTTGATTATTCTGGTCAGTCACATTGTACTGCTATTATTTTGAACAAGACTGTATGTATGTATGTGTTTATGAGTATAGTATGCATATATTTATGCATGTGTACCCATATGTTTGTGTAGGTATATTGTTTAGGCCCAAATTTCCATGGGTAGATGTTGTTTGGTTAGTAGGGTACTGTAGGCATAATAAGCATGGCTTCAGCCTAAACCTTTTCGGTTACCCCCCTTGTTTGTAATGTATTTGCTGTATATATATTTTGTTTTATGTTTAGTAACCGAATAAACTTTTATTCATTCATTCATTCAAGGCAAATGGTTTGTACTGTAGTCATTCAAGCAGGACATACAGTCTTTTGGGAATGGGAAAATGAATATAGGTTTTGAAATAAGCCACCTATATAGGTAATTTTTTCTTAAATGGTTTTAGTTTGTTTGTTTGATATAGAAAGGAAATCTTTACGTTTAATCGTGTTTTTCCTGGCTACATTTATGAATACACTTATATATAGTGTTTAACACTTACATGGGGGACATACGCCTTATTCAGTCAGCGCCATGTTGATTTCAAATCAAGGCTGTGAGGGATGTTGGTCCAGACGTCAGGATCGTTTTACAAATTTCCACAGGACAAAGAACCTCAGAAAACGTAGATTGCTACAAGGGATATCTGACCTTATTTGAGATGATAATAGCGCATTGTGTACATAATATCTGTTTTGGATATTAGCCTGTTAATAATTTCTCATGTTGTAAGCATGTTTACTTGTGAAATTGGTGTTTTAAACAAGAGTTTACATGTACATGAAATCGCAATTGGGTAATTGCTGTGGAACTTGTTGGGGGATAGAGGTGGGAGAGGGCTTTATATACTGGCTTTCTCTTGCGCTGATTCGGTTGATTCCCTGAACGTGCGCCTCCAGAACTTTTTAAAAATAAAACTTTATATAGTGCAACAATACAATTATAAAATATATAAATGTATTGTTGTATATAAATGTATTAAAAAATATATTTTATAAGTATACATCTCCAGTTCGCATAGAATATAGTCCAGCCTGATCTCACAAGACTTCGTATGAATTAGCACGAAGTTAATCGTGCAAAAATTTATGATTATCATTAAAACAATAACCAAACCCCACCCCTAACCCCAACATCACAGGGGTCAAGGCAAATCGTAAGAAAATGGTGGTTGTACAAATTAATACGAATTAGCCACCTTGTAAAATATGTACGAATTGCCATTGAATAGCTCTGTTATGTTTTTTTCATGTTTTTTAACTTAATAACGTGTAATTGACTTGATAACAAGCTATTTACATGATAGTTGGTTGTGCAAGTATTATAAGAGGTGTGCAAATGTTATTTTATATTAGAAAATAAATCCTGCTTCTGTTGATTCAGGTCAGTGTGCGTAAAAAAACTTACCGGACAAAAGTTTTTAACGTATTTAAACCTTGCGTTTTTTGTAACCTTTATGAATTTTAGATATGAACTTAGTTATATGACTATGTTATTGTTTTAAAGAAAAGTAACCGTGTTTACAACCTTAGAAAAATTAGTGATTAGCCAAAAAGCATGTACACGTTTCGCTGCTCTTATCTCAAAATTTGATCGTCCCTTCTCATTTGAACAGTCCATGATTTCTGAAGTTCTTTGTCCTGTGTAAATTTGTAAAATGATGTATTTTTTTGTGTTTTGATGACTGAATGAACAGCATCCCGGTACAAAACAATAGGTTTAAAGCACACACTGTGGACATCCATCCCTTACAGCCTTGTTTTGGAATCAACATGGTGGCGGACTGAATAAAGCGTATTGTGCTGGACCATTCACCCAACAACAAGAATGCAAATGTTTATGATCACTCTTTGTAAACAACGACAAAGTGGGCACATGTGGCCCAGGTTAGGTACATTATGGGACTCAATGCATTAAACTAGAAAAAATCTTTTACAAAAATACATTTGCGTCTGACTGGTTATGGGCTATTCTACACTGGTAATATTAACTATTTTACACTATAGCAAATCTGGGGAAGCACCACATTTCTATAGAGATCTTTAAGCTTTGGTTATACAGTCAGGGTAAAAGAAATGTACAGTATATTGTACACCACAAATTGATTGATTCCAGAATAATGCTCATCTGTATTATTGCCAGACATTCAGTCATGCTTTACTGTATGTTTATTGCTTTTTAGCAACCATTTTGATTTTGAAAGTAAATGA
Organism: Paramisgurnus dabryanus; assembly: GCF_030506205.2. NCBI lineage: Eukaryota > Metazoa > Chordata > Actinopteri > Cypriniformes > Cobitidae > Paramisgurnus > Paramisgurnus dabryanus. The sequence goes on along the minus strand of NC_133342.1, from coordinate 32,821,951 downwards.
GTATATAGGAACCTAAGAAGCTTATTTGTGTGAGAGTATTTGTGTTGAAAACATTACAAAACTACAAAATTGGCATTTATGCAGTTTAATATATTTTTTGCACAAAAAACAATCATTACTGGACAATACTTGTCATTGAAAATAAGCACATGCTAACTTGTCGGAAAGGTACAATGCTTAAAAATGTCATACAGATCAAAGTTGCAGTTACAGTAGTATTTCTTCACTACAAGCAAGTTTTACACAAAGTAATGAAGAGTACATTTAAAACCGTTTAAATTGTATAACTAATAAAACTGTAGTCAGGTAAATACCTAAACCAAGATCAATGGTCTTATCTTACACCATTCTATCATATTTGGGAAGTTTTATCAAAGATGTAGGGTCATTTAAAGCATATTTTGTCAAATATTCCTTCTGAACATCACTTTTGGCCACCACTGTATTGTAATCATACATGCAATATTTGATAGATCAGAAAATCAATTCTTTTATAAATTATTTTGGACTGTGTCACCCTATGGTCGCTGACATGTTGAGATCACAAGACCAGTCAATTACTCATTAATAACTATATTTTAATATTTTAGTATGGGATACTCACAGAATTTAAAACATTGACTATAAAGAATGCACTTCTACAATGACACTGTACTAAATACACCTTTAAACACAGACTTTACAAAATTATACACGCTATTAAAGATAATTTGCATAAAAAACATTAAAACGTTAAACAAAGTGTAAGGTTACATTAAATCTACTGTAATTCTTTTCTCTAAACTACATGCAACATTACAGCAAAAAGCCTATATAAGCACATGACATTCAAACATATATATATACTGTATATATACTATTAAATCATATACACTCTAGCATAAACATGGATGTTATATAATCCATTAATTATCATTCTCAAAGTTTGGCCGAGCGTTATGCAACTTTGTCTTTTCTGTTTGGTGAAACCATGGATGAATCGAACCGATAAAGCGTCTGGTGTTGACATCTGAAAGACAAATAATTGATCAGTTGTAGTTCTTAGAGTTACAGTAGGACACATTTTACGTTTACTTATATTTCAAAACGCTATGAAAAGAAAGACATCTATACTTACTTTAGCCCATCCATGCTTTGAAAGTCATCAGGACGTTGAATACAACAGTCTTCACAAAGAGGATTCTCAGCCAAAAGATGCCCAACGACATGAAGTTCATTTTTTCATCTGCAGAACAAACATAGGATTAGTAAACCTGTGTGTTGTACTATTTGCTTTGGTTGTACAATCCATAGTTGTTGCAGCACTGCCAAATGTTTATTAGTGGCCTAACAAACCCCAAATCTTTTGGAGTTATTGTTGCTTTTGCATTGCAAAGACTGGTCAGTAACAGTAATGGACTGTATATAAAATAAACCAAATAACAGGCAAAACTCACCACTTTCAATGGCATTTTCATGATTTGATGATCCTACAGTACAGGTCCCTGAAAGATAAATAAAACATAGTTAGCTAATGCAACCAAATGGTTTCAGAACAAATTAGGCTGATAATATTTTTTTAGGTGGCATATGATGATTACCTGTTTCTTGGCATTGATCTGCAGTTCCCAAAGCAAAGGCGCTGTAGGTACTTTTACCTTCATATCGAACTGCAACATTTTGATCTGAGAATGCTGAGTCGCTGTCCACTGCATCATGTCTAGTGAAGTCAGTTGCCAGACATGAGTCATTCACTTTGTAAATGGAGGGTTTTAAGTCCTCTTCTGTAAAATACAAAAATTCAAAATACATTAGTTTTGCACACAAGAAAAGTTATATGAGGATGTACAGTTTGTTGATCAAAAACATTGTGATCCCATGATGTTAGGCAGAAATATCGTTGCACAAACACAAGAGATTAAGAATACCAAATGTGTACATAATTAATTGACATTGATTGTAATCAAATCAAACAAAAGCCATTGAAGGCCAGTAGCTGTGCCATTCAATTGTGGCATTTAATCTTCATATTGAGTAATTACATGAGCTTAGATGCAAAAGCCGCTTAACACCAACTCAAAAATTAGATAAGGATATTACTCAAATACTCTCTGCACTTATTATATGTTTATCCAATACTTTTGCTTCAAACCCACCTAATCCCAGCCTCGGGTCATTCAAAAATACCGGTTTGTTGGCAGAAGCCATTAAGAGTCTGACAAAAATGCTTATTTACAAGAAAACATGTCAGACGCACTTAGCGGGTTTTGCATTTGAGCTCTTCAATTCTTAATGCTGGATAATTAATGTTTAAATAAAATTGACCTATAAATCAAATACAAAGCATTTAAAATGTTAAGGATGATTTTATTATGAAAAATTCTTACCCTACGTAAAACGATTTTTTCAGACACACAGACTGCTGCCTCATCTCAAAAACCCATTCACCATTACAAAGCTTTTAATAGTTCAATGTTTACTTATTTTACTCATGAAAATAAGGATTGGTACTAGTACTAGCAATATATAAATCATTTTTGGTTTAATGTTTCATTTCATGTAATGCCATGTTAAAGCTAGCTTTAATTGAGCATGAGCATTAATTAAACAAATACATTTATTTAATTAGCCAAATTACATTTTTCATACTGTTTATTAGTTAAGAATAATAAAATTGAACTATTCATTTTAAGACTTTTTGTTTGTTTGTTTGTTGTAATTGACAAGATAGTGATAAAGAGGTGTTACATTTTTCGTAAAAATTATGTAGGACCAGTTGTTTATAGTTTTGATACCTGTATTTTTTCAAACTGTTTTTTTTTTAAGGAATTATATATCATACAAAAACTAGCAGATGTTTAATAATGCTTTGTCGGTATGAGTCACGCATTTGGAAATGGTGTATTTATATGAAGCCCAACATGTGTTTCACTGGAAAGTCTAAAAATTAAATATTAAAAAGTTTTAAATGTTTTACCTCTAGTTATTTTTAAAATGTTTTGTGTTTGTTTTTACATATTTAGGTATACTAGCTAAATTCAAATGCATCTGTTCCATCTTTACTTGAACTGTGTAAAAATTATTGATTTACTGCATTTGTAATTGTAAATGTATTACTTGATTGCACTGTAATTTTGTTTAAAGTTTAACGTTAAGATTAATATATCACTACATTAACCATTTGGATGGTACTGTACTAATATATATATATATAACTAGACAATATTACTGCACAGTTATTATCTATATGATTTACAGGGTCTTGAAACTACAAACTATGTGACTGTGTTCAGCGTTGCATTTGTTTAAATCTCAGTGCTATTGTTTAATAAATGGCTTAGTTTCCTTATTTATCTGCTGTTCAATAAATTTTCAAAATAAGGGTTTTTACTTACTTGACTGTACAAACAAGCGAGTTCCCTTCGCAAATATAATTTTGTTGACGTTTCCAGTCACACAGTAACTGTCAGTGTTATAAATACTCCCATTACCAGCAAACCAAATCTTCCGTCTTTCTTTTTAATCTTTAGAAATTTAGATTTCTAATAAATTCAAAATGTAAAAGCATTCAAATTACTACATAAATTACATTAAATTAAATTAATCAAGTTGATCAAGTCTGCATATCCATCTAATGGGCGAACTGGCGATTAAGACTAAAGTGTAATATAAAAGTAAAAAATTTACGGTAAAACTTACTGGACAACACAGTGAGAACAGTCCCTTGTCCAAATGTTAGTTTTGCACTATTTTGTGTCACACACTAACAGATCTCAACACAGAAATCTTTCCTCTGGCGTTTAAGCATTGTGTAATTCTAAAGAGTTTATGTGTACTTCTGTTAATAATTACATTAATTAACCATGAATCTCTTTAATCTCTTTGAACAAAGTACATTTTTACTTTCAAGACTTTTTTACCTTCTAATATTTAGTGATATTTAGCGACTTCTAATAACACTAAGACAAAACATTTAAAAGTAATTTTCTTTTTTTGTTTAAAAGCTACAGTTACACTTAATGTAAACTTTTGTACTCACTTGGTTGTACATATAATTGTGTTCCCTTTCCAAATATGATGTTGCCAAAATTGTTTTTCACACAGTGGTAAGTGGTGATATAATAACTTTGCATTATCACTCCCATGTAAGATGTGATGATAATGATAACAATTTAACAAACGCTATAATCTTTTTATATAAATACATTAACTATTCCAGATACAGAAGGACAGTGTCCAGTTTTTTACCAATGAATGTATTTAAAAATAAGTGAATATAACCAAATTATTTAGGTAAGTAATTGTCTAGTAAAGTTTGGTGCCTGACTTAAACATGATATCATATCCAGAACTAAAAACAACTATTTATTATAGTTCCTGTTAAGATTTGAAGTTAGTTTTATAATATCGTATTGTTTGATTGTACAAGACCAAGTATTGCATTTTATGTTTTAATTGTGATTTAAACAATTCTTTTTGCGATACAATCAGTTAAGAAAGTAATCAATTTATCTCGGCATGAATTTAGGATTAAGATTATAATAACTTACTGATTTGTACAAGAAGTTTTGTTCCCTTGCCGAAGTAAATTTTTTGTCCTGCATTCACACAGCCATTGACCATATGCCAAAAACTAGCTGTATCCTGATATCAAAGCCATTAAATGGAATCTTTCATAAACTTTTTTGAGTAAAATGCACACTGTAAAAAATTATGTCAAATCAACATATATTTTTAAGTTACTTTAACTTAACACTTCAAAATCAAGTTGTTTTAACTTCATGCTGCATTTTTTACACAGCAGGGTAAAAGCATATTAAATAAGATGCAGCATAAAAACTAAATAGTGATAATTTAATATTAGAGTATTAGGGCATTATCTGGTAGAGCATGACTTCTCGATAAAAAGGCAATTGGTTTGATGGTTTTAAAGGATTGTATATGTATGCAAAATATAAAACTGTAAATGTATTAAGCATTTGCAATCAAACAGTGTTTTATAAATACAGGAATAATGTATGATTGAAATACTATAAAATATAAATAACTGCGAAAACTGAGCCTTACTTACTTAAAAGTACGTTTAGCTGAGTCCCTTTTCCAAATATAATTTTATATCCACTTTGAGTCACACAGCTGTCGACCTCATGATATAAACACTCTGGCTAAGTTTTCCTCTCTTATAAGTTCTGGATAAAGGTTATTATTGGCTTTATTTGCTACTGCTTGGAAATTTAGAAATATTATAGTTTACCAGTGTATTTGATATTTGGATACATATGATACGATATGATTAACATAAGTTAAGCCTTAGTGTACTGACCTAAACAAGACCTATTTTATAACAGGTTATTTTCATAACACTCTTATTTAAAAAAAACAAAAACTATTAACACCTATTTAACTGTAATGTTTGATTAAGCAATTGCCTTTTAAAGTATTTCTTAACTTCACATGTTTGTTGATGCAGTAAATGTTGACTCCTGATGCTATTAATAGATTTAAAAGTAATATTCTTAAAAAATCTTTAATTATTGTTTAATTAAATGTTGTACTCACTTGGTTGTACATGCAGTTGTGTTCCCCTTCCAAATATGAATTTGCCAATATTGTTATTCACACAGTGGTTTGTGGTGATATAAGAACTTTCTATTACCTTTCCCATCTTAGATGTGATGTTATTTATAAGGGAATTTTAATTAAGTCTATTGTGAACATTGTAAATACACTTATTTAATTGATTTTACTTGTTTGTCATTCTTTTAACATCGTTTTAATCTGATGCAGTAATATTTGACTTAACTTTTGTAACTCAGCCGATAAAGTTGACCGTTACAAAGAATTGAGGATGAACTGATGATTTATGATTAATATACAATAAACAAGTAAAGAAGTGTATATGAGCCTCACTTACTTGAAAGTACATTTAGCTGAGTCCCTTTCCCAAATATAATTTTTAATCCATTTTGAGTCACACAGCTGTTGACCTCAGCATATAAACATTCTGCCTACATCTTCCTCTCTTCATAAGTGATGAATAAAGACTATGATTAACTGTAAATGTTTTTAAATTTAGAAACATTCACACAGTAATATTACAGTAAATCAGTCGATTTGTTAAGTTTTTTTTTATGAATTTGATTTGGATACACAAGATCTTTACACAAGTAAAGTCTCGTTATACTGAATTTAAGTATACAAATCTGTACACAAGACCTATTTAACTTTATCATTAAAATTATTTTTCATTATGCTCTTTATATTTATATTTACTAACATCATGCTCATTGAACATTGCAGCTACTTTTTCCACCTGATTATTAGGAATAAAATGTTGACTTAAGCAATCTTAAAGTATTTTGTTATAGGCTAACTATAATGAAAATATATTAAGTATATGGATTTTCTAAAACTTACCTGCTTGTACAATTAGTTTTGTCCCATGGCCAAAGAAAATCTTAAACTGATTATTCACACAGCCATTGACTATGTGTCGAAAACTATCAACATCTAACTCATGCTTAAACTACAGCTTTTAGAAATCTATGACCATTTTAAGTTTTAAAGGATATTTTAAGACTAAATAAGTGTAATATTAAATTAGAGTGATATTAATAATTTATATATAAGTCATGTTAATGTCTAATATTAGTCATCTTTTCAACAGTGTCTAGTTTAAAAAAGATATACATGTTAAACAATATCGTGGTCTTTTGGTTTTTTTGACCAGTTTGTCACACGTACAATGCTAATTAGTTGTTTACAGCTTAAATCACACTAAATTTGTTTTTCCGTTGAATTTTATTGTTTTGGCCGAAAAAACAATGAACTCACTTGTAGTAACTGTTAGTCTGATGCCTGATCCAAAGCTTGTTCCCAAGATTCACACAACATTACAGCGCAATACATTTATCCTTAGGACAACTCTAGAATATGGTCTTATATGAATTCACATTTTGTATTAAATTCAAATGTGAAGCATGCTTACCATCTAAACTTTTATTATTTTATTATAATATTATCTTTATGTTGTTAGAGTTTTATATTGGTGTTGTTACAGATTCATAAAAAATATGTGAACAATATGTGGTTAAATGTGGTTTAAAAATATAAAATCAGATAACGTAATCGGCACTTACTTGATAGCACAGTTAGTTGTGTGCCATGTCCAAAAACAATCTTGTTAATCCCTTGAGTCACACAATGGCTAATTTGAGCGCGTAAACATGTTGCCTACATGTCACTCACTTTAAAGTCCAAAGCTTTCATTTTAAGCAGGTATTTGTATTTTTTAAATCTATTATTAAACAGAATGAGATGTATGTTGTGCTTTTAAAGAGTTTAGAGTGTTATTTTTCCAAAATGGGAAATATTTATATGGGTAATTTTAGGTCAGGGTTTGTTTTATAAGTCTATATGGAGAAACAATTTGTAGCCTGATAATAGCCTCCTTCTGTATGTCCAGTAATGATAAATGAACAATACATTATATCGTAAACATTATTACCAACTTTAACCAACCAAAACATAAATTTACTGTAAGATCTAGAAAAATGCATAACTTACTTGGCTGTACTATGACTTTGGTCCCCTTACCAAAGAATAACTTTAACCCATCATTCCCACAGCCACTAACCATACAGCAATAACTAGCAACATATAACACTTGATACAACACTGGTCGCTGTTAACACTCAATAAGACTATTAAACGTTTTAAGAAAAAGCAGCAATAACTGTAAGGCCCACTCAGCCGCCCCAGTTTCCACATTAACGTAATAATAATTGCAGTCTTCAAACTCGTAATTTGTTTTTTTAAGATGAACCGATCTTTTCATACATTACAGATTATGCCTATTTTATAACAGTTTAGTTTAATTTCCGATGAATCAAAAGCACTTACTTGAAGTAACAATGAGATTGGTGCCCAATCCAAATATGATGTTGTTATAACCAGAATTCACACATCAGTTTATCATTGTACATTTACCCTTCAGTACAGATGGACCAGGAAAATCTCAACTGCTGAAAGTCATTTTATGTTCAGTTTTGTTTTTAGATATGATTTCATGAATGTGTTGTATTTTTTAAACCTGTGACCTGATTTTATTCTATTATTACCACTGATGAAATTAAACATTTATTTGACTCGGTGAGAAACTTAAGGAAACTGCAATTTTAGTACTTATAGACTTTGAGTATTATAGTAAAACTATATTTTATAATGGGGTAAAAAAATGTCCAAATCAGCTTGTTTGTAAGCAATTAATTTAAATGTTATGCAGTTATTATGAATGTGTGCTTTTCATTTAAAGAAGACCTTTTGAAGAAGATTGTTGTAGATTTCTTGAATATTTATGTTTAAACGATTCTTATAGCTTAGCTGCAATGTTTACATTTTAAATTAATAAAATATGTATATGGAAAGCCACCTAGGTTATTATTTTTGAAGTATAAGGATTTTTTCTGAGAAACGCTGCACTTACTTGTCTGCACAACAAGTTTGGCTCCTTTGCCGAAGATAATGTTATTTACAGTCACACACTCTATGACCATCTGCCAAAAACTAATGCAATGCACCTTTTGGCATTAAGACGTTTACAGATGATCTAAATGTGAATTCAGTATCAACATTTTTAAGTGTTGGATGATGTATAATATATAAATGTCAATTTGATAATGTTTTAACTATCAATTTAGTTTCCATTTCCACTGTGCAGATGTCACGCTGTTAACTTTGTAGAGGTCTAACAAGTTTGTGAAATGACAAAGTCATCATCTTATATTAATACTTGTATACGTTTATACATTATTTACATTAAAGTATACATTTTCAAAAGACAGATTAGTGCAGATCATTTAGTTTTGATGGTAATTAGATCAAGTTGAATTTGTGCTGTGAACTACAGTACTATTCAAGCTTGATTTCATTGCTATTTATCTGCTGTTTGAATTAATTATTTAAATGAATTATTTTTAAATTGTAAGTTTTTACTTACTTGACTGTACAAACAAGCGAGTTCCCTTCCCAAATATCATTTTGCCCAAGCTGCCAGTCACACAGTGCCTGTCTGTGTTATAAATACTCGCATAACCAGCAAAGCAAATCTTCTGTTTTTAAGTGTACATGTTTATGCTAACTTAATACTTCCGCATTTACAATTTAAAACATTCAAATTCCTACTTTGCCTGAACAATATAAAAATAAAACCATAACAAATTTCAGCACAGAAAATTTGTCCTCTGGTGTTTAAGCATTGTGTAATTTAAGGGAGTTTGTGTGTATTTTTGTTAGCAACTGGAATAACTGATCATAAATGTCTTTGGACAAAAATGACTAGTGTTAATATGTGCTAAAATACACTTAAAAGTGATATTTAAGTTACAATTATAATTATTGTAAATGTATTAAACTGTTGTACTCACTTGGCTGTACATATAATTGTGTTCCCTTTCCAAATATGATTTTGCCCATATTGTTATTCACACAGTGATTAGTCGTAGGATGAAAACTTCTCATAACCACTACCATGTTAGATGTGTTGATAAGAGAATTTCAATACAAGAACTATTTATGGCGTATTTTATTGAAATACAATAAAACATGTTAAGTAGTTTATAAACTGAACCTTACTTACTTGAAAGTACATTTAGCTGAGTCCCTTTTCCAAATATAATTTTTAATCCACTTTGAGTCACACAGTTGTTGACCTCAGCATATAAACATTCAGCCTATGTCTTCATCTCTTCATACGAGAAGGATAAAGCCTATTATTTACTGAAAATGCTTTTAAATTTAGAAACATCTATACAGTAATATTGAAGTAAATCAGTTTATTTGTTATTTCAGTTAAGGTTTCTTTAAGAATTTTTTAAAGACAAAAGTTCTTTACATAAGTAAAGCCTTGGTATAGTGGATCTAAGTATAAAACTCCGTGTACAAGATCTATTTCACTATATTATTTCAATTGTGCTCTTTAAATGTATATTTATGTACATATATAAAGAGAGAACAGATAAATAGAGAGTTATTGCACATTGCGCAAGACAAATTTCCACCTTATTACACATGTAATTTTGGATTAATCAATCAGGTTTTTTAAGGATTTTGTTATAACTTTAATAAAAATTGATAAAGTATAGACATTTTCTAAAACTTACTTGCTCGTACAATAAGTTTCGTCCCACTGCCAAAGAAAATCTTAACTTGATTATTCACACAGCCATTGACCGTGTGCCAAAAACTATCAACATCCAACTCATGCTTAAATGACTGCTTTTAAAAAAATATCTGACCCTTTTAGGTTTTGAACTTTTATTACAGAATACTAAAAGTATCAATGTTCTTTACATTTGTCAATTCATTTTGTCTTTATGTATTATTGTAATCTGATGAGGTTTTTTGACCATAACAGGACACAATGAGAGCAATATGAATATCAATATTACCCTCATATTGAGTCATTAAAACGTCAAATTTTATATTTATCTGTTAAGTAAGTTTCTAGTTTTAGAAAATATTACTTTTTAAAAACAATATCATGGTCATCTGGCCTTTTGACCAGTTTGTCACATGAACAATGGTGTCTAGTTATAGTTTACAGTGCACATTTTTGTATTTCGACTTCATTTTAAGCTTTTGGCTGAAAACATATTGAACTTACTTGTAGTAACTGTTAGTCTGATGCCTGATCCAAATATGATCTTGTTGTTCCCAGGATTCACACATCAGTACAGTGCACTACATTTATCTAGTCAACTCTAGTCAATATGGATAATTTTGTACTAAATTTAAAACATTCTTACTTTTCTACAACTGAACCGAAATATATCATACATTGATAATTATTATTAGAAAATCTTGTATTGACTCCCATTCTCTGACATTATTTCATTAGTATGTTTTTTGCATTAGCAAAATGATTGACTTTAGTGGCCAAAAATATATATAAAACAACAGACTTACTAGTATTTGTTTAACTTGATACTACAGAAGACTTACTTGATCGTACAATGAGTTTTGTTCCTTTACCAAAGAAAATTCGAATCTGATCAGTCACACAGCCATTTACCATGTACCAAAAAGTACCAACATCTCTGATAAAAGATGTTAATGGCATTTGCACTCTGGACTCTAAAAATTATTAAGGTTAAGCTCTAAACAACTTCATTTCAATTGAAACACCTATGTTTAAAAGTTCTGTTTTTCTTGATTTACTATAACTAAAATGTAATTTATAGTACGAAAGCGCAACATACAATATGGCCACATACAGTATGAAGAGCTCAGATGTTAAACCCTCTATATTGTAAGTGTGTCTGACATAATTTCTTGTAATTTTTTTTTTTTTATCAGACTCTTGATGGACTCTGCCAATGCCAGGATTAAGCAGATGTGAAGTGAAAGTATTTGATGAATATATATTACGTTCCAAGAGTATTCAGTTATTATAATTATCTCATTGACGGAGGTGGAATTTAGCTGCTTTTGCATCTGAGCTCCTCATATATTAATGCTAGACTATACAATGCACATAATTATTTTTCAATGCACTAAACAAAAAATGAGAACAGCATAATTGTGAAATGTTTGAGTTGTAAATTTATCATTGGTTTAAAAGTATAAAAATCAGAAAAACAGATGCAATCTGCACTTACTTGATAGCACAGTAAGTTTAGTGCCAGTTCCAAAAACAATCTTGTTATACCCTTGAGTCACACAATGGTTTATTTGAGCACGTAAACATGTTCCTACATTTGACTTTTTAAAGCTTAAGTCTTTCGTTTTAATCAGGTTTTGATATTTGATATCTATTATTAAACAGAATGAGATGTATGTTGTGCTTTTAAAGAGCTGTAAGTGTTGTATTTTTCCCAAAATGGCCAATTCATGAATTTTAATTGTTGTACTTGATTTTATGGAAAAGATGATGGATTTAGTTTAATGATATTATTTTGGATCATTTTTCAATCAAATAAAAAATTTAAAAATCGTAAGATTTAGAAAAATCCATAACTTACTTGGCTGTACTATGACTTTGGTCCCCTTACCAAAGAAAATCCTATAACCATCGTTCACACAGCCACTAACCATACAGCAATAACTAGCAACACTCGATATAACACTGATCACTGTTAACACTCAATTAGACTATTGAACACGATAAGAAACAAACAACTAAGACATTTTTGCATCTAAGCTCTTCATTTTTAGATTTGTTGAATGTTTATTTTGCTTGAACGATTCTTTGCCTTTGCTAAAATGTCTAAATTAATGACACAAGTATATGAAAAGCCATCTACGTTATCGTTTTTAAGTATAATCATATTTTTTGCTTTTAGAAATGCTTTACTTACTGGTCTGCACAACAAGTTTGGTTCCCATGCCGAAGATAATCTTATTCACATTCACACACTCTGTGATCGTGTGCCAAAAACTAATGTCATGCACATTTGGCATTACAGCATGTCAACAGTGTTTCTAAAAACGTATTCAGTTTTAAATTTTAAGTATCAGAGGACGAGTAATATAACAAATGCTCATTTTCAATTATCAATTTAGATCCATTTCCAAAAATGATTTTCCATTGTGCAGATGTCATACTGTTAACTTTGTCTTGTAACTTGTAAGACCTCTACAAAGTCATATACTCTTATTATTTACATATTATAGTTAATATAATAGTTATTATAGCTATTACAGGTTATTACATTATTATTAACATAACATACATTTTTGAAAAAAGTAAGTGTAGTACCAATTGATCAGTTTTATGTGATTATGTAAAGTTAAGGTCATTAATTTTGTGCGTTTTGAGTTAAAACTTTAAATTCAATACATTGGTAAAATGAATTTCAGAGTAACATAAGCAAAATTGATTTGATAATGTAATCTTACTTGTTTCTATTTTGAGTCTTGTCCCACTGCCAAAGATAATCTTGTTTGCAGCATTCACACAAGTGCTGACTCCATCACAAAAACCCCACTGCCTAATTGATGAATTGTAACAGCGTTGGAATTTCAAGTTTTTGATGTATATTTTATCTTAATTTTCTTTTGGCATGATTTTATACTTTTATAATTTATTGAATTGTACTTACTTGTATTGACTGTTAATTTAGTACCTAAACCAAATATAACTTTCCAGCCTCCTGATGTCATACAATTAATGTTGTGTGGACAAAAACATAAATGGCGACGATGCTTTGCAAATACCTCTAAAATTATATATCATGTGCAAATTTAAACGAAATGCTAAGGAAAGCAAACCATCATGTTACGTTATTTACAGTACGATTATTTCCAAGCTAAGCTCTATGTGATGCTAAGATGTGTGCAACGTTTTTATATATATTTTTTTTTTCAGACATATGCCTAAAACATACTGAGCTAATATATCTGAGTAAGATTTCCATCAAGTCATTTTAGAATAACAATTTCAATCTGTTTACACTACTGGACTCAGTGTCCATCCTAGTACTTTAGATTTAATGCTTTAAATGACGAATACTGAGTACATTAATAACATACTGTAAAGAAATCCATAGCAACTCATGATGGTGTTCAAAAAACAATAATGTGATTTGTATAAAACAAGGTGAATATAACACTCACTTGTTTGTATGATAAGTTTGGTTCCCTTACCAAAGTAAATCTGATAGCCAGCATTCATACAGTTATTTGCCAGGAACTAAAAACTTCCTATTTAATTGGTAATCATTTAAGCATCTATGCAAAGATCTTAAACTCACCTGGATGTTTCGCATGTATTTCCAACAATACTGGACATTGTTGTATATGATAATATGCCAAAACTAAAACACATATCTAAAGGTTTTCTAGACATATCCAAAGATCAGACTGTTTAATTGCATTTTAAACATTGCAATAGTTATTTTGTAAGGAATGTTTTAAATCGTTTATTATTTAATTCAAATATGTGTCTTAATATGGCTTAAATTTGTGTATTGCAGGATACAAAATATCACATCTTTCTTTACGAAGGTTTGAAACAACACTTTTATGAAGTACCGTTTATGTTTGATTTTATTATATCAATGCAAACTTACTTGTTTCTATGGTGACTATTGTCCCCTTTCCAAAAATGATCTTCTGAGCAGTAGTCACACATACGCTCAGCCCCTAACAAAAACTACATAGCCCCATGGTGTTGCTAAAGCTTTAAATGATTTGAGGTTGAAATAACTAAAATAAGTTCATTAACTTTTAATTAAGTCTTAATAACGTTAGTAACTTTGTAGTTTCTTTTTTTTTGCTTTATGTTGTAATAACATCTTAGGGCTAAATAATGTTGTGTTTTTGTTCTGTAGTATTTCATTTTTAAAATAGCTTTTGCGATTAATTTTCAGTATTGTTAACTTGTGAAATTATAATGAAAACTTACTTGAATTAACAGTTAACTTTGTCCCAGAGCCAAACGTCATCTTGCCAAACCCTTGATTCACACAGTATGTAAACTTACTACGGTAACCTCGACAACTATTGCTGTGCCACGGTGGCTTTTGTAAAATTTACTTAACACTACAATTCCTTAAACATTTAAGAGTTTGATGTTAAGTACAATACGGCAAATACAAATCTATGTATGTACAATAGCTATTTACAGTTTGTTTCCAATTTATTGTGACAAAGTTGACACTTTGAACCTTAACAACCATAGTGTTTAACCTATAACCGATGTCTTGACACAGTCATGTTTTTTTCATGTAAATATGTAAATTGTTTAAAACTACCTTTAAAGCACTTAAATGCAGATGCACCTACCTATGCATTGTAAAAACGGCTATAGAAATTGAACTTAAAAAGATATATCCAACTGTAAATCTATATGAACGACACTGTGTGGTACTTTTGTCAATAACTATGATTATTTGCATTTATTAAAGCACCTATTTGTATTTAATATTTCAAATATACAGAACTTACTTGCTTGTATGGTGAGTTTTGTCCCTTTGCTAAAGAAAATCCTGTTGGCATTATTCACACAGTCACTGAGCGTATACCAAAAACTGTCATACTGTAAGTGAAGCAGCACTGGAAAGTAATCCACAGTGCATAATTCTCTATATATTGTTATTTATCATTTTAAAATTATATTTGACATTAAAGAGATTAAACTGTTACGTTGTTTGTAAAAGTTAAATCTCAATATTATTGTGTGTTTTGACAAATGCATTGATTGTGAGTTTTGACAAATGTATTGATTGTGGGTTTTGACAAATGTAATAATTGTGTATAAGGAAATAATTTGTTGATAAAATAACTAACAGCAGATATTAAATTTGTTTTAAATAATCTTTTTGTGTGTTTTAAATGTCTTAATTAGATTAAAAATAATTCATTATCCATTGTTTGTGCTAGTAATGTGAACTTATATTATGGTTGGCAAATGCGAAACTCTGCAGTTAAATTTTAGTCATTTATACGTTTCGACCAGCACTGGCCAAACAAAGTTTGTCTTTTCCTCAACTAAAAATAATCACACACTGTAAAAAATGCAGCATGAAGTTAAAAAAAAAAAACTTGGTTTTGCAAGTCAATTCAAGTCAATTCAACCTACTATTTTAAGTTTGGGCTTGTGAAAAGATGACATAACTTAAAAAATTAAGTTAAACAATTTCAACATGATTTTGTAAGTTAAAGTAACAAACATATATGTTGATTTGACAAAAATGTGTATTTTTTACAGTGCAGGCTATTAATGTTAACAATAACTCCAAGAACTACATATGGTATTTCATTATTAAAATTATTTAACTATCGTTTTTCGCTTTACATGCTATGGTTGCCATTTGTTGTGATAGGTTAACGCTTCGAACTTTGCAAAAATAAACTTACTTGATCGTACGACCAGATTGGTGCCCTTGCCGAAGAAAATCTTATAGCCAGTATTCACACAGCATTTTAACATGCATCAAAAAGCCTTACCCTTCAGCCTCAGATATAAACTGATTGGTATACCATTAAAAACTAATAAAAAAGACTGATATGAAATCGAGAAATAATCTGCATGCATCTAAACCAAACACAACACAGCTTATATAATAACTTATATAATTAATTATTAAACTTTAATTACTACATTTATTCTATGTTACAAAAACTCACAATATCCAGTACTCTCTCATCTAATCTAAGGTTAGAGGTTAAAAGAACAGAAAATCGTTTTTAATGCTGTAATTTATACTCACTTTTCTCAACTCTTAGTTTAATCCCTGGGCCAAAAATGACCTTCCAGTTTGTTGTCACACAATGAAAGTTGTGCTTATAAAAACTGCAGCTAACATGCTTGACATATTGTATAGTTTATGATTAGGTTTTGACTAGGAAATAATCATTTTTCTTTCTGATTTGTTTTCTTTAATGCTATAGTAAACGTTTTTGATACTGATCTAGAAATAAAAAGATTTCTTTACTTCTGTAAACAATCTACAAAAAGTACTTATCGAGCTTATCAAACAGTAACTCCATAAAAAGCCATAAATATGACGGCTACGCAAGCATTTGTTTGGAAAAGTTGATATTAGGGTGGAAACATCCACACTTACTCTGTTGTATTTTGAGTTGAGTCCCTTTGCCGAATATTACTCTAACTCCATCATTCACACAACCTATGACAACATTACAAATACCTAAGCTAAACCTCACCACTTGTAATCGATTGTATTTACACTTCTTTTCTTGTTTTCTAGTTTTGGGCAGAGTTACGTTCAGAAGTATTCAGAAACAAATAAAAATGCATAACAATTTAATGACTGTTACGTTTATTAACTTTTTATACAGATTGTGTTCGATTTTAACTATCGCTGATTAGGTAAATGGGTTTAAAACATTTGACATTTTTGCTATGAACAGATCATGTCTCAAAATTTGAATCTATGTTAATGTTTTTTTTTTTTTTTATAAAATAGCATGCAAAAAAGATCAAACTCACTTGAAAGAACAATTAGTTTGGTTCCAGAGGCAAATGTGATCTTTCTTAGTGCTTCATTCACACAGCATGTGTTCTCATTACAGTAACTTCTCTATTACTGCCATTGCTTATATTTATAACGCACTTGCACATTATGAATGTAATAAATAATGCAATCACTGTAACAGTAGCTACAGTACAATTTGCACTGAATTTGCAAGATCAAACTGTGGATTTTTTTAATTTTTATTACGATGTCTATTGTTAAGAACAAGTTTTCATTTATTTAATTAATTCGTTATATAGAATAAAATGATTATTAATTTGGATTTGTTTTCTTATTTATTAGGTTGTTTTCAGATTCTGACTTTGTGGCCATGTTTGGCCATTTCTATTATTTATATTGAAAAAAAGCTAATTAAAGGATTAATATATATGAAGTGAAAGCTATTATTATAAAACATAAGATGACTTACGTGCATTGACAACTAATTGAGTCCCTCTTCCAAATCTGATATTGTTGCCAGTATACACACATTAATTAACCAATGCACAAAAACTGCATGATTATGCCATTGAGGAATCAATGTCAGAACAGTAACTTAAAATATATTACAAATCACAAGTATATCATAAACATCAACATTAAAGTACTAATGTGTATATTGAACACTACTTTATACTCACTAATCTGAACTTTCAACTGGGTCCCACTTCCAAATATGACTTTTCCTATTCCTGTTGATGTCACACACTGACATACACTCCATCAATAACTATACGTCTATAACGGACAGTCTATCAATATACTTATATAATTGGGACTCTGAGCCAACTATCACCAAAGTTAAAAAAAACCTACATAGACCAAACTAACTTATGTGTCCATGACTTTTATCTTTATGTGTTTTGGCACGGCTAACACAAATGCCTTTTTCATTTTTTTAAACTGTTGTTTGTAACAGCATCAAGCTCTCTAATAGATAAATTCTAAAGAAATGATTATAGGCCTAAATAAAGCTTAATGTTTTTGCTTGAAATAAATACTTACTAGCTACAACTCTCAGTTTTGTTCCTTCTCCGAAAATGATTTTTAGTCCACCACTTGTCACACATTGCCAAAGTCTTAAACAATAACATGACTATCGTGAACTTGAAGTAGAATGTGTCTGGATGTTTCCTTGCGAATTAATGTAAAAGTAAGTGCTAATTAATTGGCATTCAGACATGATGTATGGCTTGACCGGCTGAATACTTTTTGATGCTTCTAGTTTGATAACTTTTTAAGTATTGACTGTGGATTTTTGCTAAGGTCATTAACTTAAGAAGACCTTAAAAAAGCTTAGCCTAATAGTACAGTACTTGAACGCAAATATAAATGTTTTCATTCAGTTTAAATTTGACTTAAGAACGATTACAAATGACATGATTATGTATAAATATAAAAAAGTTTGAGGAATTAAATTGACTCACTTGACTGAACAGTAAGTTGAGTACCACTTCCAAATATAATCTTTACACCAGCGGTCACACAGCTATCTAGCTAACTACAAAAATGTACTATATAACTTGCAAACAATCATTATCTATTAAAATCTAATTTTGTAAGAGAAATTGTGCAGAAAACATACTATAGCAGTGTTTCATGAACTATGTGACTACATAAATGTTAAATTTGAATTGTTATACATTTTTCTATTTCTTGCATGGGGTCAACAGTGTACACATTGATTTATTTTCACCTCTATTGACCTTTTCTGTCGATTTAGGTTTGTTTTGCTTTTTGAGTGTCTTTAAGACAATTTGGAACTTGGAACAATATTTAAAAAAAAAATTTGTTCAGATACCTCAAAAAAAAAAAAAAAAAGTTTGGTCTTACGAGATTCCACAGTTAGCTTGGTCCCATCTCCAAATATGATCTTGTTATAATTCACACACTAACAAAACCCTCAGCGAAAACTCTCAACACTCATTCAATGAATTGAGAAAGAGTTCATTATCTTACTTTAATTCTGTTAAAATTGTTTTGTTATTATTTTGTTTGCTATTTATGATTAGTGTTGGGTGTAGTTACTGTAATTAAAAAGTAAAGTAAGGGGTTACTCTTATTTTTTCTGTAATTTATGTTACAGTTACTTCTGATGTAATTGAAATAAATAAACAGTAATTTAATTACTCAACTGAAGATGTAATTAGTAACTAATAATTTGTTTTTGCGTAACCCCAACAACGCTCTAATTGTGTTACATTTTTTAAACATCATAACACCTATGTGACTCTAAGTCATAAAATTCAAAAAATATTTTGTTAATGCAATAAATAAGACTTTGAAATGTTCTGAAATATAAAAATACATGGTACTTACTGGAGTAAACAGTTAGCTGTGTTCCCTGACCAAATATAATCTTGTTGCCATAATTCACACAGTGTTAAATACCAGAGCAACAACTTCTGGACTGAAGTAAATGTTTAGACTCTCATTATTTCTGCATTCACTTTTTAAAACCGGACATCTAATAAATGTATGTACAATTCACAAAAACTTGTAGTGTCTTCTGGATATTAACAAGTTTTAAAAATTCTTACTCGTTTTCACGCGCAACGTTGTCCCTTTTCCAAAGATGATCTTGTTTGCACCAGTAGTCACACAATACAAATGGCCATCACAAAAACTACTCTAGTTACATGATGGCAAAATAGATCTTATAGTTGAAATGTTTCAATAGAAAACCCTTCAATCACTACAATGATTTATGAACAAAATTTTTAAACATTACTAAATATTATTCTTTTAACGTAGTGTTGCAAACACAGGTTAGTTTTAATCATAAGGAGTTCGGCAGCAAATATTTGCCATACAAACATTCAGCATCTGTAATTGTTTGTAAGTTTTGGTTTGAGAAAGACTTTTATATAGCTTATAACCTATTCTTGCTTAGGCTTTTGCATTTTCTTTACTTTGAGGAAATATAAGATAGCATTTTGATATACGATAAGAAATTATTCTGAATGCAAAATTAATGATAAAATATGATAAAAAATTTGTCTTACGAGATTCAACAGTCAGTGTTGTTCCACTTCCAAAAATGATCTTGTTGTTGCCATAATTCACACAGTTGCAAACACTTAGACAAAAAGTCTTGCAGGAACCACTCAATCATCTATTTTATGTCAAAAACGGTTTATATTATCGTTGCCCAGCAATAACATCTATACAGGCTAATTTATACTACTAATTGACCAGTCACAAACATAACTGTTTTGGGCTTTTGATCAAATCACTTGTCATGAATGGTTAGATGTGTTGAATGGTCAAGTACTGTTTATTATATTATTGCTATCAAGCTAAAACATCTATATAGGCTATTACATCCTGCAACAAATCTAATATCGTTTTTATATTATGTTATTTTCAACTATCTTTACATTGGCTCAAGGAATGGTGTGAATTTGGGATTGGACTGTTGGTTTGATGGACCATGGCAGACAATGGAAAATGACTTCAAAATACTTTTTAAGTAAAGAGTTTAATTGGGTCTCCATGTAAGTTTGTAATTTCCATTACTTAACTGTTTTCAACTATTCATTGCAAAAAGATTATGGTGATTGGTATTATTGCATTGTTAACACAATCTCTAAACTACAGTTCACTTAATATTGTCTAACTTAGTGGATTAAAGTACAGTACCTGTGACTTAAAGGCACAGCTATGATCTTTTTTAAGCGAGTTACCAAGGTTTGACCAGTTTTATCACAACTATATTAACACTATAAAAAACTTTCATACTATAATGCTTAAGTATTGAACCTGCAAATATTTTTTTTTATATGAAGAAAAACATTTCTTACTGGTGTCAACTGAGACAAAAGTTCCACTTCCAAAAATGATCTTGTATGTGCCAGAAGTCACACAATACTCAAGCTCTTAGCAAAAAGCCAAGATTCACGACTCCCAGAAAACAAAGTTTTGACCGCTTTTGATGATTTATGGGAATCATATACAGTATGCTTTTTAAAGTGGACTGTGTAATTTTTGCACCATCTGTTTCACCAAATTGATTTGCAAAAACAACAGGTTTCTTTCCCTATCATCTGCCATGGTCCATCAAGCTAATAATCACATCAAAACCTTACATCAAATATGCTATGCCAGGATAATTAGGCTGCTCAAACAAACAAATGTTTGTTTTTAAATGTTTTGGAGAAATCATTCTACCAATAGCTTTGGGGTAAGCTTGACTGAATATTATATATAATAAATGCACTGTAAAAAGTGAAAATTGGAACTACTTAAAAAAAATAATACTCCAATCCCTTTAAGTGAAAAGTTAAGGTGAATAGTTTTGAGACTAAAATGGAAGAATTTAAGTTAAAAACAATTTTATGTGTTACCAAGTGAAGTAATTTAAATTAATCCAACTTTCACTTTTTAAGGTTTGTGAGTTTGGAAGCAAAAATGTTTGAGCTTGAAATAAAAATACTTACTAGGTATAACTATCAGTTTAGTTCCTTTTCCGAAAAAGATTTGTCTTGCACTAGTTGTCACACACTGCCATTACCATAAACAATAACCTGACTATCCCAAGTTTATCTAATACATACAGTTCTAAATGTTTCTGAAAAACAATTTTTCAAACTGACAAAGTGATACGTTTATTAGCATTCACGCTTAACTGTCCGCATACTTTTTGGGGCGTCAATACAGTAATTTTTTTAACGTATTTATGTCAAAATTCTGTTCTTTCCTAGGCTATGTGACACATTTGTAACTGATCTTTTAAAATAAGGTTTACATAAAGCTTAGCCTAAATAGTAACTTAAATACCAATTTTGAATTTAGTTAACCAAATAAAATTTCAATGTCAGCATATACAGTATAAATAGATTATATAAAAATGATTAATTAAATTCACTTACTTGAATGAACAATAAGTTGAGTACCACGTCCGAATATAATCTTTACACCAGTATTCACACAGCTATTTACCTAACTACAAAAACTACAACAGATTTGTGTTGGGGCATCATTATCTTTTAAAATCAAAGTATGAAGATATAAGTCTAAATTATTAGATCCTTTACATAGCAGTTTTTAATCAGCTATGCAACTAAATACAGTAAATGTTATGTTTAAAATGTTTTACATGTTTCTACTAAAAAGACAGCAGTGTGAATTACTGATTTTGACCTTTTCTGACAGTTTTGTCTGTTTTGCTTTTTAAGTTTTTTAAGACAATCTAAAACACTATGTAACATTTTGTGTTAACCTTTAATTCAGATATTTTTTTGGAAAAATGTTTGGTCTTACGAGATTCCACTGTTAGCTTCGTCCCATCTCCGAATGTGATCTTGTTATAATTCACACACAAACAAAACCCTCAGCAAAAACTCGAAACAGTGAACTGTGAAAGAGCACATTGTCTTCCTACACTGTATTATATCAACATATATTTTATTTTACTTTAACTTAAGAAATTAAGTTAAACAATTTCAACTTGTTTTTCTAAGTTACTTCAACTTAGTCAAAACTTAAAAGTAGGTTGCCTTGCATAATTAAGTTGTTTAAACTTGCTTTTTTTTTATTGTGTACTTACATTCTGTTAGAATTGTTTTGTTATTATTGGGTTTGTTATTTATGATGGTCAGATAGTCTGAGATTTTCTATATCATACACTGTAAAAAGTGAAAAATTGGATCAATCTAAAAAAGTACTTCAGTTAAAAACACTTAAAAAATAAAGTTTATTCAGTTAAAGTGAAACTAAAATTATCATTTTTTAAATGTTACCCAATTTAAGTTATTTTTTAAGTTGATCCGACTTTTCACTTTTTACAGTGTAACTTTGATTTGGGAATGTGTGACTCTCGGTCATGAGATTCCAAAAACATTTTGTTCATGCAGTACTTTGAATTGTTCTGAAATATAAAAATACATGGTACTTACTGGAGTAAACAGTTAGCTGTGTTCCCTGACCAAATATGAACTTGTTGCCATAAGTCACACTGTGTTAAATACCAGAGCAACAACTTCTGTACTGAAGTGAAATGACTCGACGCTCATTATTCCTGATTTTACTCTTTTAAACCTGACACTTAATGAATCAATCTACAAAAACGTGTAGTGTCTTCTGGATATTAACAAGAACTTAAAAAGAACTTACTTGTTTCCACACGCAGTATTGTCCCTTTCCCAAAGATGATTTTGGCTCCACTAAAAGTCACACAATACAAACGGCCCTCACAAAAACTACTCCAGTTACACGACGGCAAAACAGATCTAATAGTTGAAAACGCTTCAATCACTTAAATGTAATAATGTTTATTGACATAAAAATAGTTTTTTAATCATTAGATTAGTTATTTATTTATTGTCAAAGTAGTGTTTTCATACAAACAAATGTCATTTTAATCATTAAGAGTTCTGCCGCCAATATAATATTAATAGACTAACTTTACAAAAATTATATTATTTTTGCTGTGCCTGCTGATGTTATGCAAGAAGAGAAACACTTTTAATGACTTAATCCTAAGCATTTACATTAACCATCAGCAATTGTTTGATTGTCAGTTTATGTTTGAGACGACTTTTATATTTAATAGCTTGTAACTTATTAACTTATTGTAACTTAGGTTTTTGTAGTTTCTTCACTTTGAGTAACGGAAAAATGGCCTTTTTAAGTAAGATAAGAAATCATTTACAATATTATGCAAAATTAATTGATGAACTGAACCAATCCTGCATTACTGTAAGAACATGTGTGATAAATATGATGAAAAAAACTTACGAGATTCAACAGTCAGTATTGTTCCAGTTCCAAAAATGATCTTGTTGTTGTTATAATTCACACAGTTAAACTGACTCAGACAAAAAGTGTCTTGAAGGATATTGATCAGCCACTGTATATACTGTTAATATACTATATATATTAGAACCAATCAATTTGTTTATAAACTGATAAGTCACAAATTCAACAGTTTTGGGCTGTTGTTAAAAATTGCTTGTTATAATGAATTGTCAGGTCAAGTACTGTTTATTATTGTGATATTATTGTGATTGAGCAATAACATCTATACAGGCTATTACAACCGACAACAAATCTAATATATTTTTTTTCATTTTCAACTATCTTGACATACCATTTGTTCAGACAATAGTTTAAAGTTTTAGATTAGACTATTGGTTTGAAGGACAGTGGCAGACTATGTAAAATCTAACTGTGTCTTCGTACTTTGTATTATTGCATTGTTAACATGCACATTAAACTACACTTATTATTGTCTATTGTAGTAGATTTAGCTGTGACTGAAAGGCAGAAAAATGTCTTACTTGATTCAACCGAGAGCAAAGTTCCACTTCCAAAAAAGAGTTTGTATCCACTGTCAGACACACACTGCTAAAGCTCTCAGCAAAAAAAAAGGGTCCCGAAAAACAATGAAGTTCAGACCCTGTTTTAGGATTTTATGGAAATCTTATACTGTATGTGCGTTAAGTTGACTATGACAAATGTATTTGCAACATAACAGGTTTTCTTCCCCATCATCTGTCATGGTCCATCAACCCATTAATCCCATCACAAACCCTAAGCCAACGTTGCTATATTAGGCTAATTGGATTGCTTGATTAAACAAAAGTTTACTTCACATTTTTAAAGAGGAATCTACCTAACAATTGCTGACTTTACACTTGAAGAGCTAAAATAAAGGGGGAATTAAGCTAGTTACTAATAATTGCAGTCTTTTAATGCTTTACAATAATGGGATTCGTCCAAAAGGTATGGGCTGGACCGCATTGGTTTTCTCAGATGTAGAAGAGCTTAAAAATTGTTATTTAAAAAGTAAAAAAAAAGGAAATCATAAAACCGCATCACTTACTTGCTTCAATGTGCACTTGGGTTCCTCTTGCAAAGATTAACTTGTAATTGTTAGTCACACAGACCGTAGCTACATAACAAAAACCTACATTGCCCAAATGAACCAATGCGTCCACGATTATATTCTGCCATTGCTAACAAAAATTAATTGGCATTTATGCAGTATTGCGCAAGTTTTTATGCCAATACGTCTTCTGCCAAAGTTATTTATTATGTGACATATAAAATCTTTTAAATGATCTTTAAATAGAACCTGAATGTTTGTATTCATTTAAAAGGACAATGTTAAGGATAAATAAATATATGAGAAGGCACTTACTTGACTGAACAATAAGTTGAGTACCCGTTCCAAATATAATCTTTGCACCGGTAGTCACACAGCCATCTAGCTAACTACAAAAATTTTCTGTGTAACTTGAAAACGAATTGATTCGTTTCTGAAGCATTGTTAGCGTAAATTATGAAAGTTATAATTCATAACAGAATTTTTTTTATTCTTAACACTATCGGCCTGTTTTGCTTGACATCTAATAATTTTAAACAGAATCTACAAAAACTTGTAGTCTTCTCGGTACAAACAAGTTGAACTTTTAAAAAAATCTTACTTGTTTCCACACGCAACATTGTCCCTTCTCCAAAGATGATCTTGTTTGCACCAAAAGTCACACAATACAAACGGCCTTCATAAAAACTACTCTAGTTACATGATGGAAACACTGATCTGATAATTCAACGTTTTAATAGAAAAACACTTAATTAAATGATTTATAAACAGGTAAGTTAATTATTTAGAGTTCTGAAGCTAATTTTTTATATTAATAAGCTACAAAAATGAAAACATTGAAATGCAGCATCAGTAATTGTTTGTCAATTTTGGTTTGAGCAACATTTTAATATTTAATAGTTTAATAGTAACTTAGATTTTTTTTTACACTATTTTACATTTTATACATGAATGGCCTATGCATTTCAGATTGTAGGTTATATGAAACAAAACTAATGCTAATAAAAAGCTGAAGAGAGAAAATTTCTTATTATGTATTATTCAGATTAACATGTAGGAAATAAAAAGTTTAAACTTACGAGTTTTAACAATTAGCTTTGTTCCATCTCCGAATATGATCTTGTCGTAATTCACACACTAACAAAACCCTCAGCAAAAACTCTAATCTCTCATTCAATAAATGTATATTACAGTGATCGAACAAGAACGTCATTACAAGCTACAACAAATGTAATATAAATGTTATTTAAAAAGTAAAGATTTTAATTATGTCATCCTTTAACCTTTTCATTAGAATTGTTTTCAATCTTTTAGTGCAACAAGCTGATATGATGTTGAAAATTATTGTTTTTGTATATGAATATATGCCGTAAACTGTACGGCGTATATTCATATTAAAGTTCCCTAATATAGCGGTTGTAAACTTTTTGTGAAAGATATCATTAATGAGAATCTTACTTGAATTTATATACAGTGTTGTCCCTCTTCCAAAGATAATCCTGTCGACCCCCACATTCACACATCAGAAAACGCTCTCACAAAAACAAGCTCATTTAAGCACTAGTAATAATAGATATCTCTTTGTAAACCATTGCTGTTCTATCATCTAGGATTTCACATGAAACATATAAATACAAGTTTAAATTCAAAGATAAAACATCAAGATAGATGTTGGTACTTACTGATTTCAACAGTTAACTTTATCCCTGTCCCAAATATAATCTTGATGTTTGATGTCACACACTGTTTGGACCCTTAACAAATTCATATGCACTATGATGCCATTAAAGTATCTCAATACTTTAAATTACATTAGTTAGAATTTCCCCTTATGCAAGTCAATTTAACCTACTTTTTTACGTTTTGACATGTGATAAGTTGACATAACTTAGAAAAACAAGTTGAAATTGTTGAACTTAATTTGTTAAGTTAAAGTAAGTTAAAAAATGGAGCATGAAGTTAAAACAACTTGGTTTTGCAAGTCAATTCAAGCTACTATTTTACGTTTTGACATAACTTGAAATTGTTTAACTTAATTTGTTGAGTTAAAGTAACATAAAAATATATGTTGATTTGACAAACATGCTGCATTTTTTACAGTGACTGTGTTTGCAGTGTAATGAATACTTTAAGTATGTATTTAAATAAAAATATCATCTTACGTGGTTCTATGAATAATCTTGTCCCTGATCCAAAGATAAGCTTTCGTGTAGCATCATTCACACACTGATAAACTTCTCTTCAAAAAACTTAAGGGGCAGCAAAGGCTGTGTTTTACATTATTGTATTCTCTGTAAAATCTTAAGCTTTATTTTTTTATTCTGGTGGCTATTTTAATTTAATTTAGTTTTAACAGCATCTTGAGGATTTGAAATACATTATTTGGAAATCTCTTTTTAATTAAGAAGGTTTTGTATTGACTTGGTAATTAACAGTTATAATGTCAGACCTATAGTTTTCGTTAAGTTTTAACACATTCAGTATGTACACTCTTAAAATAAAGATCCCTAATATGTTTCTTTTCAAGTTGTATGGTTCGATAAATAAACTTTAACATCCAAAGAACCTTTCTGATTGTTTGTAGTGGAGAAAGGTTCTTTAAACTATGAAAAGAAATAAATGTTTTTTTTTTCGAGAACAAAAATGGTTCTTATGTGACATTGCTGTAAAAAGCCCTATAAGATTGACTTACTTGAATGTACGTACAATGTGGTCCCTCTTCCAAAATAAATTCTCTGAGTCCCAACATTCACACACTAACTAACCACACAACAAAAACATGTGCTATCATGTCAATGTAAGTCTTATTGATCAACTCCTATCATCTTATCCTGAAAATAAATCCTGATTTGTTAATCAGTAAGTTATTATAAACGACAAAGTCATTATAGTTCATTGGCAGTCTTTGGCGTTTTCATTTATTACAAAGCTTTTCTGGGTGATTATTGTGTAGACTGTGATGTTAGTTACATGTTATTATTGCTAGATTTTTTTTAAAATAGGAATTTAAAGTTCTTACTTGATTCAACTTTTAAAGTTGTTCCTTGACCAAAGATTATCTTAGTCCCACCAACATCCACACAATAGCATCAATCTATACAAAAACTAGACCAGTTTCCAGGAACTGAGGACTAACATATTTTATGTATACTTACAGTAGGCTATGTATTTATGTGGTGATAATTACAAACTGTACAATAATAATTAAGGATGACTATTGTATTAAAGTATCGAGTATTTTAGTTTTAAACTTTCTATTATTATTACTATATAGCTACTTTATATTTTACAGATTGTAAATTAAATTATCGTTTTCTAAACATTTTTATATAAAACAAATTGCCTTACTTGACTGTATTTATAATGCTGTCCCTTTTCCAAAATGAATCTTCAGAGTCCCGTCATTCACACACTTACAAATCACCCAACAAAAACATACTTTCATGTCGTGGTCAATTAAAGTCTAATTGATCAAGACTTAAAGCTCTAATTTATGAATAAATTACTTTAAATTATATAAAGATATACTTTAATTGCAGTTTTCCTCTTTTTACATTTAGTAAGCAAAATTTTGAGGGAATTACTATAGAGACGGTATGTGATAACATCATATTTGTGATAAATCTATATAAATATGTATTACATTTATATGAAAGTCCTTACTTGATTCAACTTTTAAAGTTGCTCCTTGACCAAAAATGATCTTTCTCCCACTAGCATCCACACAACAACAACAATCTATACAAAAACTATAGACCAGTTTCCAGGAATTGAAGACTTACTTTTTTAATATACAATGTACGAGTTGATAGGCTTAGGTATTAATTAAAGTATTGATTATTTTAGTTTTATATTATAAAAAGTCTGTTATTATTACTTTATTACTACTTGGTGGTTATATTTTAGATTGTAAATTAAATTATCGTTTTCTAAACATTTTTATATAAAACAAATTGCCTTACTTGACTGTATATATAATGCTGTCCCTTTTCCAAAACGAATCTTCCCAGTCCCATCATTCACACACTTAAAAATCACCCAACAGAAACATGCCTTCATGTCATAGTCAATTAAAGTTGTATTGATCAAATCTTAAAGCCCTAATTCATTAATTATTTTAAAAAACACAGGCATATAATTAAATTGCAGTTTTCCTATTTTTACATTTATTAAACAGACTTTTTAAGGAATTACTATAAAGATGCTATGATATTAACATCATATTTAAGATAAATCTATATAGATAAGGAACTTTTAAATGCATGTTCAATTAAATGTAAATGTATATGAAAGTCCTTACTTGATTCAACTTTTAAAGTTGCTCCTTGACCAAAAATGATCTTTCTCCCACCAGCATCCACACAATAGCAACA
Source organism: Paramisgurnus dabryanus (assembly GCF_030506205.2). Lineage (NCBI taxonomy): Eukaryota > Metazoa > Chordata > Actinopteri > Cypriniformes > Cobitidae > Paramisgurnus > Paramisgurnus dabryanus. The sequence goes on along the minus strand of NC_133342.1, from coordinate 32,792,792 downwards.
ATCTATACAAAAACTATAGACCAGTTTCCAGGAAATTAAGACTTACTTTTTTATATATAATGTACGAATTGATAATTACAAACTGTACAATAATAATAACCCTGTGATTATTGTAAGGCTAAGGTATTAAATTGAGGAGTTTTGGTTTTAAACTATTTAGTCTTGTTACATGTATTAATTGATATAAGTGAATCATTGTTTTAAAAAATGGTCTTACTTGACTGTACATTTACTGTTGTCCCTTTTCCGAATTGAATCTTCCAGCTCCCATCATTCACACACTAACTGACCTCACGACAAAAACAGTGTTTCATCTAAGAGGCCATATTGTAAACATATATGGGTAGACTTTTTACTCCATTTTACCTTAAAACATTTGAGCACCTTTTGTTATTTTTTATTAACTTTTGTATAGTGGCTTTCCAAACCATGTTTTTTTTTTGTTTTTTTTATGTTTGGTGTATATGGTTTTAGATAACGCTGCTACAAAATGATTACATTAAAGGCAAACAATGCTAAATTACTGAAATGTGTAATGCAAAGGCAAGCAAAATGATTTAAATACTCCCTGTAATTGACAGTCAGTGTTGTGCCCTGACCGAATATAATTTTGTTTCCAAGTGTCACACAATAGCGCACACCTTAGCATTATCTAATGTTTCGTTTCGATGGCTATTTGATAAGGAAAAAGGTATTATTTTGACAAATGTATGTTTTATATGTATCATAGTATCTTCAAAATCACAATTTTTAAAGATCATTTTAAAAATATTTTAAAAAATGTTTCACTATCCTAGTATAGTAAAATATATTGTTTTGTTTTACTTAAACAGTATTTTCAAATTTCTTGTGGGTCAGAATCTCTTTGTGAAAACATTTAAAACATGACTTAAAACCTGCTGAAGTGTTTGATGAATAAAGCAATTTTAAGTGTATGTACTTACTTGAAAGAACAGTCAATGATGTTCCAGAGGCAAACAATATTTTGTTGCTTGATAAAGTCACACAGTAGCTAACACCTCAGCGATTACTAAGACTGCTCTAGTAAGAGTTTACCGAAAGTGTTTAAGAAAATATCTGTACATAATATTAGCATTTATTTATTTAAAAAAAATAAGTGAACTCTAAGTGTGCCATGGCAGGATTTTATATATTTGGATACTATGCATCTTGGTCTAAACCATAACTGATGTGTAAAATAATGTTATTTAGTATTATCAAAGCTAGAAGGTAAAAAAGGAAACATGAAAACTACAAGTAGACTTACTTGACTCAATCAGTAATTGTGTGCCTTTTCCAAAAATAATCTTCTCTAATCCAACATTCACACAACGAGAAGCGACATTACAAAAATCTCAAGAGAAACGTTTTTTGAGATTGAATGTTATCCAGCCCTATTCCTCACCTCAAAGACTAATTTAAGGTTTTTAAAGTATTTAAAGTATAACGATTTACAGTCTGCGTAAGGTTGTCCATAATATTGCATTTTTTTCTTCTAACAATTCTTTCACTAAACATAAAATGATAAAATGCAGCTCATCAGCTGGGAATAAACTTACGTGACTCAACTGTCAATTTTGTTCCTGTTCCAAAGATAATCTTCCCAAATCCCCCAGTATTCACACAACAAGAAACTACATAACAGAAACCTGCCTAGTCAGGATATAATCTCCCTGCAAATATTCTGAAGACTTCAATGGGAACGTAAACATTTCATCTGTTAATTCCTTTGTTAATTCTAAAAATAAATACGGTCTAACCCATACACACAATGTTTTATCATTTTACAGTGTACTTCAACATCGTGTGTTTGACTGTCTCTTATATTTTTTATATACGCAAAATATTTGATAAATTCAAGGAGTGTCATAGTTCGTTCAAATCTATGAAACAGTAGATTTAAACAATACCTGAATCAACAGTAAGTTTTGTTCCTTGGCCAAATATCATACGTCCTGCTGTATTAGACACACATTGTTTTACAGCTTCACAAAAACTATGACTATACTGACAAGACAATTAAGTTATTTATAAAGTGATGGGTGCCGCTGTTTTTAATAGTACAACTTGTACGTTTTGTCTTGGTAATATTTCTAATATTTAGAAGAAATATTGGTCTTACTGAAAAGCTTAATATATAGCATTTTAAACTTTAAAAATAAACCTTGAAAATTTCTAATCTAATAATTAAATCTAATAAATCAGCTGGGAAAATCACTTACGTGTCTCAACTATCAATTTTGTTCCTGTTCCAAAGATAATCTTTTCATATCCACCAGTCTTCACACAATGACAGTCCTCATAACAAAAACTTCTTCAGTAAGACGAATCAGGATTAAATGTTCAGACATTAAACTTACAGGTTAATGCACTCATGCACTTTTAGAAATAAAGGTTCTGGGTGCTTTTGTGAAGAACCTTTAACAGCCATAGAACCTTTCTGTTGCACAAAGCTTTTTGTTGTAGATAAAGGAACTATAGCCTATCAAAAGTTTGAAAGAAGTGGTAAGAATGTACTTTTGACTGAAATTATCTTTAGGGAACCCAAAGAAATTGTTTTTCTATGGCATTGTTGCGAAGAACCTTTCTAGAAACTTTAATTTTGGAGTACAAGAATGTAATAAAGCAGACTGCTTGTGTTATGTGCTAACTGTAAAAGCTGAAGCCTTAAACTAAACTGATTTAAGATCTATAAAACAATGGTCCCATGCAGACTATACATTTGTGTTTATTTAAGAAATCTAGATATATTTACTTTACCAATTTTTAATATTAGAATACCAGGACACAGCTATCATTGTCAAATGGTCGTATAAAATCAGAAACTTGGCTTTTAGTTTTAAAAAGCAAGAGTAAAAACCCACACATCACATATAAACACAACTTTGTTTCTTTTAAAAGTTCAGATTGATTTGTGTCTACTTACTTGGATTTATGATTACTTTTGTTCCTTGACCAAAGACTATCTTATCAGAATATGTCACACAGTGTTAGCCACCACATCAATTATCAACTTGTGACTAACTCAAGCGCGTACTATCGGAGAAAGTATTCAATTTGAAGTTTAGCAATTATTTCATTGTTTGTTTTTAATAGTATGTTTTTACAGTTTTGTCTGCAGAAATATAATTGGAATATTGAAATTCTTTGGCTTAATTTCGTCAATCAACATGATTAAACATTAACTTCTTTTAACAAATATTAGTGAAATGAAATAATATTGGTTTATGAAAACTAAGCTGTACCTGAATTGACGGTAAGTTTTGTTCCTTGACCAAAAATCACTTTCCGACCTCCAGAATTAGTCACACAGAGTTACACAGCAACACTAAAACTTCCTAAGACATCATCTCTGCAGGTAAAACAATTCTAATGGTTTCTTTACAAGTCCCATTAAAACCACCAATCGTTTACTGTACCATTAAAACCATTACAGATTATTTAGCAGTTTGTTTTGGGTCTTTTTTCAGTAGAATTTAATGTTGTTCTATTGGTTTATTAGGAGAGACACACAGAGACCATTATAGTTTCTGTTAAAACCAATGCAAACCATATTATAACCATTATTAGAATTTCTCTATTTTATATTGTTTTAACCAGCAGTAATGCGTGGTTAATGTTCTAATAAAGACCTAAAGTTTGATTTCTGTTTTCACAAAAAAAGTGCTTAAGATTTCTGTTTACTTTACCCAAAATAAATTCAAATAAACTTACTTGTTTCAATTGTCAACTTTGTGCCCGTCCCAAAGATAATTTTGTTTACTCCACTACCGTAAGTCACACAGTATTAGACCACACAGCAAAATCTACTGTATCAAGTCTGCGAAACAGCTGCACATACTTTACTGATCCATGGAAATTTTAGCAAAATGTCCAATTAATGTTTACCAAACAAGTTTGCATTTTAAAAACTCATTTTTGCTGTCGTGTCATAAAACCACTTGCATTTTAAGAGCAATGTCACTTATCAGATTAGGGTTAATTGCACTTACTTTTAATAACATTAAGTTTAGTTCCACTTCCAAAGAAGATTTTGTAGTTTCCAGACACACACTGCATTTCCCTTGTGCAATTACTCAACACTTACAAATAGCATGAAATACCACTTATCTATGAAAATCTCTACGTAAAGGAGTCTAAAAGTAGTTTTATTTGTCTACCATGTCATGTTTTGTAGGGTTTTTAATGCTTTTTCCAAGATCTTTTTCATTCAATTAGGTTCAAATTCTTAACTATAGCTGTTGTTATTCACTTACTTGTTTCAACTGTAAGTTTGGTTCCTGAGCCGAAATAGATTTTCCAGTTATTTCCAGTCACACACTGTATTTCCTTTAAGCAAATACTCTACACACTCATGTAATATAAAATACTTATATACTGAAGACACCCTGGCACTGGGAATCGAGAATTGGTCTATTACAGTTTGGAAATTGAACTAGACCTAATTTAGGCTACTTCGGATTACATAAGCGTATATCGAAAGATTAACTTTAATTGAATAAACCAATGGCTGTATAATATACAGTAGATTAAACAGATAATTTAGGACTAAAGCTTTTTACAATACGAGTAAATGGATACATTTTAAGATACTCACTTGTGTAAACTTCTAATTTTGTTCCAGACCCAAAGATGAGCTTTCCATATGCACCCCCAGCAGTCACACATTGTTAAATCTGATACCGCTAACCCTCAACACAACACTGTTTAAATCTTCAACTCTGTTTAGCTTAATATGTACATTTTACCATTATTTGACATCCAAACTTAACTTTCTATACTCTGTTATGCCTTCATTTAATAACAGTATCAATTATTATTTCAATTATTAAACACGTTTTCTGTGTCTACAATCTATGTCATTTAGTTTGGTAAATAGTGGCCTGAATATCCTGATATGGTTATGAACTGCATTAACTTTTGATATAATTACATTGTAAGAATAAAATAATATTTTTTAATACATTGAGTTATAGTTTTATGTCACTATCTCCATAATTTGGTACAATTTGGTTGAATTAAAAGTTAGTTTTGTGTGATTTGAAGCTTTTTTAAAAATACTTTTATTGTGAACTTTAAAAAAATATAAACTTTTCACGACCATATTTGGGGTTCCTCGGTTGCCACACTGGTGGAACCTTCTGAAGAACCTCTTGGCACCTTTCAGATCCTGCAAGTACTATAAAACCCGACAGTGGTCCCTAAGAGCCAGGCTTTAAAGTATTTAAATACAAGAGTAAATTAAAGGCTCCTCACTATGTTCTATCAGTCTACCAACTCGAAAGAACATTGCTTCAAAGATCTTTTAAGTTTAACACTGTATGTAATGTATTAAATATTATATTGTCATTTATATTATGTTGACATTCAATTATTATGATACTATAAAACCAAAACCACTTACTTGAGTTAACAAGCAGATTTGTACCTTGGCCAAAAGTTACTTTCCCTCCAAAGTTATTAGACACACAGTGTTTAGCATCATTACATTTTCTATGCTACTAGATTCTCCTATAATCATTAGGACTAAAAGGCCAGTACTCTGGTTAACTAAACCTATCTTTAAATCTTAAATTTAAAACACAGCAAAATCTATAAGAAACAGTGGATGATAATTTACTTACTTGTTTCGATGACCAGCTTTGTGCCTTGCCCAAAAATAAGCTTGTCTGACCCTGATCTAGTCACACATTAGGTCACCACATAACAAAAACTCACCCAACACTGCATAACAAATTGTACTTACTATTATTGTCACATCCACTGTTTATACATAATAATTGTCTCTAATCACATCTTCTATTTGAATAGTACATTTAATCTGATTTGAGGATTAGTATTAGACACTTACTAGAGTAAACTTGTAAATTTGTGCCTGATCCAAAGATTAGCTTTCCAAATCCAGCACCAGCATCCACACATTGATAAGCTTCATAACATTTTCATCCTGCACATTTTGACTCATTCTTTAGTTTCTATAAAATTTATTTAGTTAGTTAGTCAGCTCTCTTTTAAAAAACTGTGATCAGATTTGACTTGTTTTACATATAGTTGGTGTTGCTCTATAATTTTCTAATATTTTTAGTTTTGTGAATATTTGGTTTCTTCTTGTTTTACTGTGTGTTGAAAAATGTGTCATCTTGTTAAGTTCTAAAATGATGTTTTAGAGGAAGATAAAGAATGAAATTAGGAAAAATACAGTTTCCATACCTGAATATATGGTAAGCTTTGTTCCAGTCCCAAATATCATTTTATTCCCTCCAGTATTAGTCACACAGCGCGAAACAGCTGTACAAAAATATCTCTGACTTTAAACTTAAACTAAAGCCTCAAATCATTCTTGTTTGTGTTCGAATCAATTGTAAACATAATAACAAAATAACAATTGTTGATACTAATTACATTTGAAACGCTAAAATAATCTGACCTAAATCTAGGTTGGGATCTTGAGATTTATCCTTTTATTTTGAGATGAAAAGTAGATAAACAAAGTTTTAGATACTCACTTGTGTAAACTTGTAATTTTGTTCCAGACCCAAATATTAGCTTTCCATATCCACTGCCAGTAGTCACACAGTGTTAAATCTGATACCGCTAACCCTCAACACAAGACTGTTTAAATCTTCAACTCTATATGTACATATTACCATTATTTGACAACTTTAACACACTGTTATGCCTTCATTTAATTATGGTATCAATTATTATTGCACGTTTTTTGTGTCGGTAATCTTTCATTTAGTTTAGTAAATAGCGGCCTAAATATGATTATGACCTGCATTACTTTTAATCACAGTTGATATATTTATAATGTAAGAATAAAAATGATATCTTTTGAGACATTGGGTTATGTCACTGTGTCCATAATTTGGTTGAATAGATTATTTTGTGATTTTGAGCTATTTTAAAACTACTTCCATTGTAAACTTTCACGGCACTATTTGGGGTTCCTCGGCTGCACACTGGTGGAACCTTCTGAAGAACCTCTTGGCACCTAAATCTAGGTTGGGATCTTGAGATTTATCCTTTTATTTTGGGTTCAAACTTTCACAGAAACGTAAAAAAAACTTTGCAACTTACTTGATTCGACTATTAATTTCGTGCCCATCCCGAAGAATATTTTATTGAAGTTAACTCCAGTAGACACACAGTATATGACCACAGAACAAAAACTATGTAGCCTAAGATACTGTCTTAATGGCAAATTGTGATCATTAATCTTAACCTGTCATGAGATATTTTACAGCTAAAGTATAAGCTAGACCGAATTATTGCAGATTTACAAAAAAAATAAATTTTTTCTCCAATTGAATAAAAATAAGCAACAGAGATGCTTCATCAACTGTATAAACTTTTTTGTAATAAACATCCTTTTTTTAAAAAAATAAATAAATAATTAGCCGTATCATTAGGAATTAAACTTACTTGTTTGAATTACTAGCTTTGTGCCTGTTCCAAAAATTAGCTTTTGTCCACCTCCAGCATTCACACAGTATGATACAACACAACAAAATCCCTCAAACACTCGTGCTTCATTCTTATACTGAAGACTCATTAATACCTGACTGAAATAATAAATATATTTGATTTATTAAAAATATCTTCATGTTTACTGTTGATCTGATGTTTTACTATTTTAATAATCTGTTCAAAGACATTACTCAAAATGTATTATCCAACATGTTTAATATCACACGGATAACACATTGACTAAATTGATACATAAAGTAAAAAAATTAGATTTAGAATAAACATTTATTTGATAAACAGAAAATCATGATCAGCAAAGTTTTTGATCGCTTTTGTCTCTTTTCCGCTGCCATTGTTTTTATTGGCTTTTCAGTCCTATTAAATTTTTTGGTTCATTCTTTGTTTTATAGGCAAACATGACGGCTACTTGTGATTTGCCTAGGTGGTTTTAAATTAATCCATGTTTATTCTAGTACCCACTTTTTTAATACATGATAAAAAATTAGGCTTGTGCTATTTTAAACCCTATCCACAAAAACTTCCCAGTAGTGTTCTATAAATTCTTCATTTGTGATCCTGTCTGTGATATGTCATTGATTTCAATCTTTGACATGATCTTACTCAGTCAATATTAACGATATTAAGGTTAACAGACTGCTCTTTGGATTATGTATGATGATTTAATAAGTCAGGAAATCATAAAAAAATGACTTTAGCGTGGTTTTCACAGACTGGATCACAATTCATTTCTCAACAAAAACATTGATTTCATGAGTTTTTGCAATTTACTTACTACTTTCAACAATCACTTTGGTTCCAGAGCCAAAAGAGATTTTCCAGCTTCCAGATTGAGTCACACACTATACTTCATCCCTACAGTAACCTACTGACAGACCTCTACTACTGGAATTATAAACTTAAGCTTCTCCATTTAACTCCATAACTTATATTTAACCCAAAGTTTAAGAAAGGGTATATAACTACAACATCAATTCAAATTTTTCTAACATTTATCCAAATATATGATCATCATTTTTTTAAGAATATTAGCTTCCCACAAGAACAGTAAAACTAAAGTTTAACAAAACATAAACTAGAACCCATTTCTCCAAAAAATCATTGACTTACTTGTTTCAACTATCAGTCTTGTGCCTGTCCCAAAGATAACCTTATAAAGTCCACTTCCAGAAGTCACACAATGTAGCACCACTCAACAAAAACTAGCTTGAGAGACTTAAATATGCCTGATCACCTGCCATTAACAGTTAACTGATCGTACCTTATTAAAGCTTATTAAATATGCTTGTAAAGTGCAGAACGTAATGAACATTAGTACAAATAGAGATAAATAAATATGATACTTGTAAATGTAGTGTGTAACTGAATAAGTTTGCCCAAATTAGATTTTCTTGAGAGCTGTACTGACATGATAACTACTAACTAAATACATCTGCACTGTTAAAAGATTGTAAGTTTGTATTTTTCTCTAAATCACTTACTCGTTTCAACAATCAGTTTGGTTCCAGAGCCAAAATAGATCTGTCTAAGTCCAGATGAAGTCACACAATGTGGTTTACTCAAACAATAACTTTCTTTTCTATGAAAAAAACTGATCTTTTTCAAATGATCAAGAGATTTTAATCTATAGGAAGTTATAATATAATATATAATAAATTTTAAATAGTGTAGAGCTAAAGAAAAGACTTTTATGTACTGTGTTTGTTTAGAAGGGTTGAACGGCCAATGGCAAAAGCCAGCTAAGAAAACAGATAAATATAGCAGTATATAGATCATAATAATCAACATATATGTGAGAAACTGTGAGAACAACATACGGATATGAGAACACAAAAGAGCGAATAAATACGCATTAATACACTTACTTTTTTCGATTATTAACTTTGTACCTGCTCCAAAAGTGATCTTATATGCAGCTCCAGAAGTCACACAATACAACAGACTAATACTAAAACCTTTCAACATAACAGTTCAGTTTTTACTAGTTTACTGTAGTTTCGTGTATTTTAAATTTTAACATCCATTTTTATCATTTGAAATGTACAGTACATTTTGTGGATTAACCCTATTATCTAAAATCATTGTTTTTTTTTAAAAACGGTCTCATTTTTATTTTTCTACTGTGTCCTATGTTTACGTTAAGATAACTAGCATTAAAAAAATTAATTCAGTTTACTCACTTTTATTAACATGCAATTTTGTACCAGACCCAAAGATCAGCTTTCCATATCCACTTCCATCATTCACACAGTACAAAACATCATAACTTTAACTGACCACAGTTTCTGGATGTGAAGTTTGGCCTTTACACTGATTTATCAAAATACTAAACATTTAATTTAGTCCAACCTTAATGTACAGACAACCTATATACAAGTCATTGCATACGTTAAAGCCTAATGCAAGTTAAAGTAATTTTTAGTTTTATATGTTTATAATAAGAAGAGAATAAGATGGGAACTAGTTTTACCTGAATTTATGACGAGCTTTGTGCCTTTCCCAAAAATTAATTTCTGTCCCACAGTCACACACTGTTATAAAGCCACACAAAAACATGCTGACTGCATGCTTAATGGGAAACCAAACACCAACACCAATATACAATATAAATAAAAATGTAGAACTTAATTGTAAGATGATTAGTTTGGGCTTTAATGTAGCTTTATGCTCTCATCAGGTTTTATCCAAGTAAATACTTGCTTTGATTTTTCAAGCAATTATCCAAAACCGGGTATTCTAAAAGACACTGAACATGCCTATGCAAATATTACACTATAAAAAATGCTGGATTATTATTAACCCAGCCTTGGGTCAAAATGGGACAAACCCAGCTGTTGGGTTAAATTAACCAAGAAAATCTTTATATTTGACCAAAAATGGGTTAAAACAGCCCAGCATTTTGGGTTAAAACAACCCAGCACAAGTTACTGTAAATTACAAACTATTATCCTTTTTTGACCAAACGCGGGGTTGTCAAAAATAAACATTTTCTGGGTTAATTTAACTTAACGGATAGGTTTATCTCTTTTTGACCTAGCATTTTTAGAGTACGTTTGGTGGCGGTTAAGTAATGATTAACTTACTTGATTCGATAATCAGCCGTGTTCCTGCACCAAATATAAGCTTGAATCCATCTCTAGTCACACATCACCAAACCAAATAACAAAAACTAGAGATACCTAAACTCCTGTAGACTACATGCACAACTATTATTGTTTAATACATGTCTGTTGAAAAGACTTAACTTTTTCAATAGGTCTTAATACAACATTAATTCTCTAGTCATGAACATAGTTACAGCTATTCATTTTGTGCAATCCTTTTAAGTTAACTTTAAGTTTGACTGTCCAGTCCACTATGTTTTTGGAAAAGTTGGCTGTGTAAGTAATTTTTTTAAGTTGCTATTTTAAATTTAGACTAGTTGTAGTAGTCTGGTAGTTTCATAAAAGCAAGTTGAGATTGTTTAATTTGGTATGATGATGGCAATATAACGAAACAATATTTTATACAATAAGGAATTTAATAAACAGCATTGATAATCATGAACTTACTTGTTTCAACTATCAACTTTGTGCCGCTCCCAAATATAATCTTGTTGCCTCCACCTCCATAAGTCACACAATGTAAGACCACCAAACAAAAACTATATGGTCTATTTGGCTCTTTGTTCATAATAACTGATTCATGTGTGAATGCTAATCATTGCTAATTGAAAATAGTAAATTAATTAAAAATATATAATGTAAAATGTGATTAAAACTTTTCACTGCTCAGCTATATGCACCGCACTGCTGGCAATAAATACATTCATATTTAGAACTACATCAATTATATTAACCAGCTAATAATGTTGTTTTTATATAGGGATCTGGGTTACTGATTTACAGAAACGATTTGTCATGTTTCTTATCTCTCTACTCATTTGCAAAAATTTAGTTTTTTCAAATGTAGCGACACAACGCAGATTATTTCCTTCAAAACAACTTTCTATTCTAGAACAACAGATATTTGTATAATATAAAGTGACTGTAATACACATCAGTGATTCTTACTGAAAAATGTACCCATGATATTTCTGGTAATATAGAAGTGGATATTTTCCAGCAATAAGCCAGTTTATGTAAAAGAAAAATATAGATGGGAAATGCAAAATGAAATTGATTTTACCTGCATTTACAGTGAGCTTTGTGCCTTTCCCAAAAATTACTTTCTGTATGCCAGTACCAGTCACACACAGTTATTACGCCACACAAAAACATGTTCGCTACAAGCATGAAGCACCTACCGTACACCTTTAATAATAAAGGTGCTACACAATGCCATGAAAGAACCTTTAAAATCTACAAAAGCTTGTTGTTTCACATATTTTTGTAGTGGAAAGAAAGAAATATTTATTTTAAGAATCACTGACTGAAAGGTTCTTTGGGGAACCAAAAATGATTCTTCCATGGCATCAGTGTAAAGAAACTTAGCATTTTATTATTTTAAGAGTGAACTATATTTAAAGATGATTGTAAATTTCTTACTTGATCTGACGACTAGCTGTGTGCCTGTCCCAAATATAAGCTTATTGTTTCCACCAAAAGTCACACAGTACAACACCACACAGCAAAAACTACATCACTTCATCTGAGGCATTATCCTAAAATAGCCTACACTTCAGTACTAAAACATTTAAGTTAAGGGTTCAGATCTCATTAAGTAGATCAAAGTGTTAGTTGTAATATGGGTACAGCATTACTACAGGTTAATAAAAAGGACATTGTTTTGTCTTCCAATTTCAATATGATGGACTTACTTGAATCAACTGTTAATTTAGTGCCTTTCCCGAATATAACCTTTCTTGCACCTCCAGTATTCACACAATGTCAAACTACACATCAAAAACGTCAGTCACAATGGACACGCATCTATACTGTAGTTTCTTATCAAACTATTAAAGTCACACTAAATTAATACACATTTGTGCTTTTAAACTCTAAACCGTACATAACCATATATTTTCTTAGTTTATATCTGTTATTCAGATCACTGATGTAACGGTGGAATAATATCTATATGCTGTTATGTTAGATAATGTTTATCATTTTAGCATACAGCATAAAGCTTCACAGGTCAAGAATACCTGAGCACACAAGGATATTATTGTCGTTTTAAAGCGCTCCAACAGCACATATTTACACATTCCTACTCCTAATACAAACATAAGTAAATCGATTAAAATTTTATATTGTTAGTCACTTACTACTTTCAACTGTGAGTTTGGTTCCAGAGCCGAAGTAGATTTTATAGCCGCCTCCAGTTTGAGTCACACACTGGATTATCTCCCTACAACAACGTCCTCATATAATGTGAAGCATTTCCACTATTATAAATACTTAAAGAATGCATACTACTAATTAAATAGTACGCAATACCTTTCCAACATTGTCATCAGTATGTTTTTATCTTATTAAATGACAAACCATTACATTTAAAACATTCCTCAAATCACTTGACATTTGCATCAAAATAGGCCCGATGTTACTACTAAAAGAAGGTTTAATAATCACTATATTATAAGCTTCCATTTTAACCAAAAGTTACTGGGTGCAGCTGTAGCGTGCCATAAAAGAACTGGCCCTCCAGTAATTATTCATCATATTAATAGACTAAATGTTCTATAGTCAATGAATAGTTTTTTATTCAATCATATATATTTAATATTTTCCAATTTTCTTTGGATGTTTTTCTTTGTCATTCACATAAAGCTGCATTGCAATGTAACATTGTAAGAAAGCGGCATATAAATAAATCTGAACTGACTTAAGACTGAACTGAAAAATTCGGTACTGACAATCATGTAACGACTTACTTGCTTCAACTATCAGCTTTGTGCCTGTTGCAAAGATAATCTTGATGCCTCCACTTCCAGTCACACAATATAAGACCATGCTACAAAAACTGACCTGGAATCAGCTTTCTTGGCATTGCTTATTATTAGAAAGTTACATCCAATTTAAGCATTAATTATCAAATGTTTCAGAGTAATGTATGTTATTTGCAGTCTAATTGACCATTCTGCTGGAGTACTATATGCCTATAGGTCTATTACTAAATATACATCAATTTATGTGCCGGACTGCAATAACAATATTAGAAATTATTTTATACAAAAGCACTTACTTGCTGCAACTATAAGTTTGGTTCCAGAGCCAAAAATGATTTGATTGAGGCCAGACAAAGTCACACAACGATGTTCACCAAGACAATAACATACTACTCTATAGATAACCAATTATACCTTCAATTAGGCCAATTATAGAATTAAATCAATTAAATAAATCAATTATGATCCATTACAAAATTAACAAATAACTAAAATAAACTATTTTTAATGTTTAAAACATTTTGGGGTGGTTTTCCAATACTTGACTAAAGCATAGTCATAGTCATGTTTGGGCAGTCTTAATTAAAAACAACTTGCGCCGAAATATCTTAAAATATATCACTGACATTATTTTCTCGGAAGATGCACACCTGTAATATTTTTTGTAAGGTGTGTTTAAAAAACTACTTAAATGTCCTAATATAATCAAAGCCTAGTCTTGGCTTAATCTAAACCCTGTCTGTTATTTTAATTTTAACTATTAAAAATGTTATAAATGCACACTTAAACTTTTAGAAAAGTTATTCAAAAATTTTACTAATAAGACTTTCTATTGAGAAGGGCCACTGGCAGTATTGGTTATTATTTTAAATCTAAGCTTAGTTTAGGATGACACACACTATCAGATCTCCATAGGACAGATTTTGTTTTGTAAGTTTACCATTTACTGAATGTGACACCAACAAACAACAGCGCAATTATCAAATGTGACACTGTTTTGTATATAAAGACATGCATGAACATCACTAAGATTAACAAACTTACTTGGTTCGATTATCAACCTTGTGCCTTTTCCAAAGATTACTTTATAACTACCACCACCAGCAGTCACACAATATGAAAACACACAACTAAAACCTCTAGACACAAGAATCACAAGTCTGCTCTTCTGATTAACCGGCATTCTTGTAAACTTTGTAAAGTGGAATATCAGCAAATGTTTTGGTTTAATGACTTTGTTTTTATAATATGGCCAGCCTGATCTCACAAAATACGTGAAATAGTCACACATTATTTTGCTCAGTTTTGCGTGATATTGTCACGTACTTCCACCATTTAACGTGCCCCTGCCACGACTTTCTTTTCCGTTATAGTTTCACGTATTGGTTACTCAACAGTTTTTCCTATTTTCTTACAATTGTCGCTTCGGTTTGGGGTTACAAAAACTTTGTTACATAAAATCTAACCCAAACCGTCAGGCAACAATGGTTTAAAAAGCATAGGAAAAAAATAGTATAAATCAATACTTTGAGTGACATCGTAACACAAACAGCAAATCTAACCCCAAACCGAACCGACAATTGTTTAAAAAAAACAGTTGAGTAACATTAGGTGAAACTGACACGGAAAAGAAAGTCGTGGCAGGGGCATGTAAAATGGTGGAAATACGTGACAATGTCACGCAAAACTGGGCAAAATAACGCGTGACTATTTCACAGAAATTTGTGACAAATTCCTTATTAACAATCACAAATTAATTGAATGTAAAATAACATCCTACAACATTTAGACCTATCACCTATTGCTGCTTTCATTACAAATGTAGAAAAGTTGGATTTTGTGTACTCACTTGAATTTACATGCAATTTTGTGCCAGATCCAAAGATCACTTTTCCATATCCATCATTCACACAATGTGAAGCTTCATTACTTTAACTGACTGCAGTGCACTCAATGCATATTTTGCAAATAGTCAACACTGTATCTATAAACTACACAATTTTTTTAACACACTAAATATACCACATTTTCTTACATACTTGGTGTAAAGTTCAAGTCTTAACGAAGGTATAACAATGTTCAGCAATAATGCAGTTGGATTGTTCTTGTTTATACATAAGACAAGAGTGTAAAGTGCAAAATAAAATAAATTTTACCTGAATTTACAATGAGTTTTGTGCCCTTCCCAAATATTACTTTCTCAGCTCCAGAATAAGTCACACACGATTACACTGCTATACAAAAACATACTGGCTGTTCAAGGGGAACAAACTTTAGTTTACACTGAGCTGTCGAACTTTCTTGTAACTTTAAGATCATTCTGTAATGAAGAAAACTGAACATTTTATTAAAGAATGATCTTAAAGTTATACAGAATGATATAAAGTTACAATTTTCCTTGAGGATGACATAACTATTTAACAATTTTCTCTGCGGACAACATTAAAAACATGAATACATGAACATCAACAGGCTTCACCCAAAGCTAAGGAATACCTTCACTGTTTCTCGCTTGCGGTATACAATCTTTCAGACTTTGTCCAACCAGCCTCATCCCTTACAATATTCAAGAAACAGCTAAAACATATCTTTTCCATAAACACTTGACACAAACATGTTGAATGTGCACTCTATCTTTAAAAATAACAAAAATGTAACCTATTTCTCCCACCTCTAACAGATAGCGTGTCTTTAACAATTTTTGAAACTTTATATTTTAGCACTTCTCATATTATTGCCTCCTTAGGATGAACACCTTCCCGATTTTCGCTTATTTGGATGCCTTAATGTAATATAAAATTTAATAAAAGTGCTCGTTTTAGGGACATAGTGACATGCTTAGCTGTTACTAAAAATCTATTTTTAAAATAGCAAACATTTCATTTTAAAAACTACATTTGCATTCATGCCGTAGTGATTTCGAGGTACACTGCAGTTAACATTTTATTTCAAGAGAACCTGGGTGGCATGCACTATTAAGGGCTACCTTTAACATAATGTGGATTAATGTTTAAGATGATTTGAATGGAACTTTTTTATTGGAATCAAATAAATGGAAAAAAATGTAGTTGCTACTCTCTCTAATAAACAAACTTCAGAGACAAAGTGTATAAAGGATGCGCTCTCATGCAAGCAGTACAGCGTATGAACTTACTTGTTTCTACTGTTAATTTTGTGCCTCTCCCAAAATGAAGTTTAGACAGTCCACCAGCATTCACACAAAATGACAGCACACAACAATAACCCTTTACAAGCAACACATACTTATTTTCAGACTTTCAAGTTGTGTCTGCCTTCATTTAAGCAATTCAATTAAAGCTATTTAATTCTAGATCAGTTTGAAGTAATAATGCACTGTGAGCATCACTGATCAACATAAACTTACTTTTCTGGATTATCAATTTTGTGCCTGTCCCAAAGAACATCTTCCCTGCAACTCCAGCATTCACACAATGTGAGACCGCACATCAAAAACCCTCTTTGACATCGCTCACAAGTCTAAGTTTTGCTAATGCAATAAAACTAAATATTTAAAATCGGTTTCGCCGAGTACCAAGCACACTGATAAAATCCTTAACATAATGAAATAACACAAGTAATATGAGTTTATGAGAATCCATATAAAGCACTTACTTGATTCAACTGTTAGTTTAGTTCCAGAGCCAAAATACATTATTCTGTTTCCACTAGCAGTCACACACCAGTTTAAACTTTAACAATAACTCACTGCTCTCACATGAATCAATGCTAAGTGAAATGCACTCCATATAACAATAATTCATTTAAAATATATTTTATCTTCTATTATAAACACTGAATATCTCGTGAATGTCTCTGATGCTCCTTGGGAATCAAACGTATATTCTTGACTTGGCTAATGCGATGCTGAAATGTAAACCTACAATTCATGTATTTTCACATACTTAATATGTTTTTATACAGGTGTTTTTTTTTTGTTATTTTACAAAGATAAACTGTATTTTAAATAACTAATAAAAGCCGTATATTTACAGGGTAGTTGTATTTCATGTATTTTCACATAATTTATCTGTTTTTCTACAGTTTTATAACAGTATTATTAACAGTATTAACAGTTATTAACAGTTATTAACAGTAATATTCTGTAATGTACTGTTAACAATTATTAACAGTAATATTCTGTAATTTAATGAATTAGGACTGTAAAAGATTCTCTGTAAAACAGGTTAAATTCTGTAAAATTTTACCGTAATTTGACGGAATTTCTCTGGCAACTTTGCTGCCAGAGATTTACCGTTTTTTTACGGATTTTTTTTTTTTACAGTGATATGCAACTATGGGACTTTTGTTGAGATTTTAACAAGGTAATAAAGAAATGGCTCTCTAAAGAACTTGTGACTATGTATTTTAGTGTAGTAAAAGGCCAAAAAAATGTATCTGGATTAAATCATTAAGTAGTTGCAGTGCATGTGCCCCACATAAACCCCATGTTGTTTACATGAGAATTAATCACCCAGCCATACATGACTAAACCAAGTGAAGCAATATACCAGGCAAAACTATATTAAAAGTGTTTCGTAACGTATACAAACAAATACTTGCCTGATTTAACAACGAGTTTTGTTCCAGCACCAAAAATAATTTTGTAAGTTCCTGTATTCACACAGAGCTACAACCTATATCAAATACCCCATGCAGCATCTATCATTGCTGAGAAAAACATTATAGATTTATTAAGTGTTAAATATGGAATAGTAGTTCCGAAAAACATGTTTTTCTCTCTCTTACACAATGAAATCTTGTGTAATGTTGGGGTTAATAGGATGGGCCTGCTTTATCAGTAATAGGACAGAAACAGTAGTACATATGATCGCTGTAATGAACTGTTAATAAACTAAAAGGTACTGATCTTGATTTTTTACTTACTTGAGATAATGGTAACTTTTGTCCCTTTGCCAAAAACAAGTTTGTCCGTATTAGTCACACAGCATTACAGGCTTTGACAACAACCTGTGACTTACTACAGTATATTACTACAAGCTATTATCAATAACTTATTATTTGTATATGTTCTTGATAGTGATTGATGATTTGAAAAACTGAATTAGGCAAGAATTATTACATGTATTAAAGTAGTTGAATTAATTTAGCTACTTTAGTCCACATGGGATATTTTATCTTTATCTGTATGGTTGACATCTACAAAGTTATAGTGTTGCATATTAAATCTTCTTTTTAATGTTCTAAGATTCATTAGATAAAAAACACACAGATTTCGCTAACCAATGACTAAACCAAATGAGACAAAACAACAAAGGCACAACAATTCAAATTCTTTGCTGCCTTACATTTTTTTTTTGTTTAATCAACTCAGATTTACAAGTCATTTCAACTCAATATTATTTGAGTTGCTACAACTTAAAATGAAGTTGATACATTTCAACGATATTTCTAGTCAAGATAAATAACAGTAAGTTGACTTCTAAATCTGAGTTGATTAAACAAAATTTAAGGCAGGAAAGACTTTTTTACACTGCAATGTTATAAAGACACAAATGATGTAAACTACTTAGACAAATACTCGCCTGATTCAACAATAAGTTTTGTTCCACTGCCGAAGATAATCTGGTTAGTATTTCTATTCACACACAGCTACAGCCTATAGCAAATACTCCATACTCATATACACACACGCTATACCTTTAAGTAAATAACTATAACTGGACCTAAACAGACTGAAAGAGAACCAAAAATGGTTCTTTTATGGCATCACACATTTTAAGTATATGAGCAACTAAAACTATTTACATTTTAATAGGGCTGTGGACATTTCTTATTGAAGTTATAAGCTTCATACCTGAATTTACAGTCAGTTTTGTTCCGCTTCCAAAAAATATCTTCCAATTTCCTCCACTACTAGTCACACAGTGATTTATGCACCTACAAATACACACTGATGGCACCCATATACATATAGTAATGTCATTGAAAATGCTATACATGATGTAATTTAACTTTTTTGCAATGAATCCCTATAATTGTCTTTTCTAAGCATCTCCAGTATGCACGTTTATAATATTGCACATGCTTGCTAATTTTCAAAGATGTTAGATACTCAAAATACTCACTTGACTGAATTTGTAAATCTATTCCTGGTGCAAACAGCAGCTTGCGATATCTACCACCAGAATTCACACTGTATAAAACAACATACACTTTACCTATCTGAGCACAATAGCTCTCAGTCACCAAACTCTAGTCACTTTATGTAGCTAATTTGTTCATTACATATGTCATAACATACAGATATAACTACTTCAAGAGTTAATATAAAGATAAAAGACTATAAAATATTTATTACAATCAACCCATCATATGGAACCACACACTGCACAGAATGCTACTAACCCGTATAAACAACAGATACCAGACAAAGGCTTTAAATCCAGTAAGTCGGTGTGCCCAATAAACCAAATTTTACATAAAGAACCAAAAACTCAAATGGAATAAACACAAAAGTATTCTGATGTAAACTGCTCAGAAAAATACTCGCCTGATTCAACAATGAGTTTTGTTCCCCTTCCAAAGATAATCTTGTCAGTATTTGTATTCACACACAGCTACAGCCTATAGCAAATACTCATATACACACAAGCTATACCTTCAAGTAAATAACTAACTGCACATAAATAGTAAAAGTTGTAAAAGAGAGATATAGTGCTTGTAATGTTACAATATACGGTGTCATTTATTCCTCAGCCATTAAGTTATTTTTATGTTATTTTAATGTTATTCTCACTCTCACTCACCTATTACCAGCCTACAATGTGTCTGGGCACAACATATTTTGAAATGACCCCTTAATATGCACACAAATAGCATTAAAATTAGGGCTGCACAATATATCGTTTCAGCATTGGCATCGCAATGTGTGCATCTGCAATAATCATATAGCATTTTCTTTTTAAAGTAAACTATTTCGGATGCCTTTCACCATTAAACCTTGTGATAGACTTTTTGTCTGGGTGTAAAACCAACTATTTGCAACTATTTTCCTCAAGTTGCCATCCCAAAGCAATACAAGAAATGCTCGACAGAAGTTAATTCCTCTCAAACAGAGCTTTTTAAGTCATAATATACATTGCAGAAAAACAAAACACCGCAATGTCAATATTGTGCAGACCTAATTCAAATGAATGTTCTCATCTCATCAAATACAGTGAAAGTTACACTTACTTGTTTCTACAATAAGCTTTGTTCCACTCCCAAATGTTATCTTTGCGCCACCAGCATTCACACAGTTTCACATCTCTATTCAAAAACCTCACTGTGATTCTCTTCTGGGATATTTTTTATTTTATTAAATTCACTGCTTGATAGATAAAAGCATGCATCTTTGGCTTCGTTACACAATACATTGAAGTGTAAAACAAACCCTTTTAAATTTTGTATCACATGATAACTGCCTGTAAGAATAGTTCATGAACTGGTTTGATACAAATGAATGCAGTGCATCTAATGTTTATATCATTTCTATTTTTGTACTAACACAATTGAATCTACTTACTTGAGGAGACGATAAGATTGGTTCCATAACCAAAAATCAGCTTATTTCCAGCACCAACATTCACACAGCAGATCACTCAACTACAATAACCATATCCTCCATTTAGTTATAAACTACATTAACACAGAAAAACACTTACCTCTGTTTTCAGGATATAAATATAAAAAAATCTTGCTATTCTGCTATTCTTTACACAACATAAGAATAAATTGTTTTATTTTTTATTTATATGTTTTAATAAGTACAGTCATGTAATAATATCAGTACTAATAGAATGTATTATTGCTATAAAAGCATTTAATATGTAATAGTTTCAGCTTTCCTCTGTTTTTTTTTACTTTCAATAAGTTTATACTTGATCTAATTATTGAAGTTTAGTAAGTTTTAAGATTTTTAAGAGTTTTACATTAACAAAACTCAATAAGTTTGTTTAACAGATCTTTCATTTGTTGAATTTTAAGTGCAAACTTACTTGAATTGATGAAAAGTTTGATTCCCTGACCAAAGATAATTTTTCCATTGGTGCCTGCATTCACACATGGCTATACATCTATACATAAACCTATGTACGAGATGCAATCTCTAACCACATACTTTCTAGCTTTTTATGTGTTAAATCTGTCTAATTTTACAATCACAGTATTTGCCAAATTTACTTTTTTAAGCAAAGCTGCCATGTTGTAAGTTAGATACAATATGTTTTTGTAAAAACAAGTATACAGTACTTGAATCAGCATGTATACTGTAAATTAGTCTCTAATCTTTAACTTTTTAAATATAGTAACACAATGATACATTTAAAAAGGTGTTAAATGTTTTAGAATCCTAGTTGTATATTGATATCTGTAATATATATATATATATATATATAAATATATTATACACTGTATAAATCTTTTGAAAACTTCTTATTTATAGTTTATAAATGAATAATTATAATATTTTCATAAACAATGAGAACAGAAACTTACCTGAGTCCACAATTAGTTTCGTGCCAGTTCCAAAAATAATCTTGTCATTCCCTCTAGACACACATAGTTTTACACCATAACATAAACTCTGCCTGTCCTGTACCCATCAAACTGTCATTTGTGACAATTTATTGAATGTATTTAAATTAATTTCAAAATAAATACTTTACATTCTATTATAGAGCAAATGTAAACAATTAATTTCATCATTTAAATTGGAATTTTTATCATAAAGATCTAGATTTAGTTGAAAGAAAAGTCAATGAACACTGAAGACAGGGCAGATTTCTGAAATATTGGCATATGTATGCTTTTTACAAAAACATATAAAGTGTTGGTTTGATTACTGAAAAAGATTTCTTTTACTTCCGAAAGTTAAACTGTTTTTGTTCTGTCTACTAACTACTAGCTACATTAACCAACTCTGATCTCAGTTAGTTTATACTAAATAGCAGATAGAATAAACATTCATCCATAATAAAATAACAAATAACCATTTAGGTAATTTGGACGTCAAGATTATCCTTTAATTTACAAGCAATAGTGAATGAAACCTGGATGTTCTTGTTTATCTGAATTTAGTGATTTATTTTATTATTTTCAATTTTGTGAGAAAAAGAAATACAACTTACTTGATTCAACAATAAGCTTGGTACCATGGCCAAATATCACCTTGTTAACACCTATGGCATTCTCACAGTGCTATGATGCCTAACAAATACCCCCTTAACACGGAGAACACCAACTTTGAGCACCAAAGACTGAAACAATATATTATATTACTTCGAAAAATAAGTTAAACTTTATCTAGTCGTTGTTCAGTGACTTCTGGTATGATTGACAGTAATAATAAAACTTAAAACACATTCATTTAAAAGAATATTCAATGCATCAATTATTTTACTTTTTACAAATACTGTACTGTAAATGCGGTATTATTAGAATAGTATTAGTTTGTTCTTGTTGTTAGAGCTTGTTTGTTGGTATTTTTAATTTATTTTTTTGCGGTTATAGAGTTACGGCCGATTTATTTTTATTTTTTATGCAAACCTTGTTTTTAACTTTTTTCTTGCATGACACAAGTCAACGTCAAAGAAAGAATTTTAGAACTTACCTGTTTCTATTCTAAGTTTTATTCCACTCCCAAAGATGATTTGAAGTCCCTGTTTATTCACACTACAGTGAACAGCATGTCAAATACCCTCACCTAAAAATCCACTCATCTGATTGATATTTTTCAAAGTAAATTATAGTGGATACCTATAAATACATTGATTTCATTCATAAGCTTTAAATAATCACAAGCTGTTATGATCACTATGTAAATTTTGCGCTTTTTTTCATCAACCAAAAATATAAAATATAGTTTCAGGACATGCTTCTATGCTTTAAAAGTGTCATTGTAAGTTATTAAAGGGAATACTCACTGGACTGCACAATTAACTTTGTTCCAGATCCCATAAAGAACTTGAAGCCAGATCCAGACGACCACAGTGTTGCATCCTCAGACATAAAACCTCTCGTCACAGGACAGACATAAACAAATTAGTTTTTACACTTAAACTCAGTAATAATATTCAAAAATAATGCATACTATACAATTATAACTTTTCTATTATAAATATAATAATTAACCCATTTATTGCCATTAATTCAACTAATAACATAGTCACTAATGACCTTCATCAGTTATTCTTAAATTACTTTACATAATTTGTTTATTGTTCAATTGTATTATTTATGTTACTGATGTGAAACACAGCAAGAGAGAAAATACTTAAGTATCTTTATAAAATCACTAATAATACTGCATTAATGCTTAAATGACCTCACATATGTGACCCAGTCTGTAAAAGCCCAGCTAAAGAAGATTTATTATTTAGGTTTTATACATAAAATTATGTTAAAGAGCATTCTGTGAAAATATAACCTTGATATCTTTAATATTGACTGATTCAATGAGTGAAATCAAACTTTGATGCTCTTATAATTAGATTATAAGTCACAGAAAAAGTGACATATAATGGGATATTTTGCAGTAAAGCCCATTTAATACATACATACATACATTCAACTGAAGATCAGTTTAGGTTATTTCTTACCTGAATGTCCATCCTCAGATCCTGCATACTGTATCTGATCCTAGGATAATTCAGCACTTCCTGTGCATAAAACAATGATTTAATGCATTTTATACATGTATGAGTTTAGCTACACATGTCACTACTGAAACATCATTCCAAACCAAAGCACAAAAAAAACTTTGTCAACCCTGAAAATGTAGCCTGTGTGAAGATAACAGTTCAAATGGGAGATAGATGGTAGTTCAGATCTTGAAATAGACAGCAGTGTTCTACTGGCCTAGTTTGACTGTGACATATGGGCACATCTTATTATTTTTGTACTATACATACAGTACATGCACTAGCAATGTCTGCACAAGCAATGTAATAAAATAAAATGTATCTGTTTTGTCTACTACATCTGCTCTGTTTGTAGCTCTACAACCAAAAATGCATACAATTCTTGGATTTCTAAGAAAATGTATAAGTAATCACAGTAATGGTAAACACTGACCTTAGTTTAAATCAGACATTTTATACCAAGTAGAGCTCAGTAAGGATTACACAGACTGTCCAATTTGTCAGGCCAGTAAACTCACACCTTTGTGGTAGTTGTGGTTCTCATATTCAACAAACTTACTTAAACACAGATACTTTAGCAAATTTCTAAAGACACATATATCAAATTTTACATCTGATGTATATGAAGGTGTGTAATTTATGATGTGTGTGACTTTGACATTTTTGGTAGCACTTTACAAATATTTAATTTGTTAATATTCCTTACGCACATTGGCTAACACTAACAATGATCAATAGTTCTATGCATTTATTAATCTTAGTAAATGTTTATTTCAGCACTTACTAATACACTTTTAACATAAAAATTGTGTCTGTTAAAACAAACAATAAACAACAGTGTTGGTATATTAAATAGCATTAACAAAGTTTTTAAAATGCTGTGACAATACAGTACTGTGCAAAAGTTTTAATGTCCAGTCTTATTTATTTTTCACTTTTTTAAGATACAAACAGAAAATACAGGAAATATGTACACAAAATTAAAAACAAAACCATTTTCAGAACTAAAAGTTTTCCTCAGGCATCAGTCAGTATTTAGTGTGACCTATCTTGGCACGAAACACATCTTGAGCTCTTTTGAGGAGACTGAAGTCTTGAAGTCATTCGATTAGAATTAGAAATTAGGATTTAATTTCATTTAGGTTTAAGAGATCCTCCGGTTTCCTGCTATTGCTCAAGTGGAAGGGGAGTTTACCCTAAATACTTGACACTTCAGCTTCATACTTTTGTAAATTTTAATACTATATACACATTTCCTGTATTTTCTGGAGGTATCCTAATAAAAAGACTAAGAAATAATTATGCATGATCAATATACAATTGCAACAACAAATCTAATGGTAGCATGGTGCCCTAAAACTTTAGCACAGTACTGTATATTGTTAATTTATTTTTAAGTTTATATTAAAATTAAACCTAATCATAAAGTTTTTTTTAAATGCAGAATTTGTTAATAATATAACTTGTTTGAAATACTGTTGGTCAGTTTCCAGAACCGGGTTTATATTAATTCAGGACTAGGCCTTAGTTATATCAGGACATTAAAGTAGTTTTTACAAACATACCTTACAAAAAGACAATACTGGTGTGAATCTTAAGACAAAACAATGGCACTGACATATGTTAAGATATATCAGGGCAAGGTGTTTTTAAATATAATGGCAGCTGAAACATGCATTTTAATCTAGGATAAACCCTGTCCTGAAAACTGTCACGTACTAATTGGGTACTATAGTACAAATAGTTTTCCACTAGGGGTCACTGAAGTCTACAAAGAAGAACATTCAGAATTGATGTGCAACATTCCAGTAAACACCGCAAGAGGGCGGTATAATTCATAATTAATTACAAGTGAACTATACTAGTCAACATTTGAAGTGGATCAAAAAAGTTTATCAAAGTTGTCCTGAGACAAGAATGGGTATTAGGGATTGGTTTTATGTCAACTTTTTTGAATGGTTTTGATCCACTTCGAATGTTGACTAGTGTAGTACCAAGCTGACTATTTTAACCTCCAAAGACCCGAGCAATGGTTTGGTTTGAATTTTAGATTTCTTCCAGCTAGTTGGGGTTAGAAAGAACCAATAAATATAATTATTTATTTATTTTTTAACATGAAGCAGTGTAATTGTCCAAGTTTGTGTACAACAGGTTCCAGTTACACAGAATTAAGTTTTATTGTGCAAACAACAAAAAATGGCAAAGTATGTGGACCCACCAGGTCTTAGGAGGTTAATGAAGGACATACTTCTCTTAATACAAATTAATTAAAGAATTAATACTTTTATATATTTGATATAATTTCAGTGATTTGAATATAAAAATATATACTAACCTTAATGTCTCACAAGACTTACACTTATATACTGACCTTACATCTCAAAAGTAATCAGTGGTCTAAAAAAGTGGATTGACAAATTTTTTTTGTGGCAGAATTGTTTTCATCAATTTAAGTTAAAGTTATGTAATATATTATAAACACTGCAGAAACTGTGGCGTTAGACTTTAAGGCTTGTTTACAGCTGTCTCGCTCTCTAATGCACACAGTGGAAAAAAAACTTTTAAAACGCAGAGTTTCTTGGAAGCCAAAGCGAGCAGTAGATCTTAATCTGAAAGTGTGGGTTGAGTGTGTCTCTGCCACATATGTGCTGTTGAAACTGTGGTTTAGATGCATACTCATATGAAACTTCACCTTCATAAATGAATTTTATTATTTTATATTTTTTTGGAATAATCATATTACAAGTAAATTGGATAAACAATTAGACAATGTTATTAGACAATAACAAAAGTGAAACATTTGTAACATCACTGTGTAATTGTAAAATTAGACTGTGACATTTTGTAAAAAAAAAAAAAAAAAAATATTTAACATCCTTCATTTTCTACCTTTCTAAGTTTTGTTTGTAACAAAGTCTTAAAATGCATATATAAAAAATTTAAGCATTGCAAAGCATAATTTTCACTATAGCTCAGAAATTAATCTAAATGTCAAGAGAGTCTACAAAACACTTTTTATTTTATCTACATATCATTTTCCTTTATGTAACATTAATTACCAAAGAGTTGCAAATACTGACATTGTGGCTTGCTATAAACGCCCTTATCTGTGTAGAAACGTCCCAAATTGTTCAGATTTGACCGAAATTCATAATTAACAAAATTTACCTCAAACTAGAAATGCTTTCACAGACATCAAAACATTGATTGCAACACATTTAGCAAGCAGAATTCTCAGACCTGTCACAAGTAGGGTCATGGAGTTCGTTTTAGGATTACCTAAAATGAAACAAAAATGAATATAAAATTTAAATGCACAATTTACAACATATCTGTATAAAATACATAAAATATAAAAAAGTTAAATTTTGCATAAAAATACAATTTTATACAAAGTGTAAAATATTCAGGCTTTTCACACAGATTTCAAACATATATATTAACAGTAAAATAAATTGTATTTGTAAGAGTTTGTATTTGATTACTAACCATTGTCTGTTGACACAGAGAGAGAATTACCAGGAGCTTTTGTTGGACAAATCTGTGGAGTCTGTGAATTGTCTTTCTCATCTTTATCTGCAGGAAAACAATTGTAGATATTATTTATTTGTATTAATGAAGATTTTAAAAAATGATATCAAACAAAAAAGGTTTAAACTTTTAAACAAACAAAAAAAAACACTATGTTAAAACAAACTTCAGTACAAACCTGTCACGGGACTGTCAGGAGTTGCCTCAACTTGATCAATTTTGCAAGTTGTAATACTTTTTGGTTTAAAACCAGCATAATAATAGGTTTTACTGCTTGTGGACAAGGCAGCATTATCGGTTTTCAAACTGTTTGCAGTATCTCCATTTAGAATCATGGACTTTTCTCTAGGAAAGAACCCGGCGGCCAGACAAATATCTTGTCCATCGGGTTCTAGCGCGGATAGAATGGACAGTATTGGTGGAGTATTAGGTACATCTTCTGTGGAAAGAAAAAAGAGTTTTAGGAATTTTTCAACCCTTTGGCAAGACTGTATTTACTCCACATGAGTTAATACATTAGACAGTGAAATACACTGTACAAATATAAAACTGCAAAGAAAAAAATAGATAAATGGTCATCAAGACAAAAACAACACTGCTAAAAAATAAAGTTTTTTTCACTTAAAAGTATAAGTAAAAAAACTAAATTTTTAGGTGTTACCAACTAAAGTAATTATTTAGTTGATCCAACTTTCCACTTTTTACAGTGTAGTTTTTAGCAGTTTTTTAGTCATTTATCAAGAATGTATTTACTTTACATGGGGTAATATGCCTACGCTATTTACATACAAACATCATGTTTTATATTTGAAAAGCAATCTTTATTTCAAAGAAAAAAACTACACTGTAAAAAGTGAAAAGTTGGATCAACTATTAAAATCACTTTAATACATAAAATGTTTCACAAACTATTTTTCATATAAAAGTATAAGTTGAAAAAACAACTGAAGTTTTTTTTTAAGTTGATCCAACTTTTCACTTTTTACAGTATAGTTTTCAGCAGTTTTTCAGTCATTCATCAAGACTGTGTTTACTTAACATTGGGTATTACATTAAACGGTAAAATACGCTCTTTACATACAAACAGCATGTTTTATATTTGAAAGCAATCTTTATTCAAAGAAAAAAAAACTACACTGTAAAAAGTAAAAAGTTGCATCAACTTTAAGAATTACTTTTTTAATACATTTTTTCACAAAGTATTTTTCATATAAAAGTATAAGTTGAAAACAACAAGTTTTTTTAAGTTGATCCAACTTTTCACTTTTTAGTTTTCAGCAGTTTTTCAGTCATTCATCAAGACTGTATTAATTTTACATTGGGTAATACATTAAACAGTAAAATATGCTGTACAAATACAAACAGCATGTTTTATATTTGAGATGCAATCATTATTTCAAAGAAAAAACTACATTTTTAAAAAGTGAAAAGTTGGATCAACTTTAAAAATGACTTCAATTATTTCAACTTAAACATATTTTTTAGGTGTTACCAACTAAAGTAATTTTTTTAGTTAGTCAAACTTTTCACTTTTTACAGTGTAGTTTTCAGCAGTTTTTCAGTCATTCATCAAGTCTGTATTTACTTCACATTGGGCAGTAAAATACGCTGTACACATACAAAACAGCATGTTTTATCATTATTTCAGTTCAAGCCTTGAAATTATTTGATGCAGAAAATATCAGGCTATGAACAAATGAAATTACCACGCGTGCTTGCATTAGAGGAACAAGCATCGGCACCGTTTGTGATCACTTTTATGCTGAACACATTACTTCAAGACCAAATCCTAGGATTATTTTTAACTCAACAGCACATGTTTTGGAGTAAAAGCTTGTGATAATTAAACAGAAAAACTTACTTGGTACGACGGTGAGGGATATCGGCTTTCCGAATGTTAAAGGATCAGTAGCTGAAAATGCACCGCTACGGTAACCCTTACAAAAACACCTCAGACTCTACATCCACCATATGACTTACAAACTGCCCTAAACCAGCCCAGTGAACTAAAACTAAATGATCAAAAATCCTGCTTTCACTACATTAGGTGAACGGGTTAAACAACTGCATAACCACCATCTTGAAAATTGATTTACTTACTTGGTATGACGGTGAGACGGATGGGATCTCCAAAAGTTAGTGGGGTCTCCACTTCATTCAGCCCCCTGACAATATCCTTGAGTAATAGAAACTATCCTAACATCTCAAGAAACATATTATAAAGTGATCTGAACTGATGATGTAAAGTATCCAGTTGAAAAATTCAAGGATGCAATATTTTACAAGATTTCCAGTTGATGGTGTGTAGCCATGTTCATTCTTCACCCACTCCATTTTAAACACATGCAGGTCGCTGGAACAAAACCTTTCAAATTTGAGACAACAACACTAAGAGTATCCATCCTGTGGTGGTCCAGACATCCAGTTTGATTGATTATGGACTACTTTATAATTCTAGTTCATAAGCAGACAATCATCAGTTTTTGTACGGCACGTAATGTAAAATTTGTCACTGTGGTAGTCCACCCCACGACGGAAAACGCCAGCACAAAATCTACATGCAGATTA
Organism: Paramisgurnus dabryanus; assembly: GCF_030506205.2. Classification (NCBI taxonomy): domain Eukaryota; kingdom Metazoa; phylum Chordata; class Actinopteri; order Cypriniformes; family Cobitidae; genus Paramisgurnus; species Paramisgurnus dabryanus. The sequence continues at coordinate 32,762,675 of NC_133342.1, read as the reverse complement.
AACTGCTATCTGAAGGGTTTGTCTTACAACAAAGTTTAAGAAATATAGTTTCCTTAACTAAAAAGTGAAATATTGTCTTTCCAAAAAGCTTCTGATTAAAATCCAGAGTCGTGAATGAGACAGAGCAGTGTGAGGAGAATCATTCAGAGTAGTGACAGACTGCAGTGACTCTGTGAGGTTCATGCAGAGGTTTTTGTACGAGTCCAAACCAGAAATGAATCACTGTGGTACCCCAGTCCACACAGTGGCATATGTCTCAACAAAAACCCACAACATTTTACCGTGTGAAAGCAGAACGGCAAGTAAAAAACTTCAGACAACATTTGGAAGGACAGATTTGTAGCTGCAGTCTTAATATTTAAATAGATTGATATAACAAAGATCCCAATAATCAAAATAATTCTGTGTTGTTACAAATAATACATTTTTAAGACCAATTTGTTGATGATCACTTGCTTAAAATATTGTATTTTCACATAAACACACATGAAACTTGTTACAAAAGTAAAATAAAAGTTTTCTGCACTGTAAAAAATTTCTGTTGAAATTACAGTATTACTGGCAGCTGGTTCGCGGTAACTTACTGTAGATTTTACATTTATGTTATTTACTAGTAACAGTTTGTTCAAAGTTAAATGAACATGAAACATTTTCAGTCTTTATCTTCTACAGTAAGTTACTGGCAACCAGCTGCATAATTACAGCTATTTTTTACACTGTAGTATTTTAACGTTTTGCAACGTAACAAACTTAAAGCGATAGTTCAGCAAATAATGAAAATTACCAATTAATGAATAATAACTACCTTTCAATAGCAGCCAATGAACATTATGTATAGCATATGATGCGTAAGATCCGGTGAGAATAGACACTCGAGAACCGTGCGTTGTGAATTGTTTAAGCTATAGATTGGGATAACTTGATATCTAGGGCCCTATAAATTCCGTTTTATTTTTTTCCAAATTCCGTTTTCTCCGGTTTAAGTTTTGCAAATTCTGTTTTATCCGTTTTAATTTAGGCCAATTATTTTTTTTTACCCTTTACTGTTATTTTAGTCATAAAAGAGTGTGCCTTTAATGATCAAAATGTAAATGATTTGGGGAAAAACGGGCTAACACGATTACCTGATAGTAAAACATGCATTTACATATACACGCACATACACACGCACACAATCACACACACACAACTCAATTCAATGCATTGTTTAGTGTTGTTGCAGAAGGCTACAACAAGGTGTCAAAGCAGTGGTGCCTTCAGAAGTGCCTTAAAAACATCGGTCCAGCGGAACGCGATCCATATTTTATACACAATCGCTTGAAATGCATATAACTTTTAATCATACAAAAGATAGTGATCTGACTTAGGACAGCATGAGCACGCAGCTCTTTGCACGTGTGAGCGAAGGAGAGACAGAAAGCGGCGCCATGATGCAGATGATTACATTTTAAATGCGAGGGATAGTTTGTGTGCCTCAGCTCGCTTGAAATGCATAAAACTGAACAAATACATGAGGATTTGTGTTCGGACTTCGGACAGATGCGAGAGCGCGTGCACATGAGAGAGGTGCAGTGAGACAGACGTGGATGAGAGTGTGCATGTATCTTTGCGCTCACAGTGAACAGAATGTTGGCAAAACTTACAAAATTACAGTTCTCCGGTCACATAAAATTCATGTGGGAACTGCTCGGAACTAAGTGCTTAGCGTCGAATTTCTTAATTTTTTCGCTGATGAAAGCAGAGTCGTGGAGAGCCGCTTCGCCATGGTTTCAGTGTTTTGGAGCGGGTCTGAAACGACGGGAGGGGGTGTGTCGCCCAGATTTACTTCCCTCGGTCTGCATTTCCCCCAGACATACGTTTGTCTCCCACACAAAAACAGATTTTTATTCAAAATATGTAAAATTACGCGAAATTCCGCGTTAACACTAGATCCCGTGTTAATTTGCCAATTCCGCGATTCCGTCCGCGACTCCGTGATCACGGAAATTATAGGGCCCTAGATATCCTCTTATATCAAAATCATCCACCATTTTCTTTCAAATCTTTGGTTTAGATTTCTTATTCGTGACTGCCGTTGTTTTGGTCTCTCCTCTATGTCTCTTTGTTCGTCACTATGCCACTACGCATCATACGCTACAACCTGGGCATGCACCACCTTATTTACAAGAACTCATCACCTTGAAACCCTCTCCCTGCACTCTAAGATCATCAGGCCACCTACTTCTTCAGATCCCAAAGACAAATCTTCGTACTATGGGGGACCGAGCATTCTGTTCAGTTGCACCACGGCTTTGGAATCATCTCCCATCTGAGTTGAGAGAAACACAAACACAGAGCTTGGACACTTTCAAGGCTGAACTAAAGACCTTTTTATTCAGAAAGGCTTATTTGTGCTGATTATTTTATTGTTTTTATGGTTTTACTTGCATATTTTTGTGTAATTATTATTGTCGATGTTCTTGTAGCACTTTGAGATTCTTCAGAATGAAAAGTGCGTTATAAATACAATTTATTATTATTATTATTATTATTATTATTATTATTATTATTATTACCTACTCTGAAACTTTGGGCCCTATTTTAACGATCTGAAACGCAAGTGCGAAGCGCAACGCACAAGTGAGTTTGTGGGCGGATCTTGGGCGCTGTTGCTATTTTCCCGGCGGGAGAAATAACTCTTGCGCCGGGCGCAAATCAATAAGGGGTTGGTCTGAAGTAGGTTCATTATTCATAGGTGTGGTTTGGGCGTAACGTCAAATAAACCAATCAGAATGCTATCTAACATTCCCTGTAAACGCAAGGGCGCAAGTTTCATGACGGGTTGCTATTATTATGACGAATTTACCAGGCGCACGCCAGGAGCGGTTCACAGCCGAGGAGACCCACGTTCTTGTAAATCCCAAGCTTGCCAGCATAAATCGGGCACGCCGTGGATCTGCCTACACATGACCTGACGCCAGCGTCATCGCTGCGTCCACCCTCACCGCTGAAAGGGTTTGGGGGCTTTGAAATCGGACCCAAGAAACGCAAGCAAGGTCCAACCCCAAAGTACTCTTACAAATCAAGTTCATATACATTAAGGTTTCTTATGAAAACATTTTAATTATTATTTACATAAAATAAACGTAATACAGCCACACAATAAACTTATGAAAATATTTTAATCGTTATTTGCATGAGAATTTTTTAACGCAGCCACACAATAAATAAAAACTATCACCACAATGCTCACCACTATGATTCCCCTTATCTCGTGTATTAATATTTTTAAGTGTAACAATTTATGATTTGCACAAATAACTGTTGCATCTGTGTAGATTAGATGCAACGTGTATGTGCGTTGTGCAGTCTATACATTATGGTCAAGCATGCGCCCTCAAAATAGCATAATGAACAACGCGCAACGCGCCACTGACTTTAGACTTTTTTTTTCTGGTCAGTGGCACAATTGTTTTTTGAAACTGCAAAATAGCATCAGGGATGGTTTGCGCCGGAACACGCCTCTTTTTTTGCGCTAAACCGCCCAGGGAGCGCAAGTTCATTCCCTAGTTTGCCGACGTGCGTCTGTGACGGGAAAAACCCGCTGTGCGCCGGTGCAAAATACAAATGATACATGCGTCACTGACAAAGTCAATTGCGCTGGGTGCAAGATAGAGCCCTTTATGTAAATGCACAGTTTATAAAGTTTTAAATATGGATATTTTTCTTGCAAAATTGCATTGATTACCCACAGAAGGCCTTTATTAACCCCCTGGAGCCATGTGGATTACTTCTGTGAAGGATGGATGTACTTTTGGGGACTTAAAGTCATGGACCATGTTTACAACCGTTGTAAAGTTTGGAAAAGCCAGGATTTTTTTAAAATAACTCAAATTGTGTTTGTCCGAAAGATGATGGACATAAGTATCTCAGATGGCTTAAGGGTGAGCAAATCATGGGATAATTTTATTTATTATCTCTTTCAATTGAACATCACTGTAAGTGTAAAGGATGAAATAGTTATTTTTAATTGGTTTGCATAGATTTATTTATTTTTAACAAAATTATCATGAAGAAGGTCAGATTGATAAGTGGCAAATATGCTTAATAGTTTTAACAAAGTATAAACTTTAAAGCAGAAAGACACACTAATAAAAGTGTATGTAACACGAGTACTTACAGTCAGATAGATTTGCATCCTTAACACCACAAAAAAGTAGAGCTCTCTGTATTCCAATGAGAAAAAATCTTGGTCTTCTGAGAGCTATGGTGAAACAAGAATAACAAACAATGTAACTCGTTCTTAAACAGCATGTGGTTAACATTATTCACGCCTCTGGTTTGGCGATAGACACCACAAGCAATCACTGTTGTGCTGATATTCAATATAGAAAAACTATTGTTAGTGTGACTGTAGTTTTAAATTTAAAGGTCACGTTCTTTCTAATCCCATTTTTTAAACCTTAGTTAGTGTGTAATGTTGCTATAAGAGCATAAATAATACCTGAAAATGATAAAGTTCAAAATTCACTGCCAGGCGATATTTTTTCATTAACAGAATTCGCCTTTCAAAGCCTACAGCAAACGGCCAGTTTGGACTACAGCCCTCTACTTCCTGCTTTAATGACATCACTAGTACAGTTTTTTGACTAAACTCCGCCCACAGGAATACGTCAGTCGCCAGCTAAGCTAACGCCAAGCTTAGCTGCTATCGAATCACAACACACTAAACAAACTACACAATCAGAACTTGTTACGTTTTTTCTGAAGGAGGGACTTCATAGAACAAGGAAGACATCAGCCCGTTTTGAGGACAGCGAAAACAGCGCTATAAAGAGAAGTAAATTGTGTGAAAAATACCGTGTTTATTTTACACGTGAAACATGAACAAATGTAATATTGTGCACTGTAAACACAATCAAAGCTTCAAAAACAAAGAAAGAATGGGACCTTTAAACATTTAGCATTTTCTGTTCTTGGAAGAAGTAAAAGTTAAAGAAGAAAAACCATAGTGTGTGTGCAAATGCTGTCTATTTCCTTTGTATAATTGTTTATAGTGGAGTGCACTGTCTAAATATTTTCAAGCGCATGCGCTGTTGTACGGGGACTGTACGCGCACTGTCCGCGCGGTCTCAAATTTTGGGCTGCACGCGGACGGTCCGCGCGGCCGGCCGCGGACCCTCTTGATGACGAAAATGACGTCATGCGGACGGCGCGCATACGCGGACGTCCCTAGTATACTTTCGGCTTAAGGAGGCAATAACATGTTATGGTACAAATTTTCAACAATTGTTAAAGAAATATATGCTAAAAGACGAAAATATAAAGAAATGGTGGGATTTCTACAAAGAAGCTACAATCAAACCTAAATCTCAAACAAAATTTCATTATTCAGTTTTTTTCATTCTGTTAAATGAAAAAGCGCTATTATTGGCAAATAGCTGTAAACAACAACACACTTTCTGTGGCACACAAAAATCTATTAAGCATTTATAATGAAATTGATTTCTTCTGTAATTTATTTATTTTAATGAGGACACCACGCAGGCAAAGAGCCCTTTACAGAGGGCACTGCCTGCTGTTCACAACTTTACACAAAAATACAGTTTAGCCCAGAACAGAGCACAGTTAGCATCATAAACCTATTACTTGGTTATGTGAACTCTGTTGTGCGTACCGGAAAGTGCGAAACTGAACCCGTTAAAGGTTAAGGGAGTCAACTTGTATTAAAACGTTATAATTAACGTGAATGTAAAAAAACCAATACAATACGTAGGTCTGCACTGACGTCTGCACTGAAGTGACTGATACTTGGAAAGTCGCAGCCTACAAAGTCTATGAAGAGAAGTGAAAAGAGACGGTCTAGCCTACAATGGCTACATAGTAGCATCACCTGCTGTACGCAAACACCGCGGCTGTCAGCGGACATATGGAACCAATAATTTTTTTTTTTTTAAATGAGAAGTTGACGTAGACTAGACTAACCAACAGAAAATCTAATTAACCAAACGTAGAAATATACAAAAGTAAAACGCAACATATACAAAATTATTCCACTTATACCATGGTTACAACACCATAAGACATTGTTCGGATGATTTTTAAGACATTTGACAGGTTTTATCCTTAAAATGGTGGGGGAAAACTACCTTTTGTAAATACTGTAGATTTAAAGCTTTAACTGGATTTTTTTACTTTACCGTTGAGATATGTCCAGACAAAATTAGAAAGATTAGAATCACAATATTTATGCAGAAATAAAATACAAATGTGCTGTCAAGCATGTGACAATAGGATCCAGGGTAACATAGTGATATAAAAACATGCTTTATGATAGTTCAACACAATGTAATTCATCATACAGGTGCATTGGGGTAAAGTGCAGAAGGCTGTCAGGCAATGACAGAGGGTCTGAAAAGCAGAATAACAGAGTAGGAAACAGGCACACATTTTGTAATTTGACTTATGAGTTTATGTAGAGGCTTATCATAGATTGACTCAATGTGGCTCCCGAGTACACACTGAAATATACAGTGTCAAAAACGGTTCAAAAGAGTTTGCATTAAGGTGAAAGATGATAAGGCAGCTGGCATATGTGGTAAGCAGATCTTTAACCAATCTGGTTTCCTGTCAGGAAGTGGGTGAGGGGAAGAACCCATTCCCGTGCATTTCTAGAGAGCATACAAAGCTCACAAGGCCTATGTCTGTGATTTAAAGTAAGTTATAGTTTATTACTTTTAGCTTTACTACCTTTACATTTTTGCAAAAATTGCAGTAAAACACCAGGACACTCAAAATTAAGTTTTGAGAATTTAATCACTTACCAGACCGAACCCTCTGAGAAACAAATAAACCAAAAATAACTAAATTTTTGTTGACTCCTCTTTCCCTTATACAAATTATAAACAGTATTTTTCATGCACATAGTGACGTAAAATATCACAAAAATAAAATTGACTAAAAAGTATTATAGTAGTCCCATAGTTTTACGGACACATCACTGTATTCTTGGAAGGACTTCAGAGTACCATGATACACGAATTGTGGTACCATGATGTAAGCAGTAAGGTAGCATTGTTAGGAATCAGTGCAAGATTCGACATAACCACTTCTTTGTTTGTGAGCTTATTGGGACAAGCATCTTCTTCCTTGGCTATTGTACTGATACTGTGGGTTACACGGATACTGCCAACTAGCGGTCTGCATGTGTACATACACGTCGACACATATGACGGTGAAGTATAAGTGAAAACTGATTTGTATTCATTGTATTGAATTTGTTATTTTTTTGGTATTAAAACCTTTAAAAGTCGTTTTCTATCAATCATGGAAGTAAAATTAGCAGGCTTTTAATTGATGTATATGTATGGATAGCCATCAGTGTTATCTCAAAAAAATCATTTACAAATATGCAGGAAAAGGTTTGTCCTCTAAAAAAACTTTATTTGTAACAAACAGGAGATAAAGAATTTACGTTTCAGCACTTGGACAGCGCCGTGAGTGTTTTGAAAAGCATAAAGTTTTTATCTCAACATATCCACAGGTACAAAGTCATCATATACAGTTATGTTCAAAATAATAGCAGTGCCACATCAGTAACCTGATAAACCCGTTATTCATAGTAGTAATATTTCTGCATTGAAAATTATTTACTTACAGATGTAGTAGTGTAATAGAAAAACAAAAGACCCATTTGTAATGATATCCACATTACTTGTTATGACTTATAGACTTATATTGAAAGTGGCATGATCAAAACAATAGCAGTGTGAAGTTTAATTGGAAAATGGGTTTATTCTGTGAAAAAAAACATCTCCTTTTTGTCCTTTATTAGGAAAGAGTGGAAGCAAATGTTTCACCCATTGTTATAAAATATATCTGCAGCTGAATTTCTAAGTAAGGACCGTTCCATCACTGCTCAAAGGAACAACATAATTTGATTAAAAAGTTGATTTGAGAGGGGGAAACGTATAAAGATATTCAGAAAAGTTTATGATGCTCAGCCTAAATGATCTCAAATGCTTTAAAATGGCAACAAAATCCCAAAGCACATGGAAGAAAACAGGCAACTATGGTTAATACAGATTGAAGAATAGTCAGAAAATGCAAAGATTCAGCCTTTCATCTATAGAAAGATCAAAGATGATCTAAAATTATCTGCAAGTACTGTGACAGTCAAAAGACATCTGACTGAAGCTAAGCTGTTTGCAAGAAGCCCCCGTAAAGCACCAATGTTGAAATAAGGCATGAGCAGATTCACATCAACACATCAACTGGCCCAAAGAAAAATTGTGTAATATTTTGTGGCCTGATGAGAGTAAAACTGTTCTTTTCGCGTCAAGTGGTTATCAACAGAACCTCAGGCGACCCCCGGGTACTGAATTCAAGCCACAGTAGTACACTGTAAAGACAGTTAAGCATGGTGGTGCAAAAATCATGGTATTGGGATGTTTTCATACTATTGTGTTGGGTCTATTCATTGTATACAAGGGAACATGGATCAGTTTGAATACATCAGAATACTTGAAGAGATTATGTTGCCCTTTGCAGGAGAGGAAATGCCACTAAAATGGTTTCAACAAGACAACAACCCCAAACACACAATCAAGAGGGCAAAATCTTGGTTCCTGACAAAAATAATTGAGGTTATGGAGTGGCCAGCTCAATCCTCTGATCTCTACCCCATTAAAAACACAACCCCTAAAACAGGAACAGGAACTGATTGACTTGATTTGACAAAGATGTGCAGCAGTTATCAACAACAATGGTTATGCAACTTAATATTAATAATTCAAAAGATTAAAGTGAAGCTAAATCTTAAGAAATTTCTTCAGTTTTAAGGAGGGATGCACCGAATCCAGGATTCGGATTCGGCCGAATACTGGGCTTTTTGACGGGGTTCGGGTTCGGCCGAATCCTAGATTTTTTTTCCACCGAACCGAATCCTAGGCTTGCTACGCTGGTCGACGTCACGCGGCAGTTGATTACACACATCGGGTGCTGACGTGGAGATGAGCTTTTTCTTTCGGTGAGCTTTAGGGGCTGGACACACCAAAACTTTTAAACACGGCTGAAAACGCCTTGAGGACACCAAATGCCAGCTGTTTTTCAGCCGAGCGCTTGGTAGCTGTGATGCTTCAGCTGTGAGCCGGTTGGTTGGTTGCTGTGGTAATGTCCCGCCCCTCCTCCATTGTAATTGGACGGCCGTGTGAAAACTGACATTGACGAGCGGAGCTTCTCACTCAAAGTTAAATATTGTTTTCAGCGCGGAGCTGCTTGCTTATTGGAAAAACGAGCGTGTCGCAACGCATCGCTTTCATTATGCATAGGCTTATGGTAATTGTCAAAATAGTTTTCCAACTTGTCATCCTGGCATAATGTACAGTTAAAATTAAATAAAATGAAAAATACATGCTGTGGACATTGTATAATTCATTAATGTGTTTTACTGTGTTAATGGAATAAGGATGCGAGTAGGATTCGGTATTCGGTTTCGGATTCGGCCGAATCTTAAACGGTGGATTCGGGATTCGGCCGAACCTAAAAAATCTGGATTCGGTGCATCCCTAGTTTTAAGTACAGAGAAAAATGTTGACACTGCTATTTTTTTGAACAGCTTAATATTCATTTATTTGCTTTTCTTTAAAAGAAAAAGACAGACTTGTAAATTATGTTAATGCTTTGATTTGTGATTGAATGTGTAATGTTTTCAATACATTTGAAAATGGAAATAAACTCTATTCACTCTTGCACTTTATTCACTTTTATTAATACACTGCTATTGTCGTCCCGTTTATAGGCGCATATTACTAATGCGCTCACTAATAACAAAAACAATATTGTGCTATTTTAGTTGCCCCAAAATAGCAACAAGCCAACAATGCACCTGAACACACCTCGTTTTCAGATTAGAATGCCCATGTGTGCAAAATTGGTGGCGCCAAACATGAAAATGATAAATGCGCCAGGTTGAAACTAGCAAAAGACACTTGTGTCGGCACTGCGCTGCATTGCGCCGGGTGTCTGATATGGTCCTAAAAGTGAAAATGATAATTGCACCAGGTTGAAACTAGCATTGTGCCTTGCGCAGGGTGTATTATAGGGACCCTAAAGTCAATGGCGCAATATTGTTTTTGTTATTTAAAGAGCACGTTAGTAACATGCGCCTATAAACTAGTCGACAACGCCGTTTGCTTATCACACACATGGATGCGCAGCAGCACACACGCGTTTTAAATATGAAAAATGAAAGGATTTAAATGTAAAAGATTATTATTGAGTCTTTTGAACATAAATGAGACATAGAAGGCAAAAAGAGCTGCTTCACCTGTAGCCTGGTAAGTCAATAAATGCTTTGCTTTAAACAAATGCAAACATTGCATTTTTTTTAATGCTACCCCACAGATTAATTGTATATGATGACTTTGTACTTCGGGATATGGTGAGATGACAACAAATAAAATCGCCATGTTTTATTTTGTGCCCCCATACTTACTCGTGTAACTATTCATGTAACAGTCTTTAAATAGTGAAAACATGGAAGTGTTTGGTGGCATCTAAATTCATCCCTCTTTGGATCCTAAGGAATGAATGGGGCTATGCTAAATGCTAACACGGTCACAACACGCTGGTCAAAGATTAAGTGTACGCATTGAAAAAAGATATGTATGTATTAATTTGTCTAAGTTGAGGTAAGAACATAGTAAAATATTGAAAACAATCGTGTTTTCCTTTAATGTAACGTTAAGTTTGATGCTTATGGTTGTAAGTAGATTTTATTTACCATAACTGGTCTTCATTTCCACAAAGCAAGAATCCAAACAGCGGTCAAATGTGTGCACCTTCCCTCCAGCAACACCTGTTACCCCGAACGAAGGTGGTTCCTACTGATATTATGTGAAATGTTCCGCAATAGTGACCCCTACTGGACACCTGTACATGACAACAAAATGACTTACAACAGCTACTTGGGGCTAATTGACCAATAAGAATCAAGAACTGGAACTAACCATAGGTGTGTGTTTGACTCCATGCGGCGGCGCTGCGCAGACCGATCAGCGGCTGGCTCGAAGCAGTGCTGATTAGCAATTTTGTCCGACTTGAGCTGACTTCGATGTATTATAGCATTAAAGTACCGCGAAAGCGATTCTCTCCAGCGGCTGCACGGAGTTCTGTTGACAACACAGCTCTTGGTGTTGGTCGCCTGACTGATGACGAAGATCACGTGCGTTTCATGTTTAATTCAACCTTCAGTTCCACTAATAAACATTAGGCTTGTTTGACTTCATGCGGCACGCCAAGGACCAACAGCAGGATAACGTCAAAGTTCCGCGAGAGCGATTTAAAAGCAGACTCCTTCGTATGATTTCGCGAATTGCTCTCGCGGTACTTTGACGTCATACTGCTGTCAATACTTGCGGTGCCGCATGAAGTCAAACAAGCCTATTGTTATTTTATGTTTTTTATGTCAGGTAAACTCCTTACCATAATGTGTTATATTGTTACATGTAAATTAAAAAGATGTGAAAGACTTAACTATTTGTTTTTTTAATAATAGTCTGCTTCTTGTTATTTTCAGATACGGTATAAACAGCAATTAAAATATTCAATATAAATGGTTTCTGGTAGCAACTTTTATACATTTTTTTTTGCAAATTCACCATCTAGTAAATTTCATTCGCGATTAATGAAAGGAAATACATCGCACGTCACTGCGGCAAGCTGCAAGCCTCGCTGATCGGTCTGCGCAGCGCTGCAAGAACTCGAACACACCTATTATTTTTCAATGAATGCACAGCTGACATGTCAAATTTTTTTAAATAACCACACCCACTTCGCATTATGCAGCATTAACACCTTGGGTGAATTAGTTTTAATTCAATAGCCCATCTTCAATTATCCCTTACATAAGACCACCATACCATAGCACCAGAAATAACATTGTAAAGAGAAAAGACTCTTGTGTGTCAGCGTGGGTTTACTCCGGGTACTCCGGTTTCCTCCCACATGCCAAAAACAAGCAAGTTAGGCAGATTAGAGATGCCAAATTGTCCCTCCTCCAACCTGTGTATGGATCAACTTGTCTGAATAAAACTTGTGTATGGATTAACTTGTTCTCGCCATGAATATAGCCGTAGATGCTGGAGTGGCGTAAATAAATAAAGGAAGAAGAAGAAGAAAAGACTCCAGGATTGCATGGACATGTTTTATTTTAGTAAAGGCATAGCTGATTCCAGCGTTTATAAGTGTCCACAAAAAGACAAGAACACAAATCAAGCCCATTACAGAAGGAGATATCTTCACCCCCAGTTATTATTCCCTGACAAAATCCTCTAAAAAACAAACGAAAAACTTGACCGGATATCTCCTTCATTCAAAACACAATGCATTCTGAACGATTTTTTCATGCAGAATTTCAGGAGTGGCAGACTGAATTTAAAATTGGGACAAATTTGCTTAGTGGTAAATGTACCTGTGCATTTGCAGTAAAAAGCTGGCTGTTTTTTATGTTTTGTTTAATTTTTTAGCTTTACCACTGGAATGTAATATCACTGCGCAAAGGCGCAAGGCTGTTGTCCTTGTGATCAGCATTGTAATGCACATCACTACAGAAGCCACAGTTCAAAGATGGAAACTGGACAACAGGGGAATCCACATTTACAATGCAGTGAGATACTGGGTATCCGAAAAAGCACATTCACAAGACTGTGCACCACAAATCCATCCGAAATAAAAGAATGTTAGGCATCCACAGCAACCAATCAGAGCACAGACATCTGAAACTCCTTGTTGAACGTTTCTAAAAGGAAAAAGATGAACAATATGGGGGGCACGCAGGGCTCCCATTGAAACTTCTGATTTTATCAAACGATACTTTGACCTAACTGAACGTCTAAGGTTCCTTTGATTATTTATTCCTCTATTTTAATACAATTTTAAATGCAACAAGAGAAGCACAATCACACGGCAATTAGACACGTCATTTAAAGTTTGTTTTTGATAAAATGTTCTCTACTCAAAAATAAAAACACGCTTCATTCTCATCATACACGAGATTACGTCTGTCGTATAGCCTTTGCCGAACAAAATCGCCTTTGGCGGTTTAACCAACAAGAAAGAACCGCCGTGAACATTTTTAATAGATATCTCAGCCTACCCAACACTAACCCCTGGCCCCGAAACATTTCTATCAGACAGTGGCACCCACAAAAAGTTAGAGATCCTTGAAAGATCAACTCAGTGCTATATCATCTACTGAAAAATCAGTATTTGGAGAACCATTAGATGCAGGGCTCCTACAGAAGCAAGGTCACGTAACGCTAACCTGAGGCAACCAATGATATACGCTACAAGTAAAGCAGCAGGGCTGACGCTATTCCTCTTATTTCTTAGTGCTAAGCGCAGCGAGAGCTATACGTGAAACTAACTCGCATACGTTTCTGCAGTCCTATCAGAGGCCTTTCTTCAGCCTAAGCAGTAAGCGGCTATGGGATTTCACCGTCAGGGGCTTTTTAACTGATACAGCGTCTGCAGCGATGGTATATTCAGTGGGCTACGAGGTTGCCGAAGTAAAATGGCCCTCCCTGGCTTCCGTCCCTTTCTTCTTACAGCGACGCAGGTGGACCCGTTTGCCTGGCTGTTCATTTCCCAACAGTGCCAACTTTGATAGTGATGTTAACAATTCATTAAAACAAAACGAAAAACGACAAAAGAGAAAACAGGCACAAAGAGAGCTGATAAAAACTATTAAAAGGCAGAACATGAACAAAAGACGCATAACGCGTGTAAGCTAGAGTAAAGATTCGCGCAAAGAAACCAAGAGGAAGAGCAGGAAATAGGGGTGCCACATATTTATATTCAATGATCTCCCCCGTTAGCAGTAAACTATTGAACAGATTTACTGAATAATATTTTAGAGAGCTAAAACTGCTACAGAACAAGTCACAAAATACAGTATTGTTAATAATTGCAGTCTCTAGTGCAGCTAATGATACTACATCCTACATCTATAATCTAACCTCAGCTCTGATACGGATTGAGCTGTAATGTTGCTATGAGCTTCATAATGGTTCGAACTTGAGACTTTTCCGGTCCCATTTTCCAAACGCTTCTTACAAATCACACTGTACATGACAACACCGTGATCCATGTGTCGATCTATGTTTTAAACATCCCAGCGTGTCCTCTAGAAGGACACGTTCGACTGAATGCATCATCATCCTTCATTCATTCAACTTTTTCTTGTATTTTTTTTTAAAACAGCGACACGAATCCCTCCTCCGAGAAAATGAATCCAGACTTGGAATAAAAAGCTAAAAAGTCCTTCTTTCTTTTTGTCCCTCGCACCACCGCTCTGCCCGCCGATAAACATCCCTGGCCGACACACGCGTCTTCTCCGCGTGTCGGTGATTTAAGCAGGCGGCATGAGTCAAGGAGTCCAGATGAGACAGGAGAATGACCTTTGACCCCCAGAGGAAGTGAGGTGGCAATCAGAGAGGAAGTCTCAGAGTTTCCCCTCAGAGTCAGTGTTCTGCGGTGGCTACGCGCTGAGCAGCTTGACAGGTCAGGCGCTCGCACGCCCTCGATGCCGTAGAGGCACGAGGAGAGAGACAGACAGAGAGAGTGAGAGAGATAGAGGAGAGTTAGAGGGCTGCACGTCCCCCGTCGGTCAGGCGAGCGGTTCGTTTTGAGCCTGCCGCTTCGCATCGTTCGCCGTCTCCAGCCTCCACTCGCGGGTAATGCCGGAAATTTCCGATTGGAGCTTGTGGTTTTTCACCTCTTCCGTTGAATCGTGTATCACACAAGTGCATCTTCCCCGTGGACTCTCAGTGTGGCGGGTTCATGTTGCCGTGCCCGCGCTGCTGCTTCTGTTTCTGCTGCATCAGGAGCTGCTCCAACGCGGACGGACCGGGCTGCATCATGGAGCTCGACCAGATTGACTACATAAAGAAGAAAACGTGAATGACTCATTAACTGACATCCTAATGTCATCCCCAGATATACCCAGAATTAAGCACAAAATCACAGAGTAGGTGGTGATGTTTCAAGGAGGTACATTGGAGAAAAAAATATATCTGCAGAAATTTGGCCTGCCCACGGTACCTTAAAACTGTCAAGGAGGACAGTAGAGGAATCCTCCATTTGCATGTCCTGGGCTGCCCAACTGTTGGTTGGCGCCCCCTGGTGCCAGCTGTTGGTCTCTGGCACAGAAGAAGTGGATGAAGCAGAAGGCAGGTAGTCCAACCCAAAGCCGCTCACACCTAGTGACAACAACCACATTATTTACATTTCCCACTCCCAGTATGATCAACCACATAACATAACAGGCTTTAAATTATAAAGAGACCAAATGATCCTTATCCTATAACATTAACCATTAAGCACTTAATATTACCGGTCTTGTCAGTTTTCCAGCGGTCCGTTACTCTGCGGTCTCTGCTGTCTGGTGTCCCGATGGGGCCGAAGTTGGAGAAGGGCAGGGAGCTGTGGCTATGGGTGGGAGGGGATGAAGGCAGACTGCTTGGGTTGGAAGAGTGAGGGGACTGACTGGCTGGTGTTGAGTGATCTATCAAACAAAACATTTTGACATGAGAAGATCATTCTTAACATATATTATACCTCATGCTCGCATATTATAGCAATGCATAAATGATCGGGTACCTGAACTAGCAGGAAGTGAAGGGGACCATGGAGTTCCTTCAAAGAGGGAGTAAAGCGAGGGCTCCTGGTGCATCATGGGAGCATCCGGCTTAGATGTAGGGGCCATGTTTTTACCGTAGGCCTCACTGAAAATGCTGTTGTTCTGGTATGAGCTTTCCTGTAAGCAAAAATACAACATACAAATTCATTTTGTGTTACCACTTTTCCCATACAGCAAAAAAACAATTATACATTTTGTAGAAAGTAAAGCCTAATTAAATACTTTTTTGAATAAAAAAATATATATTTAGTTTTAACCTTCATATATAAACATGCATTTTACATTTTATTTCAGGGGCAACAAAAACATTTCTAATTTTAACCATTTTTTTTGTATGTATAAAATTATGTTTTTGCAGTTGAAAACATATTTAATTTAAACCAGTTATGTTTACAGGTTTTTAACATACAAAGTTTTCTTCCAGTGCGACATGAATATAAATGCTTTAAAATGCATGTATTTTTAAAATATACAAAAAAAAAAACTGGTGAAAAATAAATTTTGTGAACATATTTCAAAATATATTTCAGCACATATATTTTTGGCCATTTTGAAATATATTGAAATTATATTTTTGCCATATGGGTTATAAGACTTGCCACTTTTATTAATTTTATAGCGAAGAAAGGACAGGAGTAGGGTTTGAGTTTAGGAAAATCTGTGAGCCTGAACTGATCTCACATTATCCATTTGTTAATACTGTTAGCAAGATCAAATAGGGCTGTCAACACCAGCAAACAGAAAATCATGTTGTGCAGTACAACACTGCCACCTGGTGACTCTTTGGATTCATAACACAACAAAGGACCCAAGGTACATGTGTGTTTGGTGTGTTTTTGAGCACATCGGACTTACCTGAATGGTAAATCGGGGCAGAAGAGAGGACTGACCGATCACATCAGCTCCACTGTCCAGTCTTGACTGATTTGGCAACTACAGAGAAAAAACACACAACAGATTACACACAAGCCACATCAAAACAAATGCATGATTCAAAACTGAAATCTAAAACCACTAAACCACTTTTGAGCTTAAGATGTATGCTCAAGTGCCTAAAATTACTTTCAAATGCAAATATAATAAGCCTACTTGCATACAAACTAAATTACATTTTTGTACATTGGCTAGATTTAATAAGTGCTCATCATTCATCATAACTACTTTAGTAGTGGTAAATATTAAATCTGCAATCTACGCAAAAGAAGCTCCAATTAAAGACTTAAGTTTACATTTATTTGACTAATTTACACAATTAAAAAAGCAGTTAAAGTGTAATTTTACAGAATGGATTGACGTCTAAGCTTGACGGTATTAATTTCAACAGCCTATAGGAAAACTCTGTCCACTCCAGGCTGATGACATTATAGGAGGAGTGCTACATACAAAGATGTTTCTTCCTGGAGCAGAGTTAAGAGGACCAGCCAAGGCCTGGTAGAAATCATGAGGTTTAGTAAAGAGAAGCTCCTCCTCCTCCTCAAAGTCCGCCAGAGTCTTTAACAGGTCTGGGGGCAGAAGAGGGGAGCTCTTGTTGTCCTAGTGAGAGACGAAGAACAACAGAGAAGAAAGAAGACAGAGAGGAAGAGAGAGGAAAAACGACGTAAGATAATAGAAAGCTTGTAAAAGCAGCAGCAAGTAAAGATCAGGTCTATTCTCACCCTGATTTGGGCTACTTCAAACTACGTTTGTGTGGGACACAACTGCAGTAAATGAGATTTATATAACATAAAAAGACTGAGCAGGACTTTTTCACATCTGTCCTAAGATATCCTTCACTGCAGAAGTAAAGATGGAGAATGAGAAAAGATAGGAAAGAATGCACATCTCAGCAGAGATCAAATTTCAATGAGATGGAAGGCGTGTGTAAATGATCTGCAGCTAAGACTGGAAAACCAAAACCATGACAATCAGTCATAACGGATTACAGGGTCTACGCGCCTGCACAAAGGACGGATAAAGGGAATGAAATCTAATCTAAATGAGGCGTCTGTGTACTAACTGCAGTATATAGTAGTATTCTTTTGTTTAAATAGTATGTAATGCTGAACGTTTAATGCGACGTTAAAGGGCACCTAATATGCCCATATTCACAAGGTTTAATATAAGTCTCATGTGTGCACAGAATGTGTCTGTAAAATTTTAGTTTAAAATACCCCACAAATCGTTTATTATAGCTTGTCCAAAATGCCCCTATTTGTGAGGGAACAAAACTGCGCTGTTTTCGTGCGTGTACCTTTAAATGCAAATGAGCAACTGCTCCTTACTCCCTTACCAAATAAGACAGCGAGTGCTTTCACTTAAAATAGATCTGATTCTTGTGAATACAGTCTGAGACAATCACTATTGAGATATTTTGGATTTGGATTTATCAGTGTGACATCACATTGATAAGAGAATCAAAATGGCATGTCTAATGAGAACGCTTTGGTTTTGGGGATTAATAAAGGAGGAGTTGGTGGATTTTTTTTCATTGTAGGGTGGTTGTTTATGTCCAAAGCAGATTTGCATAATAGGTGCTCTTTAAAACATTTTGTGTAAAACAAGTAGTGTACTAGATCCAAGTCAGCAATATGACAGTATTATATTCTATCCATAGCCTGAGGCTCATCTTAACGCTTGTAATGTATTAATATAACTGTCTAAATAGAGAAAACTAAAATGCTAACTTCATATTGAGGGCCTCTGGGCATATTCTCCTGGTCAGGACAGAAGACTCCAGGTTGACGTTTGCCCATCCTGTCGCCCATTCCACCCCTGCCCTCTCCTCCAATGTGGTACGAAGGCTCCCAGTAGAAATCCTGCACTTTAACCTCTGGAAACTTCATCTTCTTGTCCATGCTGGGTTGAGGAGGCTGCATGCTCATGGGATGTTCGAAGAGGTTCATGGGCTCCTGGGTGGGCATGAAGAAAGGCTGTTTGACTGGCATCTGCATGGGCATTTTCTGCATGCTGGGCTGATTTTGATGCTGGTTCCACATTTGACCAGCCTGTTCAGGCACCTGCATGTAAGGCTGCAAAGACGAAGTAGAGAGAGACTATCAATAGGAACCATAGGAACTATGGTAATGAGCATGTGTTGAACCTTAGCATCACAAGAGCAAGTGAATAAACAAAACAATCCATTACCTGCTGCATGCTGTGATGATGCGGCGGGCTCTTGCCGAGCTGTGAGCTCTGCTTGGTGGGCGACTGCTGTTGTTGTTGCTGCTGCTGCTGCTGTTGTTGTACTTGTAGCTGAACAGACTGTTGCAAGGCCTGCTGGGATTGATGCGGAGGAGGAGGTTGCGTCTGTTGAGATTGAGGAGGACCCTGGTTTAGGGCTCCTGGGCCTGAAGGCCTCTGCTGGCTGTAGGGAATGTGTGAAGGTTTCCCAGGCTGCACCTGATTGGCAGACTGAGGATGGGAGGCAGTTTGGAGAAAAGGGGCGGGCACAGAGACGCCTGCAGGGAAGGTGAAGCCTGGGCTCACGGAGAATGCCACAGGAGGAGGAATCACATAAGCAGGTGGAGCAAAACCTGGGAGCACAAATACAGAAAGATCAATAAATGGAAGGAGTGGTAATCGTGAATTGATGTCTACAGTGTGGTGTATGTCTGAACCTGGTCTGCTTGGCAAAGGGGGGAAAGCTCCTGGGTGGTGAATGGGAATAAACTGGGAAGATGTGGCTGGAGTCTGTGTGACTGGAGTCTTCCTCGCTTCAGACACTGGAGTCTTCCTCATCTCAGTCTGAGTCTTCACCTTAATTCAAAATAAAACAGGTTTGTGGTTAACACAATTATACATTGAATGAAATCAGGACTAGTTTCCTGTGTGAACTAATCTGACCTGTTTCCCAGCATCTGTTGATTTCTCGTGACTGTTCTTCTTCACCTCACTCTTCCTCTTGCCCTCTTTCTTCTGTTCGTTCTTCCCTTGTGTTCCATTTCCTTTATTAAATCCGGCTCGCTCCTTTCCAGCATCTCTCTGATGTTGGTTCCTGTTTTGCTCTCTGCTCTGCTCTCGGGGTTTGATGTTCTCTTTGAATGTGACCACGGGTCTTTCGCTGCCATCCAGGCCGCTGTTCTGGTTCTTCCCGGCTGACAGGACAGATTTTAGGCCTTGGGTGCTGTCGTTGGGTGTCTGCTCTCCGTTAGATGACTCCTGGAGTACAGGTGTGTCTTTCTCCTGTGGCTCCTCCACCACCATCTCGGGGATATCAGTGATGAAGAGCACGAGGGCGTCACTGATGCGACACTGGATCAACCTGTTAGAGTTACAAATCCTTTTATAATGAGACACATACTGTAACAAAGCAAGGCTGGGAACGTGCCTGTTCCCTATTAATAATGTATGCTTTACTGATTACATTGTAGGTTGTATATTGTATAACATGCTTATAAAGTAAAAAAAAGCCACCAGTAAAATTGAAAGAGAAATCAAAGACTCACCGTGGCTCGTTGTCAGCCACCCACTTGCCCAGGCTGACGAGTCTCTGGTGTCGAGCATGAATCAACAGGTTCTCTTTGCCAACAACGACACCCTGGTGTCCTTTAGAGAAGTCTAGCATCCTGAAACATTCACGAATTAAAGTCTTAGTATATCCAATACAGCCATTAAAAGTCCAATTAAAACATTCAGGGAGGGTTACCGTAAAGCAGGCCGAAGGGCCAGAAAGCCTTGCAGCTCAAACTCTTCAGGCAAAGGAATTACTGTGAAAAAAACAGTCATGACATCAGCAATGTATCATGATGACTAAAGCTACCACAGCCTTAAGATATTTTAATTGTAAGCTTGTTATGCGTGATACCTGATGCGTTTGACACATCCTCCTCCTTGGGCTGAAAGCTGTTCAGAATGGACACCAGCCACGGCCAGATGCTGTGAGATGCCAAAGACGTGTTATTTTAACAGTGTTCAGTACCTCAGCATTCAGGCACAGGCTTAATTATTTTAAATATCATTATAACATAGACACAGTTTTTTGGGAAAAGTATAGGCATTTTTTTGTACGTTGGAAATCTTCTGTATTTTCCAGACAATAAGTCACACTTTTTTCATAGTTTGGCTGGTCCTGTGGCTTCTAGTCAGTCGCGACTTGCGAGTAGGAATTAATACTGACATATATGAACCAAGCATTACAGTCTACAGTCGTGAGAGTGCGCAATATGCTGCTACTGTATTTATGTAATTTAATGGATTCAGTGATGTGGGATGACGAGCCTGTGAACTTGATGCTCGTTGGCTTGTTCTGTTCATTTAGCACATTCAGCCTTCCAGGTATGTTCAGTATGCTATTGTGTATCATGTAAGGATGCTCATATCAGTTAATTTTCCCGACCGACAACCGTAGCTTCTAAACCGAACATTAACCGTTAACTTATACGATTTTAATATGAAATTGTCATTGAGTAAAAATACAGTTGACGGTTGTCTGTGAACTAGTAAAAACAAAAGATTTAATTTGAACGTGCAAACAGCAGCGACAGATCAACAACAGAACCAGGTTTCATACATTATCAGATATTCACACAACATTACCTTATTATTAAAAAGCAGGCGATCAGTCCAGAGGATTAATATCCAAAGAGGGCAGATTGTCTCCGTTTCATCTACCACAGTGGTCATTTCTAAAGCAGGACGCTTTTCAGAAAGTTTTGCTTTTGCGTCGTCTTTCTCCGTTTGTGCAAAAAGAGAGATGTTTATGGACAGGGTCAGAGGTCATCAGCGAACATCTGTCTGGATGTGCGCGAGACGGACCGCGTCATCTTGTGCAGACGCGTTCAGCTTCCAAACACGCATACAAATTATTTCTCATACAAATTATTACTTAATCAGACTGTCAGGGCAGCAATAATTTGTGTCATTTACAGGACATTCACAAATTAAAGATAGAAAAGTGGCAAAATGTCTGTCGGCTCATGATGACACGCACCATGTATTAACAATTTTATTTTTATTTTAACTGATAATGTTAATCGGTCATAAATTCTTACCCTCGGTTAACGGATAAACTGTCAATGTGAGCTTCCCTAGTATCGTGTAAATAACTGTTTGTATTACATTAACGTATGGACATCTATTCAGCCCGCTGTTCTGTGCACTTTTGTTTATTTGAATAACTTGCCTTTCCAGATTAAATGTTTGTTCTTCGGCTTGGATTTTGTGAAATAACTTTCGAAATAAATGCGACGTGTAGTCCATTGTGAGTTATATATGTTTTTTCATCTTCATGACGCTTTTTTGATTGATGCGACTTATAGTCTGAAAAATACAGTTTGTGTTGTAAAAAGGAACGTCAAAAGCACCAAGACTTCTTTTGCTAAAATAAGTCTGACTGTGAACTACTGAAATTCTGGTATTGTGCACATTGTAAATTAAAGTGAGTCGGTCTTCAAAGAGACACCAGTGTATAACCACAAGCTTCCCATCAAATACAAACACACTGGAAATGCTAAACACAGCCATTTCAAAACCCATAATTTGAAACTGAACCTTTGTTGTGAAGGGAAGAAAGAAAGAAATCGGTCTTACTACTGTCGCTTGTCTACGGCACTTTCGCTGAATACGCTGGGTCGAAGCCTCAACCAATCCAATGACACTTTGATGGCAGGAAGCGGGCACTCCCCCATGATCTCCTCTCGGTTCTTATTTAGTAAAGCCCGGCTTAGCATCCCTCCCAGGAAAGACACTAGAGGACGATACAATAACATTATAACTATTGCTTGTGAGATATTTCTTTAATGCAATCAGTAACAGAGCAAGGCATACTGAAGAGGCCAAGAAGCTGGATCCAGCTGATCTGCTCATCCGAGCTGTAGCTCTGCTCATCGCCCTCATTGCCGAAATCCCGGAGATGGTGCAGTTCAAAGAGGTTGATCACCGTGATGTGGACCAGCTGCTGGGAGCTGAAGGCTTTCTGGAGAATCAGTCTCTGTGAAACAATTCGTCAACAGCAATGTTATAGGAACTCACGGAAGAATAATCTGTCAAGTTAATGTTTAGGTTAACTTGGTGTTTTTGGCCATACCTGGAACTGTTCCTCCAGCTTCTCTCTCAGGGTGTTGAGCTTGTCCAGGCTTTTGCACAGATAAACGTGCCCATGGAACTTGATGAAGGCCTTGATAAAATCAGACACGCTCCATTTTGTTTTTACCTCATCCCGGCTGTGGGTTAAAAAAAGAATTAAGCAATAGTAAATCATTATTCATTATCATTCAATTTACATCCAAAAAAAAATTACAGGACTTCATTTTAAATAGTGCCATCACTATAATACAAGCTAAATCAAATAATCCTGTACTAAGAGGGGAGTAAATCTGTTATATATGCATACAAGTCCATTCTGAATATTGTCTGACCTCTCAAGCGCCTTAGAAAGAGCTTTCTGCAGGTTTGTGGATGCTGCAGGGAATGGGAATTTGACAGCAATGCTCCTGCAGTAGTAAAAGATTGTTGTGAGATGATCTCCTTTGGAGGAAGCCAGTATGGCCAGTTGATTGTAGGGTTGGCCTGAAAGTAGAAGGAAAAATGCATTAGGTTGATCTTGTAAGTAGTACGTTTAAGGATGTGTGATATGCATAAATATACAAACCATTAGAGGGAACAAGTTGAGCTGCATGTCTGTAGTACGACTCAGCCTGGCTTGTCTGGTTGCGGTATCGTGCTGTGGATTGCATAAAATAACAATTATTGAAATTCGAACATAATTTAGATTTTCCATGCTATCTATCCATCCATAATTATATTAAGATGTTAATACTAATCTGTGCAAGCTCACCAATATCTCCAAGATGGACCAGACAGTGTTGGCAGATGTAGGAACAGGAGCTGGGCTGGGGCTTCACTATGGCGCTGGTGCTGCTTTGCTTATTGCTGATGATGCCAAGCTGTGATGACTTCACACGGCAAGGCAGGTCCACATTAAACACCGTGCACAGCTCCTGCAACAGCTGAACAGAACCAGAAAGACATAATTACACTCTGAATCTACAGACGAAAACTCTCATTCAAAATGAAATAACAGAATGACAAGACAATTGAAGACACAAGGCATTTCTGTGGCCGTTTTATCCACTATCAGCACTTACTTGTGTATAGAATCCACTAGCTGCCTCAAGAAACAGAGAGAGATTGGCCTGCACTTCACTTCGATTTGGGTTGGCCCTGTTTTTAGCTTGACTCTGTAGTGTTGTGATTTGATTCTTAAAAGCATGGTTCCAGCTGGAAAGACAACAAAATGACAGTCAAGCAGCTCCTTTCAATGTGACGCATAAAATCATAGGATCAGGCAGATGTAAACATGCACTTAATGAGCTGCTTTGTCATTTGCAGGTATCTGATGCACATAATGCATATGAATCAACGTGTATTATTAGCGTTCTTACAGATCTTGTTCCACTTTTTTGTCCAGGGCGTACTCCAGGTCCGTAACCAGCATCTTCTGGTACAAGTCCTGAAGAGCCTGTCGTGACGTCCAGACCTCCGCCGCACCAAGCTTTGAATCTACATGACACATGGAGAGGAACATGTTATACAATGTTACTAAATCTGCAGTCTGTGTCTATCAGTGCATTTCAGGTCCTTTGGCGAAAGAGCCGCATGTCTTAGTAACCACATTCAATGCCATGGTTACTAGTGTGACAGGGATATGGTTACAAATATAAAACAGCTATAGACTCAAAGCAAGCTCATAAATCACATTAGTAATTATTTAAATAATATCTAAATTCTAATTGGTGGTGTTGTTATTATATGCAAAGAAACAAAGGAAATTATCAATATTTAAAGACACTGATATTTGAATATGAAGAACATTTATATATATTTAAAGTAGGATATATTGTCAGAACATACCTGTCATGTCAGCCTTCAGGGCCTCTGCCTGCCTGCTCAGAAAAAGAGATGTATGGGTTAATAATATTGCATGACAAAAAAAATTGCGTTCACAATTAATCATTTTAAGGGCTGTGCGATATTGACGGAAAACCATATCTCTGTAAATGTATACGATATATGATAAATATCTGTATTTTTACAAAGGGAAATAAATGTTTACAAAGTCAAAGCCTCATGTTAGATGTCACAGTCACATTTATTAAAACAGCATATGGTAAAAATTTAATTTTAAGACAGGGTTTCTTATCCCCGTTTGAAAATACACAGCTGCACAACATTGCAAGCTTACATCTAACCTCAGTGTACATTACTGGCAGAGGGTCATATCAGACCATATCATACAAACATATTATCAAAACTTGATATACTTCCAAGGTCTATTTCACAGACACTTTTCTTTTTTTAAAAAAAGGAACATCAGAAGCAACTTAACTTACAATAGCAAACAATAACCTTGGTGCCTACAATGTCAAGTTTAAATAGTATGCTAGAGAAGAGAAGCTAACATCGATGAAAAACAAGCAGAGAAAGATAACAAAGCTTTTATAAAGGAGTAGTTCACCCAAATACAGTGTTTCCTCTAGGATTTTTTCCAGCTGTGGCGGCAGGGGGTATAACCGCAAAACTGCCGCTATATCCAAAATTCTGAAAAATCAGCATGCAACCAGCAGCAAATGCATAATAAGTGTACTAACAAAAGATAAATCAGGGTTTCCCGCAGAAAATGTGTTAGTTAAGGTGGTAGGGTTGTGCAGGTGGGCGGGCCGGGGGCGTGGAAATCAAAGGGGTGGGGCGTACGCGTCATGATGAAAATATTTTATTTAAAACACTCAAATAAAACTCAATTTTGAAGAAACTATGACAGAAAATTAACACATCCTAGATTATTAATGAATTAAATGTTTTATCAACAGGCTAGTTATCCTCTAGACATTGACGGATCATGTCTTTCTCTCATTTCGGCCATGTGGCGCGTGCCCGCTCGCAGTGTGAAGCGCGTCCACGCTATTCTCCGAGATGCACTTGACGACCTTTTGTGCAGCTAATTTTTTTTGGACGACCTTGTTAAGGCGGTAGGGTATCCCAGCTTAGGTGGGCCGCCCAAACTGAAAAGTGCTGCGGGAAACCCTGTAAATTAACATGTATTTTATCATTTTCATGCCATCATTCCCTCCCTTTTCCTTATTTGTATTGCCTATTGATTTTTTGCCATGTCTTTACTGTTTGTTGTTCTAAAATGTATTTTTATAAATAAGTTTTTCTATATAGCTTTATAGCTTAATGTTGTCTGCAAGTTGGTGTTCATGTTAAAGGGAAAGTTCATCAGAAAATGAAAATTCTAATATAATTTTAATTATGGCGTGATAACGTGATGATACGAGTGCAGTGATTCCAAAAGCATGTCCAAAAAAAACTCTTCTCTGCCCTATTTGTGCTGTGCCTAATACAGCTATATATGCGCCAGTGAACAGCGGTGTGAAAATGCATGTGACAAATAAGTGATGAGCTTCCACCTTAAATTACTCTGTTTATGGTCAGAAAAATAAAAGTAAAATATAATTCAAAAAGCTGTTAAGGGTGTACTTTTTTTGGGGGTCAATCACAATAATAACAAAACATTGTGCTTCCGTAAAATAATAAAAAAAAACAATGTGCTTTTAGCAACATCAGTTTCCGTGCGTTTGTGGAGCTAGTTATTTAAACGAAAAATATTTCATGTGGGACTTTTTATTTTATACTTTATATATGGGCCAACAAACAAAGTTGAATGTGATGGCTTATGGCAAACAAGCAGCAGTGTGTTTTGCAAATGCAGTCGGATAAACAGATTTCAGACAAACTGACAAGGCATTTCAAAAAGATAATCTTTAATCGCTCCGTGCTGCAGTGCTATCAGAATTATGAAATAATATAAAGGACATCTACAAAGAAAGCCACAATAAACATGCAGAGCTAAATCCCAATAAACCCAATAAATTGTCAGTAATGCCGGTTCCTTGATTAGTAGCAAATCGCCATCATCTGCTTTCGGATGGAGCGGCATTTACTGCACAAAGCTGTAGTTCCCTGACAAGCTGGGCCATATCGCATACATATCGCAGGCAATATGTCCGCGATATTTAACACGAAATTGCCCCGTTTGTTAGTGACCTATGGCTCTCTGTAGTAAACGCCGCTCCATCTCAAAGCAGGTGATGCCGATTTACTACTAATCAAGGAACCGACTAGGGTTGTAACGGTATACCGGTTTGGCGGTATACCTTGATATTAACTTTTACGATTATCATACCGTAAAGATTTGCTTATACACGGTTTTGGCAAAAAATAAAGCTGCGCTACTACGCACATGCAACTTCATTTGGCGTAATTGCTAGACTCCACTCGTTTATGTACAGCAGATAAAATGTCAGAGACTACAAATTCTATCCTCTATCCCCCACCAGAAAAAAGTTAAAATCTACAGTATGGGAATACTTTGGGTATACAAAAAAACGAACGTGTTGTTGTCCTTGAAGATAGATATCCAGTTTGCAAGAAATGTGGACGAAGAGTGGCTGCAAAAAGAGGCACTAAAGCCAATTTAAGTGATTTATTTACAGATCAATTGAAGTTGATTATACTTAGGCCATATAATAAAAACTATACGTTTCACTCACTATATGACGATGTGAACAAATGAATATATCCAGAGCAATTCTGAGAGAATTTAATGAGAATTTTATCATTTTATTTAAAGTCTAAAATTAAAAGAATCAAAAAAGATAAAGAATCAAACTTTACTTTTTTTGAAAGTGTATTTTTCCCCAAAAAAAGTTTAATATAATAAACCATATGTTCAACCCAAAACCACTATCTGTTTTTTATTAATTTAAGAGTCTTTGTAGCTAATGATAATATACTTATTATTATTATTATTATTATTATTATTATTAAGTGTTTAATACCGCGAAACCGTGATAGTTTCTGAGATGATTATCATACCGTGGAAATCTCATACCGTTACAACCCTAGAAACGACAATACTGACGAGATGCGCATGACAATCACATGCGATTTATCGTGCAGCCCTATTCTACATCATAAACTATCAGACACTTAAATGTTCACACACCCAAGGAATTATTCTAGGGCCCCATGATTTCCACGATGCAAAAAATGCAGACGGAATCCAGAAATCCAAGCATAATAAAGTAAATTACTGTTGAATGCAAATTTCACAGATTTTAACTAGTGCTGCCGCGAATAGTCGACGTAGTCGACGTAATCGACGATGAAAATTTGTCGACTGCAATTTTTTTAGTCGAGGAGTCGCATATTTATTTTTTTCCGCCTCAAACGGCCCACTGTAATTCTGTCTCCTGTCTCAAATGGCTCAATGTAATTCACCTCCACACTAGTCTGTGCGCTGTGCGCGCCCTGCTGGTTAATCTGCTACGCTATCATCTTTCTTCCCTCTCCCCCTGCCTTCACTCACTGCTTTAATTTTGAAAAATTGGCGGTGGCAGGTGAGTCTATGGAATTATGAGTTGGAAAGCTTCCGAAGTATGAAAGTACAAAAAAGCCAAGTTGTGATAAAAGAGTGGTCTGTTACACCGTGCCAAACGTCGCTGGCTTATCACGGGAGCACAACGACAATGCACGAGCATCTCAAACGAAAACACTCGGGAGTTATTGACGATACACCCACAGAGAATAGGACAACGTAAGTAACTGTTATATGATTATTAATGAAACGGCGAGCTAGTCAGTACTGTTTTATTAACTCTTTTGAGAAGTACAATGACTCTGTATTTGGATGTTAAAGGCTATCAGTGTTTGCTCGTGATTCCGCCACGGAATCAACACTGGACGCAACAAATAGATTTTTCATGATTCCCATTTACATTTTTATTTTACTATTTTAAACGGCTCAATTCATTGTTGCGAGTGTTCAGCGCGTCTCTCTCTCTCTCTCTCTCTCTCTCTCTCTCTCTCTCTCTCTCTCTCTCTCTCTCTCCCTCCCTCTCTCTCTCTCTCTCTCTCTCTCTCTCTCTATCACTCATGTTGCTTGCAGCGCCTCGACCGCGCGCGCCTCTCTCTTACGTGACAGTGAAAAGGTGGCAGTGTTTTTAATGACCTTCTTTTTTGCGTTAACGTCAACATTCACAGATGTCTCTGACAAAGACGACTGATCGAGTTAACATGACTTGAAGAAAGATAAGCTGTAGTGTGAGTCTGTGTGCGAGCTTTCTCCCTCCCTATGATGCTGTATGCCGTGTTCTGTAGTCTATGTAACAACAACAGTGTATTCTCTTATATTTCTGAATTTGCACCGAATTGTCTGCGCTATATCACTCGCATTTAAAATCAAGAAATGGCTCAAAACACAACAACAATTATAAAAAGAGCAACAGCAGTAAAGCTACAATGTAAATGTATGGTGATTTTTGCATATCTAAATCAGGATTTTAGCAGCAGTTAAAGGAACAGCTGGTTGGATAAAAAACGAGGTGATGGGTCATGTTTAGGCACTATTTTATAGGCTACTACAACAGAACAGATAATATGTAAAATAGCATTCAGTTGTGTTAAAATGCAATATAAGATCAAAGAGTAGAAGTGAAACATTTCATATTTCTGTTATGCATCTACTTTGCACTGGAAGTTTTTATTATTATTTATATTGTTTACATTGTAATTTTTTATTTGGTAACATTTAAGTTATTCATATTGTTTATGACACCGGTGAGTTCAAAATAAAATGGACAATGAAATAACAAACACTTGAGTTTTTTTAATTTGTCGTTTAGAATAGTCGACTATTCGAAAAATTAGTCGAAAGATTAGTCGTTAGAAAATTAGTCGTTAGTGGCAGCACTAATTTTAACAAATTATTAATTAATTATTTATTACCTCCACGAGCTGTCGCAGTTTGATACGGTTAATGCACGAGTAAAAGGATGGACAAACAGGGCTTTGTCAACAGACATTTTATAAGAAAGAACAACAAATTATTAATTATTCTGACATAGAATACCAATTAAGAAATTCAATGATATATAAGCCGTTTTGTTTGTTACTTTCCTGACATTGTATTATTCCAGTGACATCATTTATTAAATCCAGTGAATTACTATTTACTTTTAAAGAGGGAGTGATTGTTATTATTTTAAGGTTTGTTCAGTTCAGTAGTGTTATAGAAATTGTGTCAAAAACAGAAGTATAACAGTAAATAAAAAAATTTTGCATATCAGTTACCGAGCAGCATATAAATATTTGGTATCAGTTATAAAAAAATCAATATCGGCCGATCACTAAAAGAGACTTCCATTTCTTCTCATGCACAACAATGACAAGCGTTGCCTCATCAGAGCTCAATTAGGTTTTAACAATCCCAGAAACACAGCAAACTAAACTAGGTACTATTACTGTCAGACGAGATTGTAAGAATATACCCCAATAAGTCATGTTTAAATGCTGTTTTCATAACTCTTAAACAACTGAAATAAGTTGTTGTGAAACTTAAACGGATCTCGGTTCAGAGAAATGACCGGTCCTGTCACAGACGCCACTCTGCTGTGCACGCGCAGACAATTTCATAACTAATATATTTACATTTAATACAGATGCCTTAAAAGTAAAACAAGATGAGTATATTTTATAATTAAAAGAAAAAACTAAAGATTTGGTTGCTTGTCAGTTGCATGGTTGTAATGACAGAGAAAATACATCTGCCTATATGCAATATTTGTTTAATGTTTTCAGTTAATAAGATATGCGTTTTGATAACTGAAATTTAATTAAACCATTTACATCAGAATTCATCAAATTTAAACGTAAAGCATGAAATTTAAGAATAAATTAAACTGAATAAATGCATAGGGCCCTACTTTTCAATAAAACACACAAGAACCAATCTGCTTGTTAAGTGTGAAGTAATGCACAGCTTTCGGGTCAAACCTTTCACAGATGCCATAGACAGAGAAACAACAACAACAACAAAAAAAAATGCGCTAACAAACTCATGTGCACACTCAGACTCAAATGTTTGCTGGTGTGATATGAATAAATAGTGCTCATAAAAGGCTGTTTAAATAATATTAAAGGTCACGTTCTTTCTGATCCCATTTTTAAACCCTAGTTAGTGTGTAATGTTGCTATAACAGCATAAATAATACCTGTAAAATGATAAAGCTCAATGTTCAATTCCAGGTGATGTATTTAACAGAATTCCCCTTTCAGAGCCTACAGCATACGGGCGGTTTGGACTACGGCCCTCTGCTTCCCGCTTAAATGACGTCAGTAGAACAGTTTTCTGACTAAACTCCGCCCACAGGAATACGTCAGTCACCAGCTAAGCTAAAGGGCAAGCTAAGCTGCTATCGAATAACAACACACTTAAGAAACTACACAATCAGAGCTCGTTACATATTTCTGAAGGAGGGACTTCATAGAACAAGGAAGACATCAGCCCGTTTTTAGGAAAGTGAAAACAGCGCTATAAAGATAAGTAAACTGTGTGAAAAATACCGCATTTTTTACATGTGAAACATGAACACATGTTATATTGTGCACTGTAAACACAATCAAAGCTTTAAGAACACACAAAGAACGGGAGCTTTAATAATATTAAAATAAGTGGAGGCTTGGACCTGGAAACAGTATTCCTTTTGTCATGACTTAACAAGCGGATAAGATTTTAAGTTACATACATGCCACCATAATTGAAAAAAGTGCTGGATGTTGCCTGTTGCACTGGGTGTACATTTGTTTTGGTTTCAATATTGATAAGAAAACTACAAATGTTTTGTTTTCACTTTTCACAAACATTGTGTCACCTTAGACACATTAACATGGAGTCATTTGGATTATTTGTTAATTTTAAGTCACATAAAATACAATAGCAGAATAACAACATAACCTTTTGTGAAACACTGAAGAAAGGATGTCATACATCTAGAAAGTCATGAGTCTGAATAAATTCAAGAAAAATATATATTTTTTGGGAAACCTATGCCTTTAACTATTCATCTGCCTTTCATCATCCTTTTAACTATTCAAAAACATGAAATTGCATGCAAATATATTGCAGACAGATTCAGACAGGCAAAGTGGCACCAAATATTTGTATCAGCATAGTCAAGTCTGTGGCTGACAGTATTTTTAAATCCTTGACATAGCATGAATTGATGTAATGAATTAAAATACAAGCAGCAACTAAAACAAAAAGATTTGAATTATTTATTTAACCAGTTTTATCAAGTATGAAAACAAAATACAAATCGTGTACCACATCCACTGTCACTATGGTGACCAGATCACAGCACCATCATTCCTTCACAACACATCCCTCGCCGCACGCAGCCTACAACACCTTCACGTAAACATAAAAACTATTTTTAAAAGATAATTTTTACTTTGGATTAGTCATTTTTAGATGTCAAATAAAGGCGACCTTTAAAATACAAACTCTTCTTGTGATTAATTTCACACAGTTTTGATTAAACTCAAGGTTACTGTTGAAATCCAATTTAAAAACATCATCTCGTTTTTGTGGAAGACAACCACCAATTTAATAAATGGTGGTTTTAAACTTAACGTGGTGATCTCTAGAATATTAATAAAGGTAAGGGGTAAATCCATGCACCCAAGATAAAACACAAGCAATACGATTACAAGAAATGGCCAAAACACATGCCATCCACAGCCACATCAAGATTTTACGAAAGCATTAAAATATTACATGATTTTATATTAGTTTACTGTTGCCTCTCGCCCCTCGCAATGAATTTTATTCTGAAATGAAAGGAAAATGGAAACCTAACTAACGTTACAGCAGCTACGTGACATTTGTTTATATCGGAAACATATGAATTTCGTTTTATTTTAGGCAAACCCTTTAAAGATAATCATTCATCCGACGTCTTACAACAATCAATTTTGTCAATTTTACAACAAGCATGTGTGCCTGGATTGTTTCTGCCTTCATCCGGCGGTATGTTTGTAGCTAACGCGGCTAACATAGCACAACACATAGCATACTCTCTCACACCCGATGATACGGAGACAAATATTCTGTTTAGACTTTATTACACATCCCGTCTTGCTTAAACATACTTATCTCACCAATTACAGACAATACCGAGGTAAAAATATCAGCTCACTAGGCTTGTAAACAGTTTCGTGTCTCGACAACATGCTATTATGCTAACTAGCCTGGCGTCTAGCAGTGACAGCAGATGCTACCAAGCAACATTCCGATAAACCAGATTTGTCCTAAGTGATGAATCAGCGGATTCGGACGCCAATAAATGCACGATCAACTCCGACTTTTACTTACCGTAAGTATTGGGCGCAGAGGTTCATCCTGACCGATCGCCAGTCTTTTAGATAACGACAGGTTCACAAGCTAAATCTACTCCCGGCGCCATATTGTCCATCACATCGTCATTGGTAGAAAACGGTCCAGACGTACACAGAGGACCGCGCTGAACTACGTCACAGGCCCCGCCCCCTCTCTAACTTACAGTAATTACATTTCATGTGTTGTTTGTCCCACAGAGCAAATGCAAGGACAAATGTTTCAACTGAGGGTTCATACACATGGCGTGGTCTATTTAACAGTTAAGTGATTATGATTTAAAAGACTGGATGGAAAAAGGAGTTTGGGCTGTTATACATTTAATGGATGAAGATGGTAATAAGTTGAGTTATGATAATTTTAAGACCAAGTTTAATTTGGAATGTTCATATAGACAATATTCTGTAGTTATCAAAGCTATTCCTGTAGCTTTGAGAAATCTAATCAAAGGTATATTACAATATTCTTCTGTAATACCCACACCTCTGGAATTGTTTGTTGACAAATATAATTTTTTAGATGAAAACTGTAATAACAAGGTTTTGAGATCACTTATTACAAAAGAATATTTTCCTCTTCCTGTTAAAAGAAAGAATCTATCTTCAAGGTTTTCCATAGCTGACACTATTAAAGTTAGAACTAGATACTTATCATTTCCTTTGTTACCTAAAATGAAAGAAGTACATTTCAAGACAATAAATGATATTTAATGAATTTTTAAGAATACGGTTTAATTTGGAAACCAATGCATGTACATTTTGTCAAAAAGATATTGAGTCTCAGGAACATTTATTTTATAACTGTACAGTTGTTAAGTCCTTTTGGGACAGATTGTATGAGTGGTTGGAGACAAAAAATGTAATACCTGCTTTTGACTATCATAATGTTAAATTTGGGGTTTTTTTGGACAACAAAGACATTGAATTTTTGTGTAATAATGTGTTGATTGTAGCCAAATTTTATCTACACAAATGTAGATTTGTTAAAGTTTCTCCTTGTTTTGAGGCATTTAAAAATGACTTTATAATTTTATTTAGTTCCATAAAACAACTAAAAATGAGGAGTGCCTTAAAACTCTCTAAACTACTGGAAAAATATATGGATTAACCCCCCCTGGAACTTAATTTTACTCAGTTATAATTTGCTTTTCATGTTTTATTCCTTTATTATTTATTTATATATTTTTTCTTTATTTTATATTATTTACAATATGCTGCTTGGTTTTTTGTTAAGGTCTATCATCGGTGATATGTTAATGCCTTTTTGTTATTCAGACTGATTCAATAAAAAAAAAAAAAAAAACCTTCACATAAAAAGTCAGAAGTATGGAAGCATTTTAGATTTCACAGATGACGACGATAGTGTTTTGGCTTTTCTTTTTATTAATTACTCACATGTAAACTGCTGTTCACTGTTATGTTTTTATTAATATAGTATTTGTAATAAATCTATTTTCATTGAGTTGAAAAAAAAAAAAAAGTTAAGTGATTATGAAATGGTGGTGAGAATATAAAATGACTAGAAATCCTTAATTGTACTTGAACCCAATACAACCAACCACCAAACAAAAATACTGCTTATAGCTTCTCAAATATAATGCTTTGTTAGGCTGAGCAACATTGTTGAAACGAATAGTGCTTATGAAATCTTGTTTTGCTCTTGATGAGTCACTACATCGTTTCAAATTCAAATGCCTGTCATCAAGGTCGGTGTTAAATTGGGCAGATTAACATATCACCGATGCAATGACAACAATGTGAGTAAAATTTAAAATCTGTTCTTTAAAATATTTTTATGAATCAACATAACTAGGCTGAACACAGCAAATCACATTTTGTGATTGAAAATGTCAGTCGAAACTACAAGAATGTCATTTTGCTATTAGCAGTCTGCTGAGATTCATCATGTATTCATTTAGCAGATGCATCATGTATACAAAGTTCTTTTATAACAATAAAAACAGCAGTGAATTTTCCTAGCAGCTGTTGTTAGTATCTGGATTTGTTTAAAAATAATTTTGCATAATTTCTTGTATGTACACTATCTGTTTATGATCAGTTCGGATAACTGTGACAAAGGAATGGCCTCAGAGCAACAACACATGTACAGTACAGTTTCTGTACTGTAC